>NW_024733126.1:10432121-10687121 GCF_018991925.1 Homarus americanus | reverse complement strand
CATAGGCTGACAGGGTGGTGGCAGGTGTTGGTGTTCAGGGGCTCTAGGTAAGAGTCTTTTAAGTCCTGTAGGAATATGGGGGTCTGAGTGGTATTGGAAGGGCCTATGGGTCTCTTTGGTCTTGGAATGGCCTATGGATTTCTGTGGTCTTGGAGGGGGGCTTTGAGTTCTCTGTTGTCTTGGAAGGGCCTGGGGCTCACAATGGTCTTGGGATGGGGTAGGTTGGGAATCTCGATGGTCTTGGTGTTCTGGAGGTACCTTGGGGTCTTAGTGGTCTAGAGGTGGGGTAAGTTTTTTAGGGGATCCCCAAAACACTCATTACCTCTGAGTTCGTGGTTGTCATCTGCGACGAGTAAAGTGTAGCCAGCGTCCAAATAGCGTTCTCTCTACTACACAACAGACTAAATATATTAAAAAAAAAAAACAGAAATCAAGTAAATATTCAAACTTCTTTTTTCATACAACTGCTGCCAGGCTCCAGGCACAGCTTCACAACCCTTTTTAACCCTTTAATTCTCCGGGTTGATGTCACGCTGACGAGAGGAAAGTGGTCATGAATAGCCGTTTGTCAGGGCAGGATGTCAGGGCCTTGACGTCTCCTGCCTCTACACTTGTCAACGCTCGTCCATTAAACGATACACTCCCAGCAGGTCCTGATAGATGGATGCTCTTTATATCTTAAAAACTAAACATATGAGTTGTGAACGAGAAAAGATCATTCAGCTACGTCTGTGAGTAACTAGACATGTTAATACAGACTTGAGATGTTAATAAAGACTTAACTTGTAGGTAGTAGGTAGTAGGCAGCTACCAAACAGGGAGGTACTACCGCCTGGGAAGATATTGGAAGCATGTGTTGTCTAATGGTAGACCCTGCTGCCATATGGCATCACGAATATTGTGACCAAGTCCCAGGTTGCTGATCTGACTTTCTGCCTCATTTACACACAATTGCAGGGTCTCAATTGTTTCTCTTACTATTGGCAACACAACATACTGTACTTATAGCGTTTCTCACTATTGATTTTTTTATTATCATTATTACAGTGTTGTTATTGTTATTGTTGATATTATTTTATTTTACTTTTTATTATAAATTTTAATTACTATGAATTACTGTATTAATATTATTATTATTATTATTATTATTATTATTATTATTATTATTATTATTATTATTATTATTATTATTATTATCATTAATATTATTATTTTTATTATTAATATTATTATTATTATATTGTTATTATTAAATTTTCGCCCCCCAGGTCCCGATGTGGGTCGGTGACCTGTGCCCGGGTGGGCTAATATCCTTTAAAAAAACAAAAAAAAAACACGCGAGATGTTAAAGCAGACTACCACCACCAAGAGAGAGAGAGAGAGAGAGAGCTGTAAAATAGAGAGGGAGATGAGAGGTAGATGGGAGTGGAGTGGGTAGAGGAGAGGGAGGTGGGAAGTTGTGGTCTGGCCGTTATGTCTCCTGGTTATTGACACACTCCTGTCCCCCACTATTTACTCCTCACCCTCCCTCACCCCCCTGCCTCGCTCCCACCTCACCTCCACCCCCTCACCTGTCATTCCACTCACCCTCACCCTCACTCATCCTCCTCCCCACCCTCTCTTACCCCTCACTCATCACCTCTCACCTCCACCCCCTCACCTGTCCTCCCTCCCCCTCACCCCTCCCCTCATTACCTCTCCCCTCCACCCCCCTCCTTGTCTCATAACTGTCTCTTACCCCTCACTCATTACCCCTCTCACCTCCACCCCCTCACCTGTCCTCCTCACCCTCCCCACCCCCTCCTCATCACCTCCCACCTCCACCCCCTCACCTGTCACTCCTCACTCTCTCTTACCCCTCACTCATCACCTCTCACCTCCACCCCCTCACTCGATACGCCTCAACCTTCCTCACATGTCACCCCTCACTCTCCCTCACCTCGCACCTCAATCCTTCTCACTCGCCACCTGTCACCCTCCCCTCCCCTCTCTTCCCCTCCCCTCTCACTCGTCATCCCTCATTCGTCACTTCAGAGAGAGAGAGATTGGGTTAAGTCAAACAATAAAAGATACAAGAACACGGAATCATTACCATCTTCCGCTTCGCCATAGGCCGCCAATCCGTACAGCGTCTGGTGTTGTTTGCGATATTGGTGTTCTCTCTCTCTCTCTCTCTCTCTCTCTCTCTCTCTCTCTCTTTTCTTTTCTGTATCTCTCTGGTGAATTAGGATATCATAATATCGTTTCCTTTTCTTTTTCTTCATTTATTATTATTATTATTATTATTATTATTATTATTATTATTATTATTATTATTATTATTATTATTATTATTATTATTATGAAAACATATCGTCACGGAGTTCAAGCTAGTTTGTGTCTTTTAAGAAGCCTGTAATGCATCAGTATGGCTTTTGTCTCACATTTCTCTAGTTCCTCGAAGGGCAGAGCAGAGAGTCGAGCAGTATCAGCTGTTGAGACGCTCCTCGGGTTTGCTTTTGAGAGGCAGTTCATAGCCAATGGCCGTGGCTAGGACTCATGTAATATGTATGTGTCAAGTTTCAGTTCTCAAGCTACTTCTGTTTTGGATCAGTGGCTGGAACAGACAGACAGGCACGTTTTTTTTTATTCTTTTAGATTTAGGTAGATAAGATCAAAGTAATTTTTCCCAGAAGAATTCATCCCATTGGTGGATGTTGTATAAGAGTTTTAGGTATTTGGATTACGAGTAAGAGGCTGCTGGCAGCATATGTTTACATCAATGGACCAGTGAAGCGGTTCCCTGGGTTATTGGCAAAGGGATGTTTTGTATTTTCTGGTCGGGTTGAAATTTTCTTGTTGTTGTGGTAGTAATCGTTGAGCGGCGGTAGTTCGTGTGTCTTGTATCTTGTTCTCCGTTTGGTGATAGTGTTTCTGTGGGCTGTGCAGGCAGTGGATCCCACGAGATAGAGAAAGATAGTGCAGGCTGTAGTGTAGGTAGTAGGGGAGAGAGGCCATCATTCAATAGTGGACTAATACACGCTTAACATCTCACTCAACACGTATTATTAAACATCAAGTACATTCAGGTGGACCTTTATTCAGATAAGGGAAGAAGACTTGGCCCAGCTCGCATATTAACCAAAGTGCGTGATGCATAATTGAAGAATGGAGACGCATTTACTGTAGTGTCTGGTGCATGTGAAGAATGGGGACTTATTTACCATAGTGTCTGGTGCATGTGAAGAATGGATACGTACTTACCATAGTGCCTCGTGCATGTGAAGAATGGAGACGCATTTACTGTAGTGTCTGGTGCATGTGAAGAATGGGGACGTATTTACTCTAGTGCCTGGTGCATGTGAAGAATGGATACGTATAAAGTTTTAATTGTTATCTGTGAAAATAAACTTCCTCGTCTTCCTTGAGTATTTTTTATTGGCAAATTTTCGTAAAACTTAGAAGAAAAAACATGATAAAAATATGACTAACTATCTAAAACACGTAAATAAACTTTTGAAGCCGCTGGCATACTTCACAAAATACCAAATATCTCAAACGAAGAAAAACTACATCTGAAGATATTTACAATATGATAGTTTTTAATCATTGACTTCCGAGGCAGATTATTAGGGATTATTTCCAAGCTTTATGTTGATGTTTCAGAATGTTTATTTACTTATTAAAAAGACGAGTAGTTTGTGTTGTGTTTTTTTAGAATATTTTTTTTTGAGATCTTAATTGTTCAAAAAAATTCCGCAGCTGATTTTTTAAAGGTAATGTATATGTAGGTGTAGGTATCTCTACTCTCTCTCTCTCTCTCTCTCTCTCTCTCTCTCTCTCTCTCTCTCTCTCTCTCTCCCTTTTCTGTCCTCTCACACTCATTTGTTTTCCTCCCTCTCTGCCTCTTTCTCTGTCTGTCTCTCTGTCTGTCTGTCTCTTCTAAAAATAACCCCCCAAAATTTCCTCCTTTAATACCATAATCACTAAGACAACATAACCAGCTCAACGGAGGGAATTTTCGACTTAATCAGCATGAAATTGAGGCAGTAAAGTTAATTAAGGTAAATTGAGAGGAAAATTACGTTATAGGATAGGTGTGTCCAGCTGGTGAGCCTAGGTGGTGGTTGTGGTGATAATAACAATGGTGATTATGATGATGTTTGATGTTAGTGATGATAATGAGGTTAATAGTAGTAATAATAAGGATAGTGATGATAGTAATAGTAAAAAGGACGATAATATCAATGGTAATAATGATGGTATTGATAATATTAATAGTAATGATAATAATAATGATAGTAATGATAATGATGATAATGATATAATTCAAATCTATTTCAAAATATCTCTATTGATACTTAAGAACAAAAAGATTCCGTGTACGAAAACTGAAGACTCGGGTAAATGGTTTTAAATAATGATCCTTAAAATAATTTCATTCCTTATGGTTTTACTAATGAATCGATTTAGTAATTTTTAGGGGCGATTTTTATTTATTTATTTATTTTTACTTTAAATCGGGTTTGTGAGTCAATTATTGTAAACCTCTTGATTTCTTACTTAAATGACACTAAGAAATTTTAAATGTTTTAGCACCCCATGTGAGAGTATAGGGAAGACATCAAGTGTCTTAGCACCCCGTGGGAGAGTGTAGGGGAGACATCAAGTGTTTTAACACCCCGTGGGAGAGTATAAGGGAGACATCAAGTGTCTTAGCAACCCGTGGGAGAGTATAAGGGAGACATCAAGTGTCTTAGCACCCCGTGGGAGAGTGTAGGGGAGACATCAAGTGTTTTAACACCACGTGGGAGAGTATAAGGGAGACATCAAGTGTTTTAACACCCCGTGGGAGAGTATAAGGGAGACATCAAGTGTTTTAACACCCCGTGGGAGAGTATACGGGAGACATCAAGTGTCTTAGCACCCCGTGTGAGAGTGTAGGGGAGACATCAAGTGTCTTAGCACCCCGTGTGAGAGTGTAGGGGAGACATCAAGTGTCTTAGCACCCCGTGTGAGTGTAGGGGAGACATCAAGTGTCTTAGCACCCCGTGTGAGAGTGTAGGGGAGACATCAAGTGTCTTAGCACCCCATGTGAGAGTATAAGGGAGACATTAAGTGTTTTAGAACCCCGTGTGAAAGTGTAGGGGACATAAAAAGTTTTATCGTCCCGAGTGAGGGGTTTAGTATGGGTTTATTGAGAGGCGGAGCTACTCATCAGGGCGATAGGGTCCTCCAGGGTGTAGCTACAGTGCCCCAGAGTAAACAAGGTCCTGGGCGCCAGACTCTCACCAATTCTTACGTGTATTATTCTTTTCTTTTTACTAGAGAAAGAGAGAGAGAGAGAGAGAGAGAGAGAGTAGTTACGATACTTTCTCAGTGAAAATTCGATAACAGTTTCGACTTATCTCATTTAAGATTGGTTGGAAAATTTAACCTAAGATCCTTTGAGTATCCATCAGTGTGTATCGTAGCTAAGAGAGTCTCCAGTCTCAATTTGTTTTAATTCTGGGGGAAAATCCTAACTTACTCACCTCTGAGAATCCAATTTCGTGTCGTAACTTCAGCTTTGTGTCGTATATACGTACTCATACCTGGCATCTCTTACACACACACACACACACACACACACACACACACACACACACACACAGAAACTCACTCTCTTTCCCTCCTAGAATTACGACCTGCGAGGGAGCATGTGGGTAAATAAAGTAGTGGTATGAGGGTTTGTGTGGGACGTAAAATGAACCGGAAGTATGTTAGAAGGAGGAGGTGGATGAGGAGGGAGAGTAGGAGTAGGGGGGGAAGAGGAGGAGGAGGAGGGGAGGAGGAGGAGGAGGAGGAGGGAGGGAAGAGGAGGAGGAGGAGGGGGAGGAGAGGAGGAAGAAGAGGAGGGAGGAGGAGGAGGAGGGTGAGTATCTAGGTAGATGGCATTGGACATTGGCCATGGTCTGGTGTCCACTGATCAAAGGGTGAGAGGAGGTGGGAGGCGGAGGAGGGGGAGAGGCTGAGCGAGGGGGGGTTGAGGAGGGGGAGGCTGAGTGAGGGGGGAGGGGAGTGAGGGGGGGAGGGTGAGAGGCTGAGGAGGGGGAGGGGTGGAGGCTGAGTGAGGGGGAATATATGGGAGCTGAGTGAGGGGGTGAGTAGGGGAGGGGCAGAGGCTGAGTGAGGGGGAGGGGAGTCTGTAAGAGGGGAGAGGCTGAATGAGGGGAGGGTGAGTATGTAGGAGGATGGATGATGGTGAGGGAAGAGGAAGGAGGAGGTGAGAGGTAGTAATGTCAGGTGTATGTTTGAAGGATAAATGCAAAATAATGATAACTTCTATACATTTTTTTTCTCGATAATCATAATACAAACTATTAAAGAATAACATCATTACTAACCTAACCTAACCTAACCTAACTTAATTTAAGTATATTCCATTTATGTTATGACACTAATCGACTTTTCAATTAAGAGAGGAAAAGTTAAATTATTATATAAAGCAATTTTCTGTAGTTATCACAAAAATGCCAAAAGTTTTCTCTATTTGGTAAAAACATCAGTTGCGTTTTACGATTTAATTGGACAATTATCCCTATTTAGCAACACACACACACACACACACCTCAGCCTTCTTAGGGTAAGGACGTGTGCAGTCGGCGCTGCCCGCGAACACGGCCGTGGTCTCTTGACCATGGAGACAGCTGCCAGCCCGGTCTGTCGGGCTCTCCCCTTCCCCATCTCCTCCTTCCCATCTGGATTTATCAACAACCTCACACCAACAGTACAGTGCAAAGATTGACGATTAACCCACAAGTGATATACAAAAGTGGCAATTCCAACTCGTAGGAAAAGCTCAAAAACACAGCAATACTGATTGTGGCTGGATCTGACCTAACCTGATCTGACCTAACCTGAAGGATGGAGCACACCTGCATTGCCCCAAGCTACTGTCCTGGCCACACACCTGCCCAACCGCATCCAGCCCATACGAGCACGAACTGATTGCTACAAGAACAGCCCAGTCCCAACCATTGTAAAAATTAGCAACACCTAATTATTATATGTCATATTTGTATCACTTATGTTACTTGTACATCATTTGTAAATCAAGAGACCCATTCCCCAATTATGTAATTGTATATTTTCAGCCTTCCGGCTGCCATGCTCTTTCAATAAACCGTTAATTATTATTATTACACACACACACACAGCGGGTATAAATAAAAACAAAATGTATCAACAAGCCTCTCACAGACTTTAATAAACCTATTCTATAAAATTTTACAGCCTATAACTGGAGTCTTTTTTACTGTTTTATCGTCCCTTTGTCTTGTTCCAGCTTCTACTTTTTCATCAACCCTATAAAAAGGGGAGGGAGAGTGGGTGGAGAAGAAGGGAGGGAGGGAGGGAAGGAAGGTAGATGAGAGGAATAGATTGAGAGAAGGAGGGAGGGAGGGAGGGTGGGTGGAAGGGACAGAGGGCTCACAGAGGGAGGGAGGGGAGGTGAGAGGAACAGAGGGAGGGAAGGGGAGGGAAGGACAGGTGTAAGGAGGGAAGGTGGGACGGAGGCTCAGTAGAAGCATTGATGGACAGCCAACTAGGACTTGGCCTAGAGCCAGGTCAGGCCTCTTACAGTTGGGGGATGGGGTATGACGGGATGCGGTTAGGGCATGAACGGAGGGAAGGAGGGCAAGACGGGAGAGGGAGGGAAAGACGAGGGGTGACGGAGGGAAGGATGGAAGGAAGGAGGGTGGGAGAGGGAACGAAGGGACTAAGGTGGGACTGAGGGATGGAAGGAAGGAGGAAAGGAGACAGGGAAGGAGGGAACAGATGAGGGACGGAAACAAAAAGGAGAAGGAATTTACCATATAGTGAGCTGCCACACGGTGATATAAGACGCCCACTAACTTTAGCTTACCGCACTGACCACAACACAGCCGCCAGCATCATCATTATTCAAAACAATTTAGTTTTTAAATTTATTGACAAAGCTTGTAGTACAGTTTGCCTATTCTGAGTAATTCAGTCAGGTCTTGACACTGAGGGTGGTATCACTTCTCACTGCCACGCAGGACAGAGGTTCATACACAAAGGAATAGATCATATTCATTAACAGTATATATAGGTCAGATTCATGTGGGTGATGTCACTGTTCACTGCCATGCAAGACAGTTGTTCATATACATTGGACGTCATATTCTAATTGAGGACTAATCAGTGTTGCTAGCAAATTTTGGATAAACAGCAAGAATGTCCTCAAACACTCCTGATTCAATGTAGTAATTACAAAGTTCATGATACAATAAGCCAGGTGGCCTGAAGTCTTTGACAAAACAAGATGAAAAAATGTGACGTAAAAACCTAAGGGAATTTGTAGTCACGTTTAAGACTTGTGTGTGTGTGTGTGTGTGTGTGTGTGTGTGTGTGTGTGTGGTTCCTACTGATGTATTGTATAGGAAAGCTGTGTTATTGTCAGCAAACTATCCCTCCCATTTTGATTAGACTGATAAGGTTTTTCCCCGCGAGAGGAATGTTGACACTGACGTAGTTGTTTGAGTAGGTCGGTCAATGAATGTGTAGTTGTATGTATGGGATGCATAGTTATGTATATTGGCTACATAATTGAATAAATTAGTGGTCTACATATGAATACACCCGCCCACTCGCTCACCGATAAGGACGGACACTTCATTTTAATTTCTGGTTCAGATTTTCCAGTGATCAAAGTCAAAGTGAAAAGCTAATGGACTGAGCTGAGATTGGGTGGTAAGAGAGGGTGAGTGAGCGTGCTGATGTTCTATAACTGATTAATAGAGTGATAGATAGATACGTCGATAGTTGGCTGGAGTGATGGATGACGGACGGACGGACACACACACACACACACACACACACACACACACACACACACACACACACACACACACACACACACACACACACGAATAGAAAAATAGTGAGATATATATTATTGGATGTTTTGATGTAAATATAAATAAGATAAAGAGACGGATATAAACTTACTTATGAGTGATAAAGTTTTAAGTATAAGGCCCAGTGGTGTTAAGTGTAGCATCCTTACAGGGTCACTACTGTTAAGTGTGTGGAGGTCCCGGGGAGTTAAGTGGGTTAAGTGCCTTTAGTGTAAGTGACCACCGTGTCAAGTAATCCTGGTGGCTGATCCTCCTTGATCCACCGAGACACCGACCTCAACTCTCGCCTGATTATCTGGATTTACAAAGTTCCTTCGTTAAAATTTTCTCGCTAAATGGAGATGTTGAAAACGTATCTAATTGACTCCTTAAAGCTACGCTAAAATATTATTTTGTTAACATTTTCAATAAACAGGTTAGCTTAAGTTAGGTAAGGTTTGGGTTGACTACCTTGCTTACACTAGGCATTAGTATACAGTATGTTAGGGAAGTTAAGGTAGGTTAGGTTAGCTTAGGTTAGATTAGGTGAGGTTATGTTAACGCGAGCAATACTGAGGAGGATAACCCTTCAACAAATATCATGTTAAGTTGTGAGTCATGTCATGTTTATTCGGCGTGTCTACCCGTATGTAGAGTATCTAGTTAGTGGAGTTACAGAGACAAGGAGTAGTAAGGTGTTGTGTGGTAGTAGGGAGGACTTGTTTGTGTATAAAACACCTGAGGTAGCAAAATGTGTCAGCCCAGGTGGGGCTGAGCGGCGCCAACACTCTAGCCTAGCTAATACCATCATAGGGTGAATACCCAACCTATTCAGTTTGAGACCTTCAACACGTAAGTTCAACCTGTACTTAAGTTTACACAGGTAGACTGTGTCCATTGTATTGTTTATCATTGTGACAACATGGAAATATGGCAATATGATTTGTTATTTGAAATACTGAGAATGAATTGTATTCAACAGGTTTGACCAAATTATAACGTTCGAGTTCAACATGACTGGTTTTATTATCCCATAATCGCTCTAAAGGCGATTACAGGTTAGATTAGGTTAGGTTATACCTACTGTATAACTATTACCAGGAGGAGTTAACAGAAGCTGACTCGTGTTAACAGAGAGCACAGTACGTCAGCTGCACACGCTAGACACACCCGGCTGGTAGGATCAGCTTACACTGGTCCCGAATCTCCTTATTTTCTTCAATTTAACTCTTGGAAGAGATTCATTTCCTGTGTGCATATTTTCTCTCTATTATAATGGCAGGTTTTAATAATCGTGTTTGAGAAAATAACATTGATTGTTTTTTTGTTTTGTTTTTCGTGGAAAGGAATTATTTAATGGAGTGATTATTTTGTATTATGATGTATGTTGTGTGTAAATATACGAGTTTACGATAATTTGGCCAGGTGATTGTAATTAAAATTAATTGTTTTTTCCTCTACAGGTAAGTGAGAGGCAGGTGTGACGAACGTTGCTGAGTCTGTAGGTATGTACGTTTGCTCACTCACACACACACACACACACACACACACACACACACACACACACACACACACACACACACACACACACACACATTCCATTCTCGAACATCAAAGCGACTCATCATTCGTCCCAAAACGCTAAAAATACCACAATATTACACACATACACACACACACACACACACACACACACACACACACACACACAAACACAAGGTCAAACCTTTTCAATCTTGTCATCCAAGTTTATTCTGAATCGTTATAATCCAACACAAGTGTTTTGATTGACACAACTTTTTTTCTTTTTCTTTTTGTCCCTCGCCGCGGAGTGGAAGAGGACTTGACGATGTTATCCGTCTTCCACCCTTCTGTCCGTCCGTCTTTCCACCCTTCTGTCCGGCATGTCTTAAGACTTAAATAAAGCCATCAAAAGTCACGGTGTCTGGTTCAGGGCCGCCTCGAATGGGTCTCTGAGACAGATTTTTGACTTGTGTGTTTTTTATTATGATTATTTTTTACTTGTGTTCGTCTACCATTGTAATAATAATAATAATAATAATAATAATAATAATAATAATAATAATAAACTTCAGTTAATTGATAGATCCATATGGTACACGTTTCAAGCTGCCAATTTTTAATGTCGTGGGTATAATAGCATAGGTGAAGGTGTTACAAGCTTAAAGTTCAAAGAGAGAGAGAGAGAGAGAGAGAGAGAGAGAGAGAGAGAGAGAGAGAGAGAGAGAGAGAGGTTTTGTCAGAGAAAACTGGGGTGAACAGGCGGTGCTAGGATTAAAGAGAGTGTGTTAGGAGGGGGTGGGCTGGGTGGCTGGGCCCTTGAACAGAGGTGGCCTAGGGGTGAAGGGGCTGACGGGGGGAGGGGGGGGGGAGATGAGGCGAACAAAGCGAATTCTTCCCTTCATTCCGCCCTCCTTTTTTCTTCTTCTTCCTCCTCCTCCATAACCATACATTCCATTCTCTACTTTTTCCTCCTACTCCCTCTCCCACTCTTCCTTCCTTTCCTTCTCTCTTCCTTCTCTTCCTCCCCTTCCCTCTCGTCATTCCCACTATTGTTCCCCCCCCCATTCCCCATTCCCCCTTCTCCCCTTCCCATGATTCCCTTCTTTCTCCTCCTCTTCCTTTCTTCCTCCCCCTTCCTCTCACCCTCCCTCTTCCGCCTATCAGTTTATCATTGTGTGTTTTATGCCCCACACCAAATTAGGAGGCGTGAATTATGTGCCTATCGTCTGTGTCTGTCTGTCTGTCTGTCATATTGGTTGGTACTTACTGTGATACGTCTTCGAGTTATCTGGTGATGAAGCCCAACAAGGGGTGTTCAGGAAGCTCTTGAACGTTTTGGTGTGTGTGTGTGTGTGTGTGTGTGTGTGTGTGTGTGTGTGTGTGTGTGTGTGTGTGTGGATAAATACGTTGATAATAATAATAATAATAATAATAATAATAATAATAATAATAACCATAAATAAATTCAAAAACGAAAAATAAATCAAGAGTGAGAAACGATAAACATTATGTATGTTGTGTTGTCAATAGTGAGAGAAACAATTGAGGCCCTGCAGTTGTGTGTAAATGAGGCAGAAAGTCAGATCAGCAACTTGGGACTTGGTCACAATTTTTGTGATGCCATATAGCAGCAGGGTCTACCATTAGACAACACTATATGCTTCCAATATCTTCCAAGGCCTGGTATGTATGTATGTATGTCGTGTGGTTCACCTTTACATAATTATACCTTCCTAGACCGTGGAAACAACGATCCCGGAAAAGGCAATTAAATTTTCCTTCGTACCTGCCTGAAGGTGAAGGTCACTGCGTCACTACCAGCTGTGTGAGTGACCGTCTGTATGAGCGACCGTCTGTATGAGTGACCGCCTGTATGAGTGACCGCCTGTATGAGTGACCATCTGTATGAGTGACCACCTCTGTGAATGACCACCACTCGAGTGTATAATTACTGGCGTGGACGATGTCAGCTGAGTAGTGCGGTCAGTGGCGGCTCTGTCTATGTAACTATGTAGGGAGGCCAGCATACTGTACCTCCAGCATAGTGAGGCCAGCATAGTGTACCTCCAGCATAGTGAGGCCTGCATACTGCACCTCCAGCATAGTGAGGCCAGCATACTGTACCTCCAGCATAGTGAGGCCAGCATACTGTACCTCCAGCATAGTGAGGCCAGCATTCTGTACCTCCAGCATAGTGAGGCCAGCATACTGTATCTCCAGCATAGTGAGGCCAGCATACTGTACCTCCAGCATAGTGAGGCCAGCATACTGTACCTCCAACATAGTGAGGCCCAGCACTGTACCTCCAGCATAGTGAGGCCACATACTGTACCTCCAGCATAAGTGAAACCAGCATACTGTATCTCAGCATAGTGAGGCCAGCATATGCCTGTACCTCCAGCATAGTGAGGCCAGCATACTGTACCTCCAGCATAGTGAGGCCAGCATACTGTACCTCCAGCATAGTGAGGCCAGCATACTGTACCTCCAGCATAGTGAGGCCAGCATACTGTACCTCCAGCATAGTGAGGCCAGCATACTGTACCTCCAGCATAGTGAGAGCAGCGGCCTTCAAACTTGACATAGACACACTATTACCGTATGTACACACACACATGGACACACTATTAACGTCTCCTGTACACACATGGACACACTATTAACGTCTCCTGTACACACATGGACACACTATTAACGTCTCCTGTACACACATGGACACACTATTAACGTCTCCTATACACACATGGACACACTATTAACGTCTCCTGTACACACATGCAGCTTCCCTAACCATTGCCTCGATTTTACCTGAGAATTAAGAGTTGCTTAGATCTATAACTTTTTTGACGTCATAGTAAAGCCCCAAAAAATCTTTATTTTTCCCAAACTTTTAACTTCATTTAAAAGTTTTACTCCAATTTTCATACTTTATATTTATATTTTTTTACGCCTGAATTGTTTTCTTTTTCAACTTTTAAATGTACCTTTGGGGGGGTCTCTTTCTCCATAATAGTATAATTGTTCTTTTTTTCATCACATGTTATTCCTTAAAAAATTTTCCCCAAACTAAAGTCTTTTGTTATATTTTTTCCCCAAACTTAAGTCTTTTGTTATATTTTTTCCTCAAACTTAAGCCTTTTGTTATATTTTTTCCCCCAAACTTAAGTCTTTTGTTATATATTTCCCCCAAACTTAATTTTTTGCTATATTATTCCCAAACTTGTTCTATGTACTTTTTTCCCTCCCAATTACGTCATAAAAACATATAATTTTCCTTACATTATTTTCCTCCCTGTTACACCACGATAGTACGTTTGTCCTCTCCCAGTTCCCCCATAACAGTCCCAGGTTGTTACTGTCCCGTTTGTCCTCTCCCAGTTCCCCCATAACAGTCCCAGGTTGTTACTGTCCTCAAGAGTTGTATATTAAAAAAACTTACAGTACACCTGGACCCGGGAGTATGGACTTTTGTTGTTGTTTGTTGTTGTTATTTTTGTGTTGCTTTGTCGTTGTTTCTGCTGTTGTTATTGTTGTTGATTTGTTGTTGTTGTTGTTTCTGCTGTTGTTTGTTGTTGTTATAGTTGCTGTTTTTTTTATTGTTGTTTCTGTTGATTTATTGTTTTTGTTTCTGTTGTTGATTTGTTGTTGTTATTGATGCTGCTGTTCTTGTTGTTGTTGTTTTGTTGTTGTTGTTGTTGTTGCTGTGGTCGAGATGTTGTTATAGCGGCCTTAAGTCTAACAAACATTTACTCGTACCCGGAAACTGTATTGTTCGTCTGTGTCTTATTCTGGTTTACCTGATAATTAAACACCCTAAAGTTAACCTAACCTAACTTAACCTAACACTAACCAACACTAACTTAATACTAACCTAACCTAACTTAACCTAACACTAACTTAATACTAACCTAATTTAACCTAACACTAACCAACACTAACTTAATACTAACCTAACCTAACTTAACCTAACACTAACCAACACTAACTTAATACTAACCTAACCTAACTTAACCTAACACTAACCAACACTAACTTAATACTAACCTAATTTAACCTAACACTAACCAACACTAACTTAATACTAACCTAACCTAACCTAACACTAACCAACACTAACTTAATACTAACCTAATTTAACCTAACACTAACCAACACTAACTTAATACTAACCAAACCTAACTTAACCTAACACTAACCAACACTAACTTAATACTAACCTAACCTAACTTAACCTAACACTAACTTAATACTAACCTAATTTAACCTAACACTAACCAACACTAACTTAATACTAACCTAACCTAACTTAACCTAACACTAACCAACACTAACTTAATACTAACCTAACCTAACTTAACCTAACACTAACCAACACTAACTTAATACTAACCTAACCTAATAGTAACTTAGCCTAATAGTAACCTAACCAAATACTAACCTAACATCCTAACCTAAATTAGTTAAACCTAACCTAACCTTACATTAACCTAACTTAACAACGTAACCTAACACAGCATCAACCTAACCTAACCTAACCTAACCTTACCTCCTCCAGGTAACGTTGTGGTGTTTACTCTTCAGGTGAAATAATCTTCGGGAGGTGGTGTTCTAATCTTCAGGTAATCTTCTTTTTGTTTTCATTATTGTACTTTCGTTTAGCGTATGTGATATTGAGCTTGAATTAAGGGCGAACGCTTGAGACACACAGACAACAAAGGAAGGAGAGACGGGGAAGGAAGGAAGGAAGGAAGGAAGGAAGGAAGGAGGGAGAATGGGTAACAAAAACCTTTTGATAAATTTTGGACGAGAGGAACTTGGCCAATAGCTACAGGGTGAGATGCTGGGGTGGATTATTTCTCTCGGTTTTAGTGCTAGAGTGAAAGAGAGTGAGAGTCAAAGAGGGAGAGTGAAAGAGTCAAAGAGAAAAAGTGAGAGAGTCAAAGAGGAAGAGTGAGAGAGTCAAAGAGGGAGAGTGAAAGAGTCAAAGAGAAAAAGTGAGTGTCAAAGAGGAAGAGTGAGAGAGTCAAAGAGGGAGAGTGAAAGAGTCAAAGAGAAAAAGTGAGAGAGTCAAAGAGGAAGAGTGAGAGAGTCAAAGAGGGAAAGTGAGAAAGTCCAAGAGGAAGAGTGAAAGAGTCAAAGAGGGAGAGTGAGAGAGTCAAAGAGGAGAGTGCGTCAAAGAGGGAGAGTGAGAGAGTCAAAGAGGGAGAGAGAGCGATTGGGAAGGGGAAAGAGAGAGATAGTCAAAGAGGGAGAATGAGAGAGAGAGAGAGAGAAAGAAACACAGACAGACAGACACACAAAGCGGAGAATGAGAGAAAGAGAGATAATATATGTTCTCTTTATATATTCTGTGAAACAAATCATACTTAACAGCGAGGAATTGAAGGACAGATAGAGAGAAATAAACAGTAAAAGAGAGACAGACATAAAAGTGACAGGCAGGAGGGGGACAGGAGAGAGTTGAGGTACGGTTTCACATTCACACCATTCACAACCCAAATATTTACATCTCAAAGCTACAGAGGTCACGTGATGGCTCTGTTCTGTAAATCCTAACTCATTTCCAAGTCTACGTCAAGAAAGATTTAGTAAGGATGATTTTGTTTACTTGTTTACGTGTGTTTACTATATTTACCTGTTGTTTATCATAACGTTGAGTGTGTTTGTAGTTTGTAGGATTTTTTTTTTCGAAGCTGTTTCACTGCCTTGGTATTTAAAGTACAGGGTAATCGCAAAAGAATGCCCAGAATTCAATGGTTATATGCTTAAATCTGTGGTATTCTGAGGAGGCTGTCAAGAGCTTACTAATTTGCCAAACTGATGTCATTAACTAGTAATAAATCTCTTCTAATGATTCATCAAAGTTCGATTAGTGGTTTGTGTATAAATAAAGTTTAATGCGGTTATAAACGACGAGATAAATAAGAAATATGATTTATTTTATAGAAGTGTGACCCTGAGATGTCTCCCTGTATGGCCTCGTGAGCTTTATGTGACAACTTGTCTCCTCAATATAACTTGGAAAAAGGTGGATTGTTTGTATCACATCTTCTCTACGTGTTAGTAAGTCATCGGTGTTATATTTAGAACCTTTTCAGTGTCATTAAGAGAAATTGGTTTCTTATAGAACTGATAAATGAGGTATTATGAATGTTTGTCGTCCTAGAGGTGAGGGTACAGCCACCAGGACGCTTCCTACTGGAGTTTATATTTTTCTAACAAACTTTCAAAAACTCACTGCGCGTTTGAGGGACTTTTATTTTACGTCAAAGTATGTCAAGTATATATCACACTTGACACACTTGACTGTTACCTACAAAGACACTTACCCTCTGATTAACCCTCACAGATAATGTCTTAAGTCTGTTTCATATTGACTCAAGATATTTTACTTGTGTTTTCTCTCGATGACGTCATTTTCAGGGTATTTCTTCAGTAATATTTTAGTTTATTTTTAGGTGAGGGATGAAAGGTTGGGTAGATACGAATGAGGGGAGGAATGAAAGAAGGAACGAGGGGAAGAATGAGGGGAGATATAAAGGAAAGAACGAGACGAGGAACGAGGGGAAATGAGGGGAAGAACGAGGGGTGGAATAAAGGTAGAGACGAGGGAAGGATGAGGGGAGGAACGAGGAGAACAACAAGGGAAGAAACGAGGGGAGGAAAGAGGGTCAGAACAGGGGAGAGAACGAGGGGAAGAACGAGGGAAAGGATGTGGGGAGGAATAAACGAAGGAACGTGGGGAGGGATGAGAGGAACAACAAGGGAAGAAACAAGGGAAGAAAAGAGGGGGGAAAGGGGGAAAGGGGGAAAGAGAACCTAAGAGACGAACCCTCCACTCAGGTATACTGTACAAGACAAACGCCAGGTTCTGTAGGTCCAGATAACTACAGGATGCTGAACTGTGTCTCAGGTGGCAGACGAACGAGGCAAAAGGAAGAAGAACAAGATGATGATGATAATAATAATGGTGATGATGATGATGATGATGATGATGATGATGATGATGATGATGACAATAAAAACAACAACAAAAGCAGTAGGGTAGATAAGAAGAAGAAGAAGAAGAAGAAGGAAGAAGAAGAAGAAAGAAGAAGAAGAAAGAAGGAAGAAGAAACTTGTACGAGTGGCTAACAAGAGGCGGTCTCGAGAGTCACTTTAATTCTGTTTTTTTATTTATGTGTTGGAGACGATGTTTACTGGCCTGTGGTGAAGGGTGGAGGAGAGAGAGACAGACGGACAGAGAGAGAGAAGCCAGAACATTAAGATCAGTGAGGGAGAGAAGAGAAAACCAAACACAACATCACGAGAGAGAGAGAGAGAGAGAGAGAGAGAGAGAGAGAGCATACTTGTTACACAATTGTTTCGTCACCTTAAGCTGTCACTATCAGCACACCATCACAGCCACAGCACAGAATGAGGGTCGCATCACATAGTAACACAACATCATCACAGCCACAGTAAATGAACTCGAGAATTAGCCTGATTGACCAGACCACTTACTGTTGCTTTTTTAAGTGGTTTGTCTTTCTTTCTTTTATTTCTCTTTCTTTCCTTCTTTCTTTCCTTCTTTCTTTATTTCTTTCTTTCTTTCTTTCCTTCTTTCTTTCATTCTTTCTTTCTCGTAAATTGTTTATTCATGAGTTATGTTATATTTGTGTGTGTGTGTGTGTGTGTGTGTGTGTGTGTGTGTGTGTGTGTGTTTTGGTAAATTTTTATTCATATGTATATTTATCTTTTTTATGTTCATGTATTTGTTTGTTTGTTTATTTGTTTGTTTATTTGTTTGTTTGATTATGTGTTTGTTTTACTGACCACTGACGACAAAAAAATGACTTCATCTCATGTCTCTCCCTCGTTTAGGTCATGAATACAACAAGTATCAAACCTGGTTCTGTCCAGGTATTGAAAGACAGGTTTATTTTTATTTTCTTTAACCTCAACGTCACCAATGTCTCTCAGGAAGGTCAGAACAGTTTACGTCTTACAGATCACAACTTCCATACAGCCTTCAGAAGTCTCGAGTATATAGAGGTTATTATTTCATCATTAAACTCGTGCACACTTGCATCAACCAGGACTGGGACCATTTCCAGCATTTTCTATGACCCTTGATATTGTGTGGGCAGTACACTTATTGTTCTGGTACCAAAAAAAAATGGCGGTTGTGGCACTTGTTCTGGTACCCAAAAAAATGGCGGTTGCAGTACTTTATTGTTTCTGGTACCAAAAAAAAAAGCGGTTGCAGTACACTTATTGTTCTGGTACTGGTCGTTGTTGTTTTTGGTACACTGACTCTGTTCTGTTAGTATACACACGTTGGAGCAATCTATGTTGTTTATGGGGGCGGATTCTTGTTTTGATTGTGTGTGTGTGTGTGGGTGTGTG
This sequence comes from Homarus americanus, assembly GCF_018991925.1. Lineage (NCBI taxonomy): Eukaryota > Metazoa > Arthropoda > Malacostraca > Decapoda > Nephropidae > Homarus > Homarus americanus. The sequence goes on along the minus strand of NW_024733126.1, from coordinate 10,668,330 downwards.
TCGCTAGGGGTAATGGCGGCCCTTATTGGTGCATGTGTTCACCGTTGTAATGTTTCACAGTGAGGGACGAAGGGAAGGAAGGAGAGAGGGAGAAAAGAGGGAAGGAAAGAGAGAGAGAGAGAAGGAAGGAGAGAGGGAAGTAGGAAGACTGAGAGGTGGTATTTTAAGAGACCTTGCTACTACAGTAATTTCCTTTCCCAGTCTGTATATATCTACGGCTTCTTGTTTTTGGAGGTCAAGTGAAGCAGCAGAATACTACACTACATCACCCAAGGGTCGATTCTCCTCAAACAAACTCATCCAACAGGGTTAAGACTTTTAAGCACTGGCTTGCTAAATTTCCTTCCTGACTACTGATTGAGTACGAGAGAGTTAGGTAGTGTCTCTGTGTGTAATTTGAATATTTAGGCCGCCAGCTTTGTGTCGTAGATTACTTGAGCCAGACAGATGCGACCTCACAACTCCAGGGGGATGGTAAACTTAACATAAGAACCTTTCAGAATCCACCTTTGTGTAAAAAAAAAAAACTCAAGTGATTCAGTTTAATACGTTTTCACATTAGCAATAACAAGAAAACAATGAAAACATTTAAATAACGAATCTTTCTGAATCCACCATTTATATAATAGCTTGAGTGAGTCAGTTTAATACGTTCTTGTAATTAAGGTTAAGTAGGTGTAAAAATGGTAGGCTTTAACATAACAAACCTTTCAGAAACCATCTTTGTGTAAATAACTTCAATGTACCGGTTCGATACGTCCTCGCATCACCATCTTGAGGAAAATAGAAAATTTAACCCATTTTATATCGCAATCTTTTCAGGGTGTTGGGTCCAGTGTTTATAAGTTTGTGAGGCAGATGACCAGGAAGGGGCCGTCATCCTTGCAGCCACGTATCCACCTCCTCTCTCCCTATGAATATCAATGAAGCGTGAGACAAGTCTGATGTTGGGGAGGGGAGTAGAGGGAGGGAGAGGATAGGAGGAGATGGGAGGTGGCGGCTGAGGATATTTGGTGATGTCTTGTGAGATGTTGTCAGTGTAGTGTTGGGGAGATGAGGTGGAGGAGGAGGAGGTAGGGGAGAGGAGGAGGAGAAGGTTAGGGATGGAGAGAAGAGAAAGAAAGGGGAGAAGAAAAGAAGGAGAGGAAAGGGAGTGGGTGAGGATGTAGACAAGAGGGAAAGAGGGCGAGGAAGAGAGGAGGAGAGGAAAAGGTAGAAGTACAGGAAAAATGAGAGAGAGAGAGAGAGAGAGAGAGGTGAGGTGTGAAGGGTATAATGGCATTAAGTCCGTTAAGTATATCATTGTTATGTTTTGCCGCTGTCTGGTGTTGTGGTTAGCGCCTTCGCCAGGTGTAGTCTGTATATTAGTGTAGGTAAGGTAAACGAAGGGGAATAAATGGACGAGGGAATTAGTCTCTCTCTCTCCATATATATATATATATATATATAATCTAATATGGTTGAAAAAATAACTTTTTTCATTATTCAAAGCCGCAACAATATTTAGCATTTCTCTATTTTTGGATACAATTAATCAGGCCAGTGGCAGCCTTTCCTGTCATGACAGGTGGATAGATATCGTTCGCCTGTGAGGATGGTTTATTTGAGCGTGGCTAAAGGTAGTACAATATATGTTCACTCCTCGGTCATCCCTTGTGTGAGGACGACGAGCACTGAGCGTTTATGTTCTGGTGGTGAGTGACTCATTCCTTATGCTGGAGGTGTGTGTGTGTGTGTGTGTGTGTGTGGTGTGTGTGTGTGTGTGTGTGTGACCCTGAGCCTGTGCATCACATGTGCCCTGTGTGCCCCCGCGTTATCTTCACACATAAAACAAAGATGAATATAACAATTTGTAGTTATCTGTTGAGTGTGTCACTGTCATCATACAGGAGTATTATTATTAAGAACATTATTTCTGTCTATAATGACCACCTTCTTCCTCTCTCTCTATAATGACCACCCTTCTCTCTCTATAATGACCACCTTCTTTCCTCTCTCTCTATAATGACCACCTTCTTCCTCTCTCTATAATGACCACCTTCTCTCTCTCTATAATGACCACCTTCTTCCCCCTCTCTCTCTATAATGACCTTCTTCTTCCCTCTCTCTTCCCACCTCTTCTCTCTATGACCACCTTCTTCCCCCTCTCTCCCACCTTCTCTCTATATGACCACTCTCTATAATGACCCCTCTCTCTCTCTATAATGACCACCTTCTTCCCCCTCTCTCTCTATAATGACCACCTTCTTCCCTCTCTCTATAATGACCACCCACCTTCTTCCCTCTCTCTATAATCTCTATAATGACCACCTCTATAATGACCACTCTCTATCCCCCCCTCTCTCTATAATGACCACCTTCTTCCCCCTCTCTCTCTATAATGACCACCTTCTTCTCTCTCTCTATAATGACCACCTTCTTCCCCCCTCTCTCTATAATGACCACCTTCTTCCCTCCCTCTCTCTCTATAATGACCACCTTCTTCCCCTCTCTATAATGACCACCTCTCTTCCCTCTCTGACCTCTCTATAATGACCACCCCTCTCTCTCTATAATCTTCTCTCTCTCTATAATGACCACCTTCTTCTCTCTCTATAATGACCACCTTCTTCTCTCTCTATAATGACCTCTTCTCTCTATAATGACCACCTTCTTCCCCCTCTCTCTATAATAGCCACCTCTCTCTATAATACTCTCTATAATGACCACCTTCTTCCCCTCTCTCTCTATAATGACCACCCTCTCTCTCTATAATGACCACCTTCTTCCCCCTCTCTCTATAATCTCTCTATAATGACCACCTTCTTTCCCTCTATAATGACCACCTTCTTCCCCCCCTCTCTCTCTATCTCTCTCTATCTATGTTTATGTCTATTTATCTGTCTATCCTCCTCCTTCCCTCTGTCTGTCCTTCTGTTTGTATTTGTGTGCGTTTCTGTGAGTGTGTGCATATGGGTATGTGTGTGTGTGTGTGTAGATTAGGCTAAGTTTGGTTTGATTAGATTAAGTTAGCTTTGGTTAGGTTTAGGTTAGGTTAGGTTAGGTTAGGTTAGGTTAGGTTAGGTTAGGTTAGGTTAGGTTAGGTTAGGTTAACATAAGCGAACCAGTTAGATGAGTTATTTCCTCTCCGTTTTGGGGGAAGTTTAATGAATAAAGCCTCGAGAATCCTGATAAAGTGATCCTCTTCTTACTGGCGAGAGAACATTAGGAAGAGACAAGACGATGGGTGGTGGTGAGAGAGAGAGCGAGTGTGTGTGTGTGTTTGTGGTAAAGACCTTAAAAGAGAGAATGAAAAAGAGAGAGATACACACACACACACTTTCCACGCCACTCGCCGGTGATACATTGTTGACTCAAGCCTCTCTCAGCTTTCTGGCCTCTCGCAGCCTCTCAAGCTCCCCGGGGGATCTTCCTGGACTAACACACATATTTCTGGCTGTTATAATCACCCCGTGGCCGCCTTCCCTCACTGACTGACTTCAAGACCAAACTAATGATCGGTTTGTCCAGCGTGTGTGTGTGTGTAGATAAAAGTTAGTTTGTGTTCACTTCTTTTCACTTCAGTCGGGTTGTGTTTCACATTCGTCTCGTTATATACATCCTCGTGGCTGGTGACTTCATTATTAACCTTGTTTTGGCCAAGTTGTGGTCATTATTATTGGGTTCTTTCATCTCCCCGACCCCCCACCCACACACACACACACATACACACACTTATATATATATATATATATATATATATATATATATATATATATATATATATATATATATATATATATATATATATATATATATATATATATATATATATATATATACACTACACACACCCATGCATACATATTTTTCTATACAGTTTACACTATATTATATAATACTCTCTCTCTCTCTCTCTCTCTCTCTCTCTCTCTCTCTCTCTCTCTCTCTCTCTCTCTCTCTCTCCAATGCACTCCTTTACAGAAGAAGATGAGAGAGATAAATACTATAATATTTGTTCGTCTGGAAACTATTATGCTCGTGTTTGCTCTGCGTTGCTCCATCCTCCGCCTGGCGTTCGGGGTGGGGGGGGTGGGGGGAGTGGGGGGTTAGGGGGTAAAGAGAGGCTACAGACTCAGAATCTTTATATTATAAAGTACATATAGTTGTTTACGTTTAGGTTTTGTGTAAGAAGGTAGACTTATTACTAGGAAGTAATTGTATCGTGAATGTGATGACCTAACCTAACCTAACCTAACCTAACTAAGTCCAGCTAGAAATAAATACCTAACAGCTAATTAACCCAATATCTTACATACTATTATATATATATATATATATATATATATATATATATATATATATATATATATATATATATATATATATACCTGTACCCTCACTTTTTCATCAGAGTATCAACAAAAATAAATAAATATCAACAAATATTGTGAAGTACGTCAGCTGTTTGTGTACTTGAAGTCCTCTTGTGTTAACTTTTTTTATGCACGGAAAGTAAATCTGTTCTTGTTTACTTGACAAATGTACGGGATAGAATATTTTGTGATGGAATGGTTCGACCTGTTTATTGGAGTTGTTTCTCTCTGATAGAGTGTGTGTGTGTGTCTGTGTGTGTGTATGTGTGTGTGTGTGTGTGTCACCGCCTGCTTCTGAATATGTACCTGTATTTGTAGTTGTGTATGTAATTATCTGTGGACCTGTACCAGATTACATGCTTAGATACTAGTGACTGCGCCAGACGAACGTTTGCCCGCCTTCATGTGTAATACTAGTGACTGGGCTAGATGGAGGCGACCCACGAGGCTGTTGAGGTATTCACTTGGGTCAAAGGTGAGAGGCCAGCTGGATGTATAGCTCACCTGAGGCACTCACCTAATTAGCTTACACAGATGTATTTATCATGTTGGGGGCGTGTTTACATCAGAGAACAGAGAGAGACATTAGAGGAACAGGCAGACAGACAGACAGACAGACAGACAGTAGAGACAGTAAAGACAGTGTTGAGCGATAGTGTGTGTGTGTCAGAGAACGAGAGAGAGAGAGAGAGTAGAGAAAAAGAGAGTCGAGAGACATAGACTGTGTGTGTGTGTGTTTGTGAAGGAGAGAAAGGGACTCAGAGTCTAAACACACACACATACACACACACAAAAAAAATCTCAGACACAATTTACGAAATGTTTGCCACAGTGGAGAACTGCGGCTGCCCTCCCTTCTCTTCCTCCACTTCTCTCTCTCTTCCTCCTTTCTTCACTCCCTCTTCTTCCCCTCCCTTTACCTCCACCTCCCCTCTTTTTCGTCACCTCCAGCACTTCCCTATCACACTTCCCCCCTCACCCCAACTCCCTTTCACTCACTCTCCCCCTCACCTCTACTCCCCTTTCAGTCTCTCCCCTTCACCTCTACTCCCCTTTCACTCTCTCCACTCCCTCCCCACAGCTAGGAACTCTCTCTAGCTGTCACTTAGCACCCTCCCCCCCACCTCATCCCGTCACCACTGACACAAGTTCCTCCTGCTAGTGACAACCACAGCCAAGATGACTTAAGTTCGCCATGACAGCCACAAAGAATCCCATCACCTGTCGACTGCAATTAGGTTAGGTTAGCTGGAGTTAGGTTAGGTTAAGTTAAGTTAGCTGGAGTTAAGTTAGGTTAGCTGGAGTTAGGCTAGGTTAAGTTAATATAGCTGGAGTTAGGTTTGGTTAGGTTAGCTTAGGTTCTTTTGGGAGTATTTTAGCGTTGTGGCCTTTAGCTCCTCTGACCCTAATCCCCAACTTTCCTACCTTTCCCAAACACGCAATATCCCCACCCATCCCAATCCCCAACTTCCCTATCCCTCCCAATCCCCAACTTCCCCACCCATCCCAATCCCTAACTTCCCCACCCATCCCAATCCCCAACTTCCCCACACCTTCCCAATCCCCAACTTCCCCACACCTTCCCAATCCACAACTTCCCCCCACCCATCCCAATCCCCAACTTCCCTATCCCTCCCAATCCCCAACTTCCCCACCCATCCCAATCCCTAACTTCCCCACCCATCCCAATCCCCAACTTCCCCACACCTTCCCAATCCCCAACTTCCCCACACCTTCCCAATCCACAACTTCCCCACCCATCCCAATCCCCAACTTCCCTATCCCTCACAATCCCCAACAAATTCCTGCCGATATAAACAAATTAAATGTATACTCACGTCTCTTACTGGGGGGAAATACTATCACGTAATGACATCATTTATATTTACTACTAAAACCAATGTTGATATTCTTCGTTACTTAGTGAATTTATAGGTATATATTCTTATTTATATACTCTATGTAAATCTATGTATATGTTTATTTATTTATGTATGTGTGTGTGTGTTTGTATATAGTGAATGGTGTTGACGATACAAGGTGAAGTGTGACGTCATGCGAGGGAAGTTTATTTACGGAAATTTATTGTGTTTTTGTGAATTATTTTTGTAAGTTAGAGTGGTTATTAGGGTCAAGGTATAGCGTCTATGGGGAGGGGGGCTAGGAATGAGAAGGGGAGAGAGAAGGGAGGAAGAGGAAAGAAGGAAGGGAGGAAAGAAATGAAGAGAGGAACGTTAGAGAAAGGGAGGAGAAAGGAGTGAAAGAAATGGATAGGAAAGGGATGAAAGAGGGAGAGAGGAATTGAGAGGAAGGGAGGGGAAGGAGGATAAGGAGAGGAAGGGGGGAGCTGAGGAGTATCAGAGAAAGTTAACAAGTTTATACTGATAATTGTAAGAGAGAGAGAGAGAGAATTAAAGAAAAAATAGAGGAATAAAAGAGAGAGAGAGAGAGAGAGAGAGCTCAGGTGCCATCCCTCATTACCTTTCGGTCCCGCCTCATCTCCGCCCTGGGACGGAGGAGGAAGAGGAGGACGGGTGAGGCTCACAGCATCGATTCACACGCACCCAAGTTACCCCTTCCCTCACTCTCTTTTCTCTCTCTCTCTCTCTTTATTCCTTTCTTTTGTCTTTTTCTCCTCAATTTATTTTTTTTACTTCTTTCTCTTTCTCCCTCTCTCTCTCTCTCTCTCTCTCTCTCTCTCTCTCTCTCTCTCTCTCTCTCTCTCTCTCTCCCCTACCACTCCTTCATACCCCCTTCATCCATTCCTCCCTCCTTCCATCTTTGTTTTTCCTCTTCCTCTCTTCATCTGTCTCTCCTCTCACTCGCTTCATCTCTATCTCTCCTCTCCCCTCTCTCCCTCCATCTTTGACTCTTATCTTCCTCCATCACTGTGTCTCCTCTCACTCCCTCCGTTTCTGTCTCTCCTCCCTCCATCTTTGTCTCTCCTCCCCCCCCCTCCATTTCTGTTTCACCTCTCGTCTCTTCTCCCTCCATCTCTGTCTCCTTTCCTCTCCCCTCACCATCTCTGCCTCTCTTATCATTCCCTCCTTCCTTCATTTTCTCCTCCTCACCCCTCCCCTCTCTCTCCTTACCCCCTTCATCTCTCACCCTCCCCTCTTTCCCCTCCCACTGGAAGACATCGACCATTTACATGTAATTGCATTAGCTAAAGGCAGTGATGTGACAGCCACCCACACCCCCTCCACCCACCCCCTCTACCCACCCCTCCACCCACACACCCCTCTACCCCACCACCCTTCTACCCCACCCCTCCCACCCACCCTCTACCCACACTACCCACCCCTCTTCCCACCCTCCCACCTCAACCCCTTTAGTTAATTCTGGTGGTTAATTCAGATGATTAATATTATGAGAGGAGAGAGAGAGAGAGAGATTTGGGCCCTATACAGTACCTTGCATCTCCTTCATCCCACAATCACCCCACCATCACCACACCTCTCATCACCCCACACCCCACCCACCATAACCCCACCTCTCCCCACCCACCATCAACCCACCATCACCCCATCATCACCCCATCATCACCCCATCATCACCCCCATCATCACATAAACTCATTTACCTTGCTGTGATATCCGAATTTCAGGTCATATGCATAATTAACGTGTTTATAATGTACAAGTATGGCTCATATAATATTTGTTCGTATATATACTGAGTTTAGTCTCTATTTAAACGTCATGCAAATCGCCGTATCTTGTATTATGTCAACAAGTGTTTTCAATATATAGTTGTGAGTATTAATAAGTGTATTTTGATAGAATAGTGAGTAATATTTCATCTATGTGTAGTGTTTGTTATTGGTGTTGATGGAGGTGGGTACAGGGGGGTGGTGGTGGTGATGTGTGTGGTGGCAGGATGTGTGTGGTGGTGGTGTGAAGGTAGTGGTATTGGTGTTGATGGTGAGGTGGGTGTTGTGGGGGTGGTTGTGGTTGTGGGGGTGGTTGTGGAGGTGGGGATGGTGGAGATGTGGGTGTTGGTAGTTGTAGTGGCTGCTGTAGTGATGGTGACAGTGACGATGACTGTGGGTAGGGTGTGACAGATGGTGATTGTGGTGACAGTGAGGGTAGTAGTGACAGTGATAGAGTAGTGACAGGTGGTGACAGTGATACCAGGTCACTATTAGACTGGCGCGTCACAGTTTCTGCTCCTGATACAGAGTGACTGGTTTATTTATTGACTTGACCACCACCACCACCTCCGCCCCCACCACTACTACTACCACCACCACTACCACTACCACCACCACCACCACCACCACCACCACTACCACTACCACTACCACCACCACCACCATGTACAACAACAACAACAGCAGCAGCAGCAATAATGATAACAAGAAAAACAACAACAACACCTCCACCAACACAACAACCACAACAACCACCACCAATAAAAATTCTATACACAGTTTATTAAATGACTAGACAAGATTACTCACCACCATTAGATGCCTCGTATTAATATTCCTCTAAATTACAGCTTTTATATAATCCATTACCATTAAAATACTAATGACATGCGACCATTATGGGAGCTAATTTACTCGCTCATTTAAATTATTCCGGAAAAAGTAGCCTGTTGAATATTACTGATGAAATGTATTAACTTTGATAATGACTCTATGCTCTATTTTCATATTAGTTAATGTTGTGGAAAAAGTTATACCAGAATCATTGATGGGGAATTAATTTTGTTTTGTATTTTATCTGTTGAGTGGAAAGAAAAGTTTTTTTTTTTTCATTATTTTTTTTTGTGTGTGTGTTGAAGTGATGCTGACATGAGTGTGGATTCTTGAATTTTAGTAATGCGTATTTTGTTTTTATTCGTGTTCTGAGAAGGCATGTTGGTGTGTGTGTGTGTGTGTGTGTGTGTGTGTGTGTGTGTGTGTGTGAGAGAGAGAGACAGCTGCGGGTGGTAGAGGAGGAGGTGTCACCGTTCAGAGATGGCTGGTGGTAGCAGGGAGGATGGTGCAACAGGTCTGAGTGCCTCTTGATGGATGGGTCTCAGCGGCACTACAACACCGCCGTTCAGGGGGATCTATTAATCCTCAGGGTGTTGGTAGAGCCTCAATTTATACCATAATAACCTTACGAGTATAGGTATGCAAGGGTCGGTGTGTGTGTGTGTGTGTATGTACTAGTCTGTCTGTCTGTCAGGCTCTGATCACTGACCTAGACATCAATTGTATTTGCAGTGTGATTGGTCAGTTCCACGGTTAGGAGGGGGGCCAAGGAGCTTACAGTGAGGGGTGAAGAGGCCAGTGGAAGCTTTACTCTTTAGTCCCCAAGGAGCGTTTATTGGGGAGATGTGTTCACTGTTACTGGGATTTTTTGTTTTTGTTCATTGTGAAATAAAATAGTCATTCTTGCAACAGCGGTAAGTTGATCAACAATCCTTGCAATAGTTTCTTGGTGGAGGAGGGGGTTGAGGGGGTGGGAAGGGGGTCATATGATATGTTGATGCCCAGGTTGCTTGTGTGTGTGTGTGTGTGTGTGTGTGTGTGTGTGTGTGTGTGTGTGTGTGTGTGTGTGTGCTGTGAAGTGTGTGTGTGTGAAGTGTGGCTGTGTGTGTGTATGTGATCACCTGGTGGATATTTGACAGACACTCACTCGTTTACTCACACATACACAAACTTACTCACTCACTCAACACAAGTATTAAAGTTAAATCATCCAACACAGTAAACCTGGATCTTCTTCTCTGTCGTAATACCAACGTCAGCACGAGCGAACGACAGCCCCACGATACTCTTATGGAAGCTACGCCAAACGAACTTTCATTCGTCTACCTCTTCGTTTAACCAAACCTAACCAAATCCAACCCGATTTACCCAAACCTAACCTAACTAAACCTGAACTAACCCAAAACTAACCTAACCTAACCTAACCCATCATAATCTAACCTTGCCTACCTTGTTAAACCTGCAATATATTTCGGTTCCAATGTCTTGCGAGGCCTCAGTAGTCGGGGTGGGTTGTCAAGCACCGTTCACTGCAGCTCTTCTCTACACAACATCTTCTAAAAACAGAAACGTTCCCTCTGTTGTCTTGTTAATTAACTTGCCAGAGTTTTTCATAAAATCTCAAGGACAGGTTGGTGATTTTTTTTTTCATTTTGGTTGACGTAAGTACAGAACCTCTTTATCCAGCCTTCAGTTTAATTAACGAACCTTGTATTTTTAGCCTTACGACCACCTTCAGGTAAAGTGCTTGTTGTAGGTTTTATGGCTTTTGGCTCCCAGGTGGCTCATGGCCCCTTCAGGTTGGTAGTGGTGTTCATGTCTCAGTTGGTTCTTGGCCTCCAGGTGGCTCATGCCCCTTGAGGTGATAATTTTATTCATGGCTCAGGTGGTTATTGGCTTCCAGATGATGGTGTTACTTCTGGCTCAACTGGTTCACGCTACCAACACACAAAGAAGCCCCTAGCGTATTTGTTCCGGGCAGAGAGAGAGAGAGAGAGAGAGCGAGAGAGAGGGAGAGAGAGAGAGAGAGAGGGAGAGAGTTTGGGTGTAATGTTGGCTTGGAACGCTAATGAAGAAAGAGGGAATATATATATATATATATATATATATATATATATATATATATATATATATATATATATATATATATATATATATATATATATATATATATATATATATATATATATGAGGGAGAGAGAAAGAGAGAAGCCCCGGGCATGACGGGAGGTGGGCAGTATTAGTGGCAGCCTTTACAGGATGTGTTTTGTCAAGCTGAATTTAATCTCGTTTACCTGAACTTAATTAAATAAAGGTAATTCTTGGTATTACCTTGAGGTCAAGAGACTCACTGAATTAGGAAGTGTGTGCGTGTGTACCTTACGTGTCGTGGCCAGATAACATTGTGTGCATGATTGGTAAGATACACACAACTAAACATACAGAGGTATACATACCTGTATGTTTAACTCTATCTTATCAGTCATGCACACAATACTATCTGGCCACCACGCACACACACACACACACACACACACACACACACACACACACACACACACACACACACACACACACACACACCATAATGAGAGCCCATCAGTGTGTGTAGCCCACCTCATCGCCCGTGACCACAACACAACATTACCTGCGGGAGTGTAGAGAACCCGGGCATCGAGTCTGCTGGTTGGCAATGTTCCCTGATCAGGGGGTCTTGCCTGGAAGTCACTAAATCTACAAAGGGACGGAGGGACGAAGTGGTTGATCGAGACTAAGATACATTTGACTCATCAGCTGTATACACACAACTCACTTACCAAGTTTGATTGCGTTATTCCCAAAAGAAAACTTGATTATTAATTGGATATCATTTGGTGACAGATCCCCCCCTTCCTCTTCACCCTCTCTTTGTTTTTTGTTTTTTTCAGATATTGCGTTAATATGTATAAGGAGTATTTAAATTAGTGGTTAAGCCTGAGTGATGGGGTGGAGGGGCAAGTAACGTCTTAGAGGGGGAGGGGGTAAAAGAGGGGGTTTCCCGTTGATTATGACTGATGACCAGGTGTCGAGATTTTTACACTTGGGTGTTCATCGAGACGCGGCTCTACCCTGATGGCGCGTGATTGATGGTGGAGAGAGAGAGAGAGAGAGAGAGAGAGAGAGAGAGAGAGAGAGAGAGAGAGAGAGTTTATTATGATTATGTGCTGCTATATAAATCTTTAGCAATAGTGGGCAGCACCTTGAGAAGATAAACACGGGGTAAGGCACTGCACGAGGCTAGATGCTCCTTAGTCAATATTTCACAGCAACTGAGAGACAATATTTCTTAAGTCTCAGATCAATATCGACGCCATTTCGTCATGCCATTTTCCCGCTTTCGTTTGATAAATTCTCCCATTGCCTAACTTATAGAAAAATAAACTTACTAACCTTAGAGACTACAATAATGTGTCTTGTATGCGGATGAGTTAGATATGTATTCACAGCTTCAGCGTAACGAACCAATGAGAACCCATCTTTGTGTCGTAGTGTAAATGAATCCCTTAAAACGCATTATTACATCTTCATTTACAGGAAAATTTCCCCTAAAAAACCTTTGAGACTCGATCATTATATCGTAGTTAAGAGTGAGGCCATTAGATGCGTTTTTGTTTTGCTTTTATTTATCCTTATTTAGGGGGGAAAATATAACTTACAAACTCTGGAGAATCTTGTCCCGGAACTGGTCTTAACTCTTGCCACGACATCCAGTTAAGCGTGACGTATATATCACCTTCAGGATATATATTCACCTGAGATTTATAGCATCATTACCCAGGTGTGGAGGTGAGAGCCTTGTGTGTGTGTGTGTGTGTGTATTGTTTGTGAGAGAGAGAGAGAGAGAGAGAGAGAGAGAGACACACACACGCACACACACACAAACACACACACAAACACACACAGGCGTGATGCTGAATGATTGATGGTTTGGATTATTAGTTAATGTACGACACTAGAGAAGTTGTGTTCGGTAGCAACGCTTTAAATTTTCCCCCGGAGAGAGAAAAAGAGAGAGTTTGTGTGTATATGAGAGAGAGAGAGAGAGAGAGAGAGAGAGAGAGAGAGAGAGTGTGTGTTTGTGTGACTGTGTTCCCTCATACACCGCTACAGAACGAGGCAAATCTCCTCCGTAATTCTCCTGAAATCGTGTTTTAAATTGGATCAGGGACGACGAACTCCCCATCTGACACAGGTGGGACATGACACAGGTGGTTCATGACACAGGTGGTTCATGACACAGATGGGACATGGCACAGGTGGGACATGACACAGATGGTTCATAGCACAGGTGGTTCATGGCACTAGTGGTTCATGATACAGGTGGTTCATGGCACTAGTGGTTCATGGCACTAGTGGTTCTGCGACACAGGTGGTTCATGGCACTAGTGGTCTGGGTGACACAGGTGGTCTATAGCACAGATGGGACATAAGCACAGGTGACATGACACAGGTGGTCTATGGCACTAGTGGTTCATGGCACTAGTGGTTCATGAAACAGATGGTTCATAGCACAGGTGGGACATGACACAGACAGTTCATGGCACTAGTGGTTCATGACACAGGTGGTTCATGCCACTAGTGGTTCATGATACAGGTGGTTCATGGCACTAGTGGTTCATGAAACAGATGGTTCATAGCACAGGTGGGACATGACACAGACAGTTCATGGCGCAGGTGGAACATGACACAGGTGGTATGTGACAGGTGGTAATATGACCCAGAGGTACACATAACAGGTGGCACTTAATTAAGGTGACATGTAACTCAGGTGACACATAACTGAAGGAACACACACACACACACACACACACACACACACACACACACACAGTATCTGACTAATGATTCATAAGTGGCTATCATGACAATACACAAGACAAGGGTTGATCTTCTTCTCTCTGTTTTGTCTCGTTAAGAATCCCCGCGAGACATTCTTGTTTAGCCTCGTCGTCTTGTCCTTCAGCGTCTTGCCGTGTTCATTAGCATCTTCCCTTTGCAAACCGATTATTTTTTGTGTTTTTTTCCAATCTATTTTTAGTCATGTTTTTGTTTGGTGTTTTTATATTTGTTTTTATTTGTTTATTTATTTATTTAATATTATTATTTTTATTTTTACTATATTTATTAATAATAATAATAATATTATTATTATTATTATTATTATTATTATTATTATTATTATTATTATTATTATTATTATTTCTTATGTGCTTCGTAAGAGACGTTTCATCTTTGGAAAATTTTTGTGGTCATATTTTTTCTTCACGATTTTGCTAGTTTCTTAAAAAAAGTAAGATTGCATGTGAGGACTATTTTCATTCTTCATTTCATTATTATTTATTTTTCATCGTGTTTCTGCATTTTAATTTTTTTTCTTATACAGTACTACTATATTTTAATTATTATATATTTCTTCATATACTGTATTTCATTATTTATTTATTTATTCACATTCTGTATTATTTTCATATCATTATTCGAAGATTTTCTTATCTATGAGAAGAATTTTAATAATTTTAATAATATTTTTACATTTGATATCGATGAGTTTTTCTATTTTTACATCAAGGTTCCACGAGTAGGAGACGAAATAAATTCCCGAGTAATATTTTTCTTTGATAGAACTGCAACTGGTAATTTGATACTCCCAGAATAGTCATATTGTAACTGCACCAGGAGAAAGGCATTTAATTTTTTGATATGGTTGAAGAAGACTCCTCTCCCTTCCACTCTTCCACTCTGTTCTCTGCAGTCAACAAGATGGTGTGACGTCACAGTGTGTGTGTGTGTGTGTGTGTGTGTGTGTGTGTGTGTGTGTGTGTGTGTGTGTGTGTGTGCGTGCGTGCGTGTATATATCTTCTGTAATGATGATAAGAGCACTTTATCTCTCTTTTTTTCAAATTGACACAGTCTCTCAGTAATGACCTATAACCACACGCCCACATCAAACACATAAACTCCACATTCCAAGTTCACCAAACCAGAAGAGTATTTTTATCAATATATATATATATATATATATATATATATATATATATATATATATATATATATATATATATATATATATATATATATATATATATATATATATATATAATTTTTTTTTTTTTTTTTTTACGGGAATAGCCCACCCGGGCACAAGTCATCGACCCACAACGGGCCTAGGGGGCGAGAAAATGAGAGTGAAAAGAAATTAAAACTAGCAAAGAAAAATATATTAATCTACACAACGAAGATGCCGGAAAACCAACCTTTTGAAGTGAGATATTGTATGAGCATGGAAACACAGAGGCAGGCAGAGCATTCCACAGTTTGACTGTGTTAGGAAAGAAGGAAATACTATAACAGGTTATTCGAGTGTGACCGACATCCACAGAGAAACGGTGGGCCCCGCGGGCAAGAAGAGTGTTACGAGCCCACAGCCTTGCCGGCGGTACACAGGATGCCAAATCCACCGAACATTGCCCGTTAAAGTACCTGTAAAAGAGCAACATTGCGGCGAAGAGAAAGGGAAGAAAGATTATCGACTAAAGGAGGAGAATCAATAAGACGAAGTGCCTTTGATTCCACCCTATCTAACAGTTGGACAGAAGAGGAGCCACCCCAGATATGAGAGCAGTACTCCAAGTTAGGATGAATGAATCCCTCATAAACGTGAAGCAATTGCTCAGGAGTGAAGTAGCTACGGCATCTGTACAGTATTTTCAGCTTTCGGGAGGCAGCTTTAGCAATGTTGTGGATGTGAGGCCTAGCATATCTTTTATAGAATTTGGCAGAATGATTGCGTCCTGAAATATGATTGGTGGAAGATTTTCCTGTTTAGAAAGTGTACTTGGTAAATACTGAGTTTTATTACTACTGAAGTTAACCAACTTTCTACCTCCCCATTCGGATACGCTGCACAGATCAGTATTGACAGATAAAACGATATCAGCTCTAGAAACAGATCTAGTTTGGGAACAAAATGGAAGGGAAAAATGAGAAGAGTGAAGAGTAGTAGAATCATCAGCGTAAGAATTAGTAGTAGTGTGAAGTAAATCACAACACCACCTGTTTGGCACCGCCTGTATGACACCGATACCATCTGTGAATTACTACACACACACACACACACACACACAGCGATGAGTAGTCCGGTGAGGTGTTGTTACAGTGGACAACACCTCACCGGACTACTCATTGCTACAAGGCACCCTGGACAGGCTACAGACATGGTACTACGGAGAACAAGGTCACCATCAACCACACCAAAACCGTAGTCATACACATCAATACCTCCACCACTCCAGTGCAAGCTCCAGCAGTCACAGTGGGTGCCTATCCTCTCCAGTTAGTGCAGTCTGCCAAACTCCTGGGTGTAACTATAGACCACAAACTGGACTGGAAGGCTCCATGTAAACAACACATTCAAGGCAGCCTCGTACCGACTCTACATGCTACGACGACTTACGTCACTTGGGGCACCCACGCCAGAGCTGAGGACTATCTACAACGCCTTTATTCTCCCCAAACTAACGTATGCGTCACCAGCCTGGTCGTCTTCTCTCAACTCTACCCAACAACGTCGGCTAGAGAAGGTACAGAAAAGGGCCTGCAGAATCATGCTCGGCGCAGACTACTCCGGCTACAACAACACTCTCCCCACCCTGGAAATGCCATCCCTCAGTGACCCTCACCACCAAGCACTAGCAAGGTTTGGCAGTGGACTACTACATCATACTCGTCATCGCCACCTCCTGCCACCGGCAGTCCTCCGCCCACCTCACGCAGTCCGCCACTACAACAAAATTCAGCACATAAGAGCCCGCACTGATAGATATAAGAATAGCACCATCCCATCTATTGTTAAAATAATAAACAACTCCTGATTTATGTACTGTACAGCCCTGTAAATGTATTCAACTCATATCATTATGTCTAAATCGAATGTAAGTTTGTATATTTTCAGCCACCGGCTGCAACTCTATTAATAAATCGTTTATTATTATTATTATTATTACACACACACACACACACACACATATATGTATATATATATATACATATATATATATATATATATATATATATATATATATATATATATATATATATATATATATATATATATATATATATATATATATATATATATTTATTTATTTATTTATTTTCACAGACTCACTGATACCATAAAGCCTCTCCATTTCACCGCAGATCTTTCCATCCATCGCTAACTAAACCCGGTTTGATTTACATGATCCGTCCTCTCAACTGGCAGCTTTGTTTCCCAGAGCCTTCACACGCGTATACAAGGACGAAACTGCTGCTGCATCTGTCCATGTCTGTCTTTTGACTGTCCGTGTGTGTGTGTGTGTGTGTGTGTGTGTGTGTGTGTGTGTGTGTGAATTTTCGTCTGTCATCCTGTCTTTCTTCCTTCTATCTGTCTGTGTTTGTCTGCTCTATCAGTCTGTGCTCAGATCCTCAAAGTTTTTTTGCGATAATTCTGTTTAACCGTACTTCTGACATGAGTGCAATATGTTTGGTATGTACAAAGATGAAACTGCTGTGCTGTCTGTCTGTCTGTCTGTCTGTCTGTAAACGTCCGTGTTCGGATCCTCAAAAGTTTCCTTAGATAATTATTTGTATACTCTAACATTGATACTAGAATAAATCTTAATGTTTCGCATAAGTTAAATCACAAATATAGTTCATAATATCTCTTTCATTTCTGTAATCTAATAAATAATGTTAACGCCTCTTATTGATTCTCTTAAGATACGATACGAAGGGAGTCTCATATGTCCGTACGTAAATTATTTTCCCCTTACGCGTATATTATTGACTCGTATCTTGATAAAAAAAATCGATTCTCAAAAGTTCGTAAGTTAATTCATTTTCCTGTAGCTGGTCATAATGAGAACACAACTCACTGGTTTCATTCCAACTGTTACATTGAATTTGTGGTAAAAATGCTGTCGAAACTGAGACATTATCTTAAGGAAATACGTTATTTTATCATCAATTACGAGGAAAATTTAAGTCTGAATCTTTGAGAAAAAGCAAGAGAGGAAACACACCCATGGTTGAGTTAGACAGAAAGACGGGATACTGACAATTAAAGAAAGAGAGAGACTAATATAGAAATACTTGGAGAGAGAGAGAGAGAGAGAGAGAGAGAGAGAGAGAGAGAGAGAGAGAGAGAGAGACGTGCCTACCAGCCCTGGACTCATCATATTTCCTCAATATATCGACGTCTTGGTAAAAAGGCCCCATTGTCCACGTTGCTCATAACTTGCGTTCCTTGCTGGGCGGAGCGGGGGCGGAAAAGGGCGGTGTGGGATGTAGAAAGGTTGAGCAGGGCGGAAAAATAAGAATTGTAGCGGGATGGAGAGGGACGGTACGGGGTGGAGAAGGACGGTACGGGGTGAAGGACGGTACGGGGTGGAGAGGGACTTTACGGGGTGTAGAAGGACGGTACGGGGTGTAGAAGGACGGTACGGGGTGGCTGAGGACGGTACGGGATGGAGAAGGACTGGTACGTGGGTGGCTTGGAGGACTATACGGGGTGGAGAGGACTTTTTTTCGGGTGGAGAAGGATGATACGGGGTGGCGGAGGAAGGTATGGGTTGTAGAAGGACGGTACGGGTGGAGAAGGACGGTACGGGTGGGAGAGAAGGATGGTACGGGTGGAGAAGGATGGTACGGGGTGGAGAAGGATGGTACGGGGTGGAGAAGGACGGAACGGGGACACATATTGAAAAAAAATAAAAAAAATATTAATATCAATGATATCAACAAGTGCGATGAACCACTTGATTTACGGAAACACTAGAATGTACTTAAAATAACTATCATTCCACAAATTTTCATAAAAAGATACATATATTTATGACGAGGTGTTGCGTATTCTGAGTTCAGGGTTGGAATCTTAATATGTTATTTCCTTTAATATTATCGTTAACTATGATGCCAGGACGCTGTAGTGAAACTATATTGCGTTTGGTATTATCGGTAAGAAATGGCATATGATTTGGCGTTTAATTCTGTCGTTAAATGATGTGAGGACGTTATTACCTGGCTTATTCGGACTGAGACAAATCGATGGATTCCTCTCTGTTGCCTGGAGACGAGAGAACGTCTCTAATCACCTCGTTCGTGCAATCGCACTGAGTTGGATTCTTTTTTTCTTGTGTGTTAATTACTTCCGCAAACGTAAGTGGTGAGAACACATCAAACTGCTTTATTTAAGCACCGAGAAAAAAAAAGACGGTGAATTCTGACAAGTTCGTATGTTGATTAATTCCTCTCAACTAGAAATGTGAGACTGGGTCTAACTGAGTTACTTAACCTACGATATAAAGATGGAATCTCAAAGAGTCGTATGGCAATGTTTCCTCTTCACTGATAGTGTGAGAACTCCTCAAACTGACCCACTTAAACTACGACACAAAGATGGCGGTAAAAAAGCGTCAGCACTTCGCGCTACCCTGACTGGAACCTTTAATTATTGAGGAACATTAACGCCGGGTGCAGCGAGGTGCCATTCCGAGGCACTGGTGACCCCGGAATAGAGTGGCACAGTTCCCGGGTTGGTGAGTGTGTGTCACTGAACTTGTTAATTAGATACATGACAACCTCTCGCCTGTCTAGTGTCTGCTACTGGTGATGAGTGATGTGCTGATGACGTGACGCGATGCCTCTCAGGTACATACACTGTGTGTATATATATATATATATATATATATATATATATATATATATATATATATATATATAAAATTAACAATAATGTTTTTCTCCCTTTTAGGTAAGTTGGGTGTAACATGACGGTGGTTGTTAAGCAAGTGTTTCATCCAGGTAGTGAGTACATCATGGTCTCTCTCTCTCTCTCTGTTTATATTCAACATTATTTACAGCACTCACTGCACATAAACCCAATTCTGACATTAAATGTTTTATTACCGTACAATAATTACATGAATATTCGTCCACTTCACACGTCGCCAAAAGTGATGGTCTTGTTGTTGTAATAATTATCTCACTCTATCTTTCTCTTTATCTCGTTTAGCATTCTGGCTTTGCTTCTTCTCCCCTTCTCTCTCTTATTCACTCCGGGTAATCGCCTTAACAGCTCCCCAAATGTACTTAACTGTTTTATAACTCAGTAAGCAGCGTTAAGTTATGTACAGTATATCGTGAATTACAAAAGCGATGAAATAGAAGGAAGGCTTGACTGTATCCCTCTCTAAACCCATTAGTCTGTATGTCTGTCTACCTCTACAACTTTCACTGAATGTGTTTCCATTTATATATATATATATATATATATATATATATATATATATATATATATATATATATATATATATATATATATATATATATATATATTTCGTCCTCCCTTCCTTTATTTGTCTGTCTCTCTCCCTTTGTCTCCCTGTCTCTTCCTTTGTCTCCTCGTCACTCTCTCTTTGTCTGCCTGTTTCCCTTCCTTTATCTCTATCTCTCTTCTTTTGTCTCTGTCTATCTCCTTTTATTTCTCCCTTTCTTTTCCTGTCTCTTTTCTTTTATCTCTCTGTTTCTCTCCCTTGTCACCCTTTCTCTCCCTCTCTCTCCCTTTGTCTCTCTGTCTCTCTCTCTTTGTCTTTCTGCTTCTCTCTCTATTTCTCTCCCTTTCTCTCCCTCTCTCTCCCTTTATCTCTCTGTCTCTCTCCTTTTGTCTCCCTGTCTTAAGTGTTAACAACTGGTTCATGCGTTATCCTTGACTGAGGAATGTTGTGATGGTGTATAGGTTATGCTGCAGGTGATGGTGTATAGGTTATGCTGCAGGTGATGGTGTAAGACTGTGGGTGATGGTGTATAGGTTATGCTGCAGGTGATGGTGTAAGACTGTGGGTGATGGTGTATAGGTTATGCTGCAGGTGATGGTGTAAGACTGTGGGTGATGGTGTATAGGTTATGCTGCAGGTGATGGTGTGTACTGTGGGTGATGGTGTATAGTTATGCTGCTGCAGGTGATGGTGTAAGACTGATGGTGTGAGGTGGTGTAAGACTGTGGGTGATGGTGTATAGGTTATGCTGCAGGTGATGGTGTAAGACTGTGGGTGATGGTGTATAGGTTATGCTGCAGGTGATGGTGTAAGACTGTGGGTGATGGTGTATAGGTTATGCTGCAGGTGATGGTGTAAGACTGTGGGTGATGGTGATAGCCTCTTCGTTAGTCACTGTTCTAGGGGAAGATTTAGGTCGTCCAAATTCTCACCTACAGCTATACTAAGGTGAACAACCGCTGCGCCTCACTGGTACAATGTCACAAAGAGCGTAACACTAACACACATGAATGCTTGGTAGAGATTAGTGGTTGGTTGCACTTAATGAACAGATGCTTCGTTAGATTCCTTTTTATTCAGAGATGTAAGGTGACTTAGGTATACACAAGCCCATACACCTGAGTTTTTCCCACTTGGTTTTCCTCTCATGGCGAGTATACAGAGAGAGCTAGTTTACGTGGCGGCCATCCCGACTACAGGTAACCGTGGGAACAAACAATGAATATCACTGATTCTCTCTCTCTCTCTCTCTCTCTCTCTCTCTCTCTCTCTCTCTCTCTCTCTTGTTCACAAATCTCTGGCACGGCGGCGACTATTATCCTCCTTTACAAAACACATGACAGGTATTGTGTTGGCGGCTCTTCTCACACTTAAAGACGTCTTGGGTGTTGGTTTGTTGTTGAGTCGTAGACGCTATACTGTGAGGTTCGGGAGAGTCACCTGAGAGACCTTACACTTGTAGGATTTGAGGATTTGTGTAGGAAATCTGTACTGTGTCCTTACTGTCTGTTGTATAGAAAGAGAGGATGAATACGGGGAAGAAGAGGAGGAAAAAGAAGGAGAAAGAGGAACAGGAGTAGAAAGATAAAGGAAAAGAAACAGGAGAGGAAAGAAGATGAGGAGGAGTAGGAAAGGAAGAGAGAAGGAGGTGGGTGAAGGGAGGCATGGGGCAGAGTGAAGGCGGTGAATGTAGGTTATGGGTGGGCACCGGGCAGCTCGGCAGAAGGCCAGCCAACAGTAGGGTCAAATTTCACGCCGGCCATAATAGGAGTAGCGGTGAGACCTATATGGTAGTACACAGGCTAGAACACACACGAACACCGCCTGGAAGACATAAACACTTCCCAGAGAACATACAAACTCCAAACAATCAGCACACCTTTCGCTTCATCGACCATACAGTCAGGTAATTGGTGATCAATGATTCAGTGTGTGTAGCTTGAAGACTTGACCTTGTTAAACCCATGATATTACCAGTTTAAAACAGAGCTCTCTGTGTGCTGATCCTGAGGAACCAGTATAAACTCACTCTTTTCACCACATGGTTGTGAGAGAGGAAGACTACCTGGGAGGACACACACACACACACACACACACACACACACACACACACACACACACGTGTCTCTGGTTAGTTTATTTGGTGAAGATCCTATTAAGATAGTGAAGCTGGGCCGTCGATACTTACCGCAGCCACCACTACCACATCTCTTCCACCACTGCCACCACTCTGCCACCGCCACCACAATGCCACCACTATCACACTGCCACTACTACCAACACTCCGCCACTACCATCTCTCTACTACCACTATTACACTGCTACATAAACTCTACCACCACTATTACACTGCTACATTAACTCTACCACCACTACCACACTGTTATTACACAATTTAAATCTGCCATATTGCCCCATTACCACACACACACCAATTTTCTTTTACCACACAATTTTTTTTCTTCATTTACAGCGACACACACACACACACACACACACACACACACACACACACACGACTTGGCTCTATTCGAGGTCCTGTAGGTGTGATGGCTCTTTTAGGGGTCCTGTAGGTGTGATAGAGCTCTACTTGACCGCCTTCGGGTGTAAATTTGTGACCTTATAGAACAAGAGGCGAATACTGTATCCACTCGGTATCCAATCATAACCTAACACGAGAGGATGTGGGTCGTGGGCTTATTTAACATATCTAGAGTGAACAGATTTTAATATTACTTGAAGACTTTGATTTATAAAATTACGATGGTTTATTTTTCATTTTTATATTTCCTACAACACTTGGAAAAAGACACACACACACACACACACACACCCGTATCTGGTTGCAGGTGGGGGAAAAACATGTGGAGGAGGAGGAGGAGGAGGAGGAAAGTTGGTCTGATATTATATGTTAACATGTTTTCTTGCCAGATCATCTCTCCTGACTGCCCTGAGGAATGACCGTGGTGAAAATATTATGGGTCTCAGATGTCTGTTTTATTACTCCTGGTGATCTGGCGCTGGAAGTATTTTTGACTCGGTGATTTTTTTTTTTATTATTATTATTATTATTATTATTATTATTATTATTATTATTATTATTATTATTATTATTATTATTATTATTATTATTATTATTATTATTATTATTATGAGAATCGTCATAATACATCATAATATATATCATCATCATCACCATACATCACTTGACTGATATACACAAGTAGGTCATCAATACACCCCTACAATTTTACACCCTTCGTTATCTCACCATTACCATGATGCTTCAGATAAGGTTGTCATGGTTACCTATGTTTTCTGACCTTAGTTGTTGTTTTGTTACGTCATTATTGTTTCCTTAAATAGTGTGTTTATATTAATCATCCCTTAAAGAATTTTCACCGTGGTAACTAAATTCCATCAGTTGTTGTTATATAAAATGGTCCCTACTATATTTATTTAAATTTAAAAAAAATTAATTAAAACACAATATAATTCAAAAGCACGTTTATGTTATCGGTTAAAAAAAATTGTGAAGTGAGATTTTTTTTGGTTTCATTGTGGCGTAAAACAAAAGTTAATCGCGAGTCATTGTGATGATGTAACCTTTTCCGGGGTAAATTACGAAAGCAATATCCAAACTCCTGTTATTGTTTATTTACCTGCTCATTAACTCACCTGTTTACCTGCTCTTCTCTTAGGCAGTATCTCTCTCTCTCTCTCTCCCATTCTATCATTCTCTCTCATTCTCTCAACATCATCATCATCATCATCATCATCATCATGCTCTCAGACCACATCAATCCAACACCGACTCCATTCTGATCTCTCTCTCACCCATCATCATTATCATCATCATCATCATCATCATCATCATCATCATCATCATCATCATCATCATCCAATACCGACTCCACTCTTAAGCACCTTCCTCATGTCGTCTTTATAATCTGTCTCGTTGGGTGATACCTTACACCCGTCTCGCCAGCTTCATTTCCGCTTCCTGCACGGCGGCGCTTCTTGCAGTCTGGAGGTCAGTTGCCAGGCCTTCGAACCTTACGTCAAAGTCTAGTCTCAGAATAGATGTAGGGATCAATGCCTGAACCTTTCTTGATACACGCTTTGTCCTCTCATTAAGGGGTACATTAAGCCAACGTTATTACTGGGTTTATTTATTCACTTCAGTTCTAATTTATTCAGTAGACAATAAGCAAACACGGTACAGGTATACATTTCATTGTGTATTATAGACTATGCAGGTATATAAAATAACGTTTGCCTAGACAGTGCAGGTATACAAACGATGGTTAACAGTAAGGCAATTCGACGAAGGATAACTAACAGAGCCATTAGTAAGGTTAATTTATTCCATTGTTGTATCCCAGTCTTCATCTTTTTCTTCTCCGTTAACGTTTACTCCCATGTATCTTAATTTAACTGTTTCTTTTAATTAAATTACGTCGTATCTGACCCACATCTCACACGCTCTATTCCCTTGGCAACCGTTATTACTTCACATGTATTTAAGTTCGTATTACTCTATTTTCTATTTTCCTTCCAATATTCCCTCCAGCTATTAAGTGTTCCTTCTAATCTCTCAACATTATCCCACGCCACCACAGTGTTATCTCTTTACGTTAAATTTGTATCATTATTCCGACCCCCTCCTGGCTTGTCTTCATTATTTTGTTCATATTTATCCAAACCAAAGGGGTGATAAACTCTACCCTGGCGCACCCCGCAGATAACTCCATATCATTCGCCTTTCTATACATTCATGTCTCCACACTTTGACTTACGTACTGTACACCATATACAGTATACGTGTACCTCTTATTGCCCTTATTAAACGAGGCGGCATCACATATTGTTGGTCTTCCAGTAGTGCCATCAGTTGTTGTTGTTGTTATTTCCTCTCGCGATATTCAGTTTTTTTTTTCGATTTTGTTTTTGTTTTGCATTACACTCCAAAGATTTTTTTCTTAAAATTATCCTCAGAGTAAAGACCAAACCCATAGTATTTCTCACCTATTGCCATTCTCTAGGTGTGCGCTCTGTTCCTGAAAGTATGTTAGGTGTACAATTTTGTTCTCTCTCTTTCTTTCTCTTTTATTTTTTTTAGCCTCCCAGCTAACCAACCAAGCCGTGTTAAACATGTTCACAACGGCCTCAAGTAGCTCCTCCCCGACACATTTGACTAACTCAGCTGGTGTGTCATCACATCCTGAGGGCTTTCCATTCTTCATCATCTTCAGCACCGCAGCTACTGTACTCCCCTTGTGACGTCACCTTCCATCTCCCCAACACTGTTGGCGTGTTCCTCCTCGTCTCTAACCTCGTTGTTTACTGTATGTTCTACAGCTCCTTCAAATATTCTGTTTATCTGTCAAGTATTTCTTCTGGTTCACTAACAGTCTATCATGAACCGTCCTAATGGTTCCTTTGTTCCGTCTCAATCCTCTGGTAATACTATAACTTATCTTTTTCCTATCTCAGAAATCTTCCTGCAACTCTCTCCCAACCTTTCCCAGATATAGTATTTTACTTTTGCTTTTCAGTTTTTCTCCTTTCCGCCCACTCTTGGAATGTCCTCCTTTCGGCGAGCACTGCTTCATTAACTTCTTCAGTTCATCCTGGCGTCCGCCAACCTGGACCTGATGTGTTGCCGTCTCTCATCCACGAGTTTTTGGTTTTCAGTTTCAGCCATAAGTTGCCACCACTTCCTTAAGATTTCACTAATGTTAACCATTTAAGTCTCTCTAAGTTCCCTAACTTTTGGTCTTTCCACATGAAAGCTCTTACACTTGGGTTTCACGCCCGCGGTACAACACACACACACACACACACACACACACACACACACTGGCTCTAAGTTTCGTTGCTATTAGTCTGTGGTCCTCGTCCATGGATTCTGATGGAAGTTCTTCACATTCCAGATCCTTCTGTTGTTACTTGCCACGATTGTGCCTCCTGTACCACGACCTTCTGTGTTGGCTCGTTGTTGTTGCAACGAATATGGCTTCTTGGTCATCCTCCTCAGCTCCCTTTTCAGTCGTCGTCTGCGCCCCCAGCCCATTCAGAATCTCGACTTGGAAGCCATACGAGCATGAACGTAACCTATTATCGGCTAGCTAGATCACAGCATCACCTCTGTTGGTTATTAAGGTAGAAGACCACGAGGAGGTCGACCGTCGGATACTTCCCCTGTCTATTCTTAGATAAACACAAATCACTGTTGACCTCTACTAAAATACGTCCTTAGCTGCGTTAAGTCATCTCAACGTCCACTTTTCATGACCTGACGGAGAGAGTGTCTATTGTTTGTGAGCTTAAGGGAGTTTTTTTCTCATATAAGACAAGGCAGCCAGTGGCCAGTTTTAGATCATCTTTGTTGTTTTGGGGGGAAACAAAAGCTGAACATGAGCCTTTTGTCTCTACGTTTTTGTGTCCCATGTTTTTTTTTGTTTTTGTTTTTTATAGCCTCGACCTATCTCTCTGTCTGTCTGTCTGTCAAACCGCCAGTGTCTGTCTGTCTGTCTGTCTATCTATCAACCCACTAATGTCTGTCTGTCTGTCTGTCTATCAACCCTTCACTGTCAGTCTATATCTATCAAAACCATCGTGACTCTATCATCAAAATATAATAACGAAGGATTGACTGAGCACCATCCACTGTGTTCCATCGCTCCAAATATAACCATGACCTACTCTCGAAGGTCACCCGGCAATGCAATACACACAGGGATTATTTTCATCACTTTACAGGACTCACATTATTATCTGGGGTCGTATTTCCTGTGGTAAATGAATTGAGGGACGATAAATATTAAAACTCAGGGTCAACGAGAGAAAATAGGTGTTGAATTTACAGTTTACAATTTACACAATGGTTTACAAAGTGATTGGCATAGAGAAATTTTTACAGATTGGTTAACGTAAAGAGCTTACAATGTGGTTGATTTACAAGGGTTTATAAAAAGTGTGTGTGTGTGTGAGAGAGAGAGAGAGAGAGAGAGAGAGAGAGAGAGAGAGAGAGAGAGAGAGAGAAGGACAAAGAGTAAAGTTCCTCTCACATTATTTTAAACACTCTCTCTCTCTCTCTCTCTCTGCAGTTTTCCTTCCCTAATGACTTACGAATTACAGGACGATCTATTAAGGCGTTATGGCTCCCTCACTGATAAGACGTGGGGAAAAATACAATGTTGTTCATCTCAGTAATGTAGATAGCGAGTCCTGATATGTTGATATGTGGATGAATTAAACCACGAGAGAGAGAGAGAGAGAGAGAGAGAAGGAGGGAGAGAGGAAAGAGCGAAGGACGGAGAGAAAGGAGTGAAACAGAGAGAGAGAGAGAGAGAGAGAGAGAGTACACTTATCTAAATTGCATGTAAATTATGTAATATTTTTTTCTTCACATATTGCGGTAAAAAATACATATTACCCCAGCAGGCTCTTTCGACTCTCGCCTTCCTATGAAAAATAGTAATTGCCTTCTTGATAGAGCTATTATTGGTTGTCGAAAATTGGCACACAAAAAAGCTTGAATACATGGAACAGGGAGCGAATATTTTACACGTACAATACATTAAAATATCATAAAACTTAAAAAAAAAGGCGGAATTTTGTATTTTTTTTTTACTTCTATTTATATATCGTAAAAGGTAAAAGGAAAAGGCTATGAAAAATCCCATTCATTTATTTTTATTTGTTTTACATTTACATTAAATTCTCATAAAAACACGAAGATAAAGCAGTGAACAAAAACACGCACTTTTTTTTTTAATATTTACTTTATATTTTCGTGAATTCTAAAAATATAAGAAGAAAAATTACTTATACTCAGATATGAGACGTGATGAAATTTTACTTTTTCTATGATGGACGTTTTAATATCCTGTTACAGTACATAATAGGAAACAAATATATATGGTTGAGTGAAGTAATGATCCAATGGGTGAGTTTTTTTTATAGTAATTATGATTATATTTTCTCATTCATTTAGTGTTTAGATTTGTATTATAATGTATGTGTGTATGTTTGAATATGGTTGTAAATATGTGTGTGTGTGTGTGTGTTTAAGGGTATGTTTCGCGCACTTGTGACTGTTTATGTACGTATGTTTTGTGCACCTGTGACTGTTTATGTGCATGTTTCGTACACGTGTGACCGTGTTTGTGTGTGCTTCGTACACCTTTCTTTATTTTTTAAATGAAAAAAAAAGTTTGGGTGTTTTTCTCCTGGTGAAAAACTTGTGATGTTTCCATATTGTGAAGGACAGATGGTGAGGGAGCGACCAGCTGGTGGCGACAGCTGGTGATGGATTGTCTTGACGGAGGGGGGAAGGGAAGAAGAGAGGAGAAGAAGAGGGTGATTGACGTATTGACAAAATGAAGACCACCCATGGGACCCTTTTCTCTCTCTCACTCTCTCTCTCTCTCGAGGGATTACCTTTTACTGTACCTAGAAACGGTAAGTACAGCAGAGTACAGTGTAGTAGAGAGAAAGATCATTGTAGTGGTACCCTAAAGACAGGTGGCTAGGAGAGAGAGAGAGAGAGAGAGAGAGAGAGAGAGAGAGGGAGAGAGAGAGAGTATAACTTTGGTTCTCTTTCTGTCTCTATATGTATTTTCGTCCGTCTCTTCCTTCTTACTTGTCTCATTATACACACACACACACATTTACACACACACACACACACACACACACACACACACACACACACACACACAGTGAGGTCCTGGCTAATGTTGTTTATTGCGGTAAAGTGGTAGTGAAGATGATGATAGCGTCCAGGTGGCGTATGGGGAGGCTCCAGATGGTGGTAGGGGAGGCTCTAGATGGTAGGGGAGGCTCTAGATGGTGGTGGGGAGGCGATGGTGGTAGGGGCTCCAGATGGTGGTAGGCTCTAGATGGTGGTAAGGTGGTAGGGGAGGCTCTAGATGGTGGTAGGGGAGGCTCTAGATGGTGGTAGGGAGGCTCCAGATGGTGGTAAGGGAGGCTCTAGATGGTGGTAAGGGAGGCTCTAGATGGTAGGGAGGGGCTCTAGAGGAGGGTAGGGGAGGCTGGTGGTAGGAGGCTCCAGATGGTGGTATGGTGGGTAAGGGGAGGAGATCCAGATGGTGGTAGGGGAGGCTCTAGATGGTGGTAGGGAGGCCTAGGATGGTAGGGGGGAGGCTCCAGATGGTGGTAAGGTGGGAGGCTCCCTAGATGGTGTGATGGTGGGTGGTAAGGGAGGCTCTAGGCTCTAGGAGGGGAGGGCTCTAGATGGTGGTAAGGTGGGTAAGAGGCTCTAGATGGTGGTAAGGGGAGGGGCTCTAGATGGTGGTAGGGGAGGCCTAGGGTGGTAAGGAGGCTCTAGATGGTGGTAAGGGGGATGGTGGGAGGCTAGGATGGTGGTGTAAGGGAGGCTCTAGATGGTCGGTAAGGCCTGGGAGGCTGTAAGGGGAGGCTAGATGGTGGTAGGGGAGGCTCCAGATGGTGGCAAGGAGGCTAGGATGCAGGTAAGGAGGCTCTGGATGGTGGTAAGGGAGGCTCTAGATGGTGGTAGGGGGCTCCAGATGTGGGTCCAGATGGTGGTGTAGATGGGTGGTGGTAAGGGAGGCTCTAGATGGTGGTAGGGGAGAGAGGTGGTGTAAGGGAGGCTCTAGATGGTGGTAGGGATGGAGGCTCCAGATGGTGGTGTAGGGATGGCTGGTAGGGGAGAGGCTCCAGATGGTGGTAAGGGGGCTCTAGATGGTGGTAAGGAGGCTCTAGATGGTGGTAGGGGAGGCTCTAGGATGGTGGTAGGGGGAGGCTCTAGATGGTGGTTGGGAGGCTCTAGATGGTGGTAGGGGAGGCTCCAGATGGTGGTAAGGGGAGGCTCCAGGATGGTGGTAGGGGATGGTGGTAGGAGGCTCCAGATGGTGGTAAAGGGAGGCTCTAGATGGTAAATGGTGGTAAGGAGGCTCTGGTGGTAAGGGAGGGCTTCTAGATGGTGGTAGGGGAGGCTCTAAATGGTGGTAAGGGAGGCTGTAGATGGTGGTAGAGGCTCCAGAAGAAGAGTAGAAGCAGAAGATGTAACAAGGCGGTAATGGGGTCAGCTGGCCTCACTTCCCAGGAAAATGTGTGATGGCCACTTTGTTGTTGTCTCCTTGTTAATAATTGGCTCTGGTTCACCCACACCATATTTCCTCCCTACACCTCCCCCTTGTGTTGTGTTTTTTTCTTTATTTTCCTTGTATGTGTGTTTTTCCTTTATTTTCCTTGTATATGTGTCTTTTCTTTTCATTGTATGTGTGTTTTTTCCTTTATTTTCCCTGTATGTTTTTTTTCCTTTATTTTCCTTGTGTGTGTTTTTTCCTTTATTTTCCTTGTATGTTTTTTTTTCCTTTATTTTCCTTGTATATGTGTTTTTCCTTAATTTTCCTTATATATTTGTTATTTTCCTTTATTTTCCTTTTGTATGCGTTTTTTCCTTAATTTTCCTTGTATATATGTTTTTCTTTTCCTTGTATGTGTTTTCCTTAATTTTCCTTATATATTTATTTTCCTTTATTTTCCTTTTGTATGCGTTTTTCCTATTTTCCTTATTTTTCTTTTCCTATATGTGTTTTCCTTTCTTTCCCGTGTGTTTTTTTTACTTCCTGTTTGATATTTTAGGGGTTGTGTTTTATCTGTAATCTAGTGTTTGTTTGTAAATTTACTTGTTTTGTGTATTGGTTTTATGTGATTTTTTTTTTAATTTTTATATATTTTTTATTTTATTTTATTGATCTTTATTTATTTATTTGGTTCTTGATCTCTTTTTTGGTTTGTTTAATTTTAAAAGGCTTAATTATTATTTCTCCTCACACACACACACACACACACACACACACACACACACACACACACACACACACACACACACACACACACACACAGGACCCCCAAAAGTTTCCTGTCTTATATAAATCCCCTGAAATGACCTCTGCATAAATCACTGTGATCTGGGTCCCTCTTGAGAGCGGCTGGTCACGTAGCTACACTTCCTTCTACACCTACTCCTACACCTACTCCTTTTTCTGTACCTATTCCTTCCTACCACTCCTTCTATTCCCTCTCCTACACCTATTCCTTCTGTACCTATTCCTACACCTACTCCTTTTACCCTGCTTCCTCTACTCCCTACTCCCTCTACACCTACCCCTGCTTCCCTCTCCCCTACTCCCTCTACACCTACCCCTGCTTCCCCTCTCCCTACTCCCCTCCCTACCTCTACTCCCTACTCCTCTACCTTCTCTACTCTCTACTCTACAATCTCTACTCCCTCCCTCCCTCCCTCCCACCTCTACTACCCTCTACTACCCTCTACACCTACACCCTCTACACCTACCTCCACACCACCCCTCTACACACCTCCACCTCCCACACCTCTACATCTTCAACACTAACAACCCCACCTATCACTTTTAAGTCTACACCCATTCTTTTACACCGCCATGCAACATAAAACCCTCTCTCTCTCTCCCTCTCCCTTACACACACACACACACACACACACACACACACACACACACACACACACACACACACACACACACACACACACACACACACACACACACACACCAGTGACACCGTGTAGCTCTTAGTTTGTCTGGGAGAGTGGATGAAGACTGGAATAAAGACTAATAGTGGTAGTGGTGGAGAGTGGTGGTGGTAGTGGTGGAGAGTGGTGGTGGTGGTAGTGATGGAGAGTGGTGATGGTGAGTGGTGATGATGATGATGACTTTTTGTTGTTAGTTGTCAGTGACGGTGGTGATGATGGTGTGGCATTAGTAGTGGTGCTGTTAATTGTGGTGAATGTGGTGATGGTGGTGATGCTTTTGTTTGTCGCTTTAGGTGATGATTGGTGATGGTGGTGGCGAGTGCATTGAAAGACGAGGAAGAAGAGGAAGAAGGAGGAAGAAGGAAGAGAAAGAGGAAGAAGGAGGAAGAGGAGGAGGAAGAGGAAGAAGGATAAGGAAGAAAGGGATGAAGAAGAGGAAGAAGGAGGAGAAAGAAGAGGAAGAAGAAGAAGAAGGAGGAGGAGGAGGGTGGTCTGTATAACACCACCTCCTGTATCTCGCTAATCCAACTTGCCGCCACACCACCCTTTGTCCTCGTCCGTCTCCAACGTCGTAAATGGTCCGACGCACACCCTACCCTTGTCCTCGAGTGGCGGCGAGGACACATAGACAACATCGCGTCCTCGGTCTGGTTGCAGTTTTCTTTGTCTCGGAACTCGTTTGTCTTCTCCGGTCTCGTTATCATCTCACATGTTTCTTCGTCCTCGTTGCGTAGAGAGAGAGAGAGAGAGAGAGAGAGAGAGAGAGAGAGAGAGAGGGAACCTGCTTGGTGGTGGTAGTGGGTCAGGGATGGACGGAGGAAGTTAGCTATCAGCTGGTTTGGTCTGGACGATCCCTGGACCCCAGCCAAGTCAGCCACACTACTGACCCTTTTGTGCTGACTTTAAAAAGACTGTTGATACTTATGCCGATTGTTAGCTAGTGTTTTGACTCGCGGGGAAGGGGGGGGGGAGACAAGGAGGAAAGAGAATGTAGAGACCAGATTATATCATCTCCAAGTCTCTGTGTTATTCTGTTGATATAATTACGCTCAGATTATACGTGATATTATCTGTTAATATGAACTATATTCCTGATCTATGCTCACTTATATTCACTCTTATACCGATTTATATTTGTGTTATTTATGAATATAGAAAAAATTATATATAAAGGAGACTGAATAAGATATACGAGGAATGTTACTGAAAATTTATGAGGCAGATGGGATGTTGTTGTACTGTAGGTCGTCTAAAGCTCTTACAGGGAAGGTGAAGTATGTGTGTGTTAAGAGTCGATGGGGAAGTGATTGTTGGTGACTGAAGAATTATCGAAAATAAAACACACACACACACACATACATACATACATACATACATACATACATACATACATACATGCATATTGATTGGAACGAAAAGTAAGACAGGTATTTGATTAACCCACGAAAACAATAATGTTAAATGAAATACTATGGCTGTGTGCTGTTTAACTTGTATGTAATTAAGTTCATCAAAATATAAGCCTCCACAGTAGCTGCATTCATGCCTCCCGCGCTGTAAATATAATACTTTTTAACATAGAGTTTATAAACAGTTTTGACACGTGAGGATAACTCGCCCAATAATCTACGATGAAAGAAGCCTTCACCTGTGTGTTAATTACTGCTTATTACACCACGGCGTTGATTGTGTACCTGTGTCGACCATTATGAAGTTTTATAATTATGAAATGACGGACGGACACACACACACACACACACACACACACACACACACATTTGGAATTCATTGCACTTATGGTCAAATGAATTTCTGAATTAATTAACAGCTGCCTGTATTATAAAAAAAATATATATTACAATTATTACCAGATGGGTTTTAAATTAATTAAAAACAAAAAGAGTGGCCGATGCCTAGCAGTAATTGTATAGTGATATTTGGATTTTAATGAACGAATAGAAACGAAAAAGAAATGGCATGGTTTTTTTTTTGGTGTGTATTAAAACTCACTAATTAAATCGTCCCTCAGGTGATAAGCACATCTATCTGTTAAGTCAGGAGAGGTGGTTATTGGGTTGAATTAAACGCCTATTAACTATAAATGAATATTGAATAACGGGAGATTAATTTTACTTATCTTTTGTAATTTTTTAAAAATATTTTATATTTTTTATTTAATTACTTTTGCCTGTAGTGATGATATGCTTCTGTTGTATATATGTATGTATGTATGTATGTATGTATGTATGTATGTATGTATGTATGTATGTATGTACAGTATGTATGTATGTATGTATGTATGTATGTATGTATGTATGTATGTATGTATGTATGTATGTATGTACAGTATGTATGTATGTATGTATGTATGTATGTATGTATGTATGTATGTATGTATGTATCTTTAGTCACTACTCAAGCCTATATTAACATAGACATTACAGTATTCTTAAGGCATTTATTATTACATTACTCTCCTAATACATCCTGTAGTGTTGACCTCGCTGGTGTGTGACTGAGGCGTGAGTGTTTGTCTGTGTGTTTGTGTGGCAGTGCGGATGTTTGTGCCTTTGTTTACACATTGATAAAGACTCATAACAAAAGACCACTTGTATATATTGAATTATTGCAGTTCCGACCGTCCTGTGTTGGGGGTGAAGGAGGGGGGGGGCTGCTGTTTGGTGTTTGTTGATATTGAATATAACAAGATTGGTGCAATGGTGAGGCACTTACGGCGGGTGTTTGTCTCTGTTTGTGTTTGTCTCTCTCTCCTATCTCTCTGTCTCTCTCTCTGTCTCTCTCAGATTTTATTCCGCCGATGTGTGTGTGTCTGTCTGTCTGTCTGTCTGTCTTTTTCTGTCTCCCATTCTTTATTTCATCACAACCTATATCTCTCTCTCTCTCTCTCTCTCTCTCTCTCTCTCTCTCTCTCTCTCTCTCTCTCTCTCTCTCTCTCTCTCTCTCTCTCTCTCTCTCTCTCTCTCTCTCTCTCAAAACAGTTTACACCGGGAGACAGTCACTGAACACGCCGTAAAATCTTACCTTCGTAGTTGTCAGAAAAGAAATCCCTTCCCTGAGATTACCACCAAACCGTTTTGTAGATAATTTACCCAACCATGAAGGTCCATTCTCTCTGTCTCTCATGGCGTCTTGAGAACCTTGAGAAGTATTATGATGTTCAAGCAATATCTCCCTTTCCCCGATACAGTCACGGCTCTCACTCTTCCGCATCACCATAACTGAAATTGGCGATTTTTTTTTTTCATGATTGTGGGAGTTTTGGTTTTTGGGGGCTTTTTTATGATTTTTAGTTTGTTATAAAAGTGGTTTGGGGATTTTTTTTGTGGAGGGGGAAGGGAAAAGAGGATTTTGCTCTTAAGTTCTTGATATAATAGAGAGGTTTTTTTTTTTTGGGGGAATTTTCTATGTGGTAATTACGTTAAAGTTTGCAAAGGAATTAGTGTTTTGGGGGATTTTATTTATTTATTTATTTATTTATTAATTTATTCATTCATTTATTTATTTATTTATTTATTTATTTATTTATTCGTTTATTTATTCATTCATTTATTCATTCAATTTATTCATTCATTTATTTATTTATTCATTCATTTATTCATTCATTTATTTATTTATTTATTTATTTATTTATTTATGGGGGGAGGGATGGAGATGTATCTAAAGTTGGCCCAAATGTTATACAGCCTTCGGGGAAAATATTGAGGATAATTTGCTCTAAAATTCTCGGAAGGTCTGTAAAGTTTTGTCATTGAGGGAACAATTTGCTTCAAAGTTTACTCCAAAAAATAGTGCATCGATTTTTTTTTTCTGATGGTTGCTCAAGAATTCTCCATAAATGCAATAGTTTGATGAATTTTACTTTGAAGAAGAAGAAGAAGAAGAAGAAGAAGAAGAAGAAGAAATTACTATGGAGGTGAGGAAGAAGGAAGGTAGTGACATGAGAATAATGAATCTGGGTTAAATCTCTCTCTCTCTCTCTCTCTCTCTCTCTCTCTCTCTCTCTCTCTCTCTCTCTCTCAGCGCCCTAGTGAGACAGTGCCATCGTCCAGGACAGAGCCACTCTAGTGGTCTTCTCCAATTAGACTGGTCTGTACAAGTACTTCCTTCTCGACACTACAACCCTTGGCACTCGCCCCTCACTCCGTGTTATAATGAGGCAGCGTAAAGTAAACAAACTCCATAAAAAGGAATCCTTACAAACGTTTCTCCGTTGTGTAACACAGGCACATTTGTGGAGGAGCTCTGTCAACAGGCTCCTTGTAAACGTTTTATGGAGCCACTGTATTAAAAGGATCCCTAACGTTTATTCCTGCTGGTACTTGATTAATGGACTCTTTAAGAACGTTTTTCACTGTACTCATTTAAAAGAACTATTTACTAACGGTTTTTTTAGGTACTCTTATGAGAGGGACTTCTTATAAATGTTTCTTTACTGGATGGGTCAAGAACGTTACTGGTGGTATTCTATCAACAAACACCTTTACAAATGTTTCTAGGAACACCCCTACACACTATAGTATTTCATGGACGTTACTCCCGGAAGCGTTTCTCTGGCCTCTAAGGTGTAGGATAGGGTACGAACTCTCAAAGATTCGCACAAAATAACACAAATACCTTCCTTTTGCTGGTGATTATAGAGAACGTGTGTGGTACTCTGTAATTGGCTTCCTTCCATGCGTTTTTCCATCCTCTTGTATATTCCAGGAACGTAACTGGAAGAGCGGCTAATTGAACGATACGGAAGGGATTACGGAACTGTCTATACATATTTGCGTGAGACTTGTATCCCACGGTAGAGTGTTCGGCTCACCAGCAAGTAGTTACAGGTATGATACTCGACCTTAATGGAGGATTGAGTGTCCTCCTTGTACTCTGGCTCTTGGACATTCAGTGATCACACGAGTACACTTATCGGGTGCACTTACCGACGGTCCAACAAGCCCTGGGTGGAATAGGAACCTGACAAGAGGATGGGATTGCCTACGCCCTGATGAATACTAAAGAGGAGATGAGCAACCTGTCTGCCCTACCTGTGTGTGTGTGTGTGTGTGTGTGTGTGTGTGTGTGTGTGTGTGTGTGTGTGTGTGCACAAACACACACGGACGACGATACCAGGGTGTCGGCAAACCTGAAAGTCACACACACACACACACACACACACACGCACACACACACACACACACACACACACACGACTTGCTGCATCTCACTGAGTCAACAAACACCACTACACACTTTAGTGGGAATTAGCTGTCGAGCCTTTGACGACAGCCAGCAGCGACGGTACTTCTGGGAGGGAGTGAGACGGGTGGTGGAGGGGTATAGTGCTTTACTAACTTAGCCCAATGTCTGGAACGGGAGGTAGACGGAGAGACAGACAGACACGAGGTGGCCCCTTAACTTGTGTAAGTGGTTGGGACGGGAAGGAGACAGGCAGACAGACACCAGGTATCCCACCATCACCCAGCAGTAATCACAAGTATGAGGGCTCTTAGGGCTTCCTGGATCGTGGTATTTGCGTATTAGCCAACCGTGAGTCCTGCCTTCTCGTGTGTGTACGTAAAGCGAGGAAAAGGAGAACGAAAAGTGAGTGAATGAGAGAAGTAAAGAGTG
The DNA here is from genome assembly GCF_018991925.1 of Homarus americanus. Classification (NCBI taxonomy): domain Eukaryota; kingdom Metazoa; phylum Arthropoda; class Malacostraca; order Decapoda; family Nephropidae; genus Homarus; species Homarus americanus. Next base: position 10,630,932 of record NW_024733126.1, on the reverse strand, counting down.
CGAGGGGAACTTGAAAGAGTGAAAAGAGTGTGAGAAAGGAACTTTTAATCTCTCTTCAACTGTGTATTGTGACGTCATACTTGTAAACAGACATTGCGGTGAGGGACAATTTGGAGGTGGTCAGGCGGAGAAGAAATTGCCATTCCTGTAAATTTTTTGTACCTGAAATGTAAAGAAAATTTTATTCGCCATTCGAAAAAAAAAAATGCCTTCCTCTTATTTACGTCTCAGAAAATTATACTCATTCCCTCGTTGGACCCACAATGCACCGTTCAAAACAAACCGTGACGTCATCGTGAACTCTGTATCCCATAGGGTGGAAAATAACCAATGGCGGGGTTTCAAACGACAATTAGGCAAGATCTTTCAAAAAATATTCGACCAACTGGTCTGTAAAGAACAATTTTATTTGTGGATTACAGACAGGAAGAGCTTAGTTAATCGACGCCAGGTATAGTTCAGGCAGAGTTTGGTGATAGTGATGGTGGTGATGGAGGTGGTGGTGGTGGTGGTGATGGATGTGATGGTGGTGGTGATGGTGATGGAGGTGGTGGTGGTGGTGATGGTGATGGCGGTGAGGTACGCGATAGCTGGCAGGGGACGATGGCTGCTTCGACGCGCTAGTATGGTGTTGGTTGGTGACGCTCTGTTGACTGTTGTTTTGGTGCCTTGGTGAGAGAGAGAGAGAGAGAGAGAGAGATCATTCAGACAGTTTCCTCCTCCTTTCCTCTTCTTTCTTCACATTATTTCACTCTTCCCTTACCATCTCTCGTTACTATTGTAACATACCTTTCTTTCTTCTTCATTCTCACTTCCTTCCCTTCCCTCCCCTCCCATCTCCTTAACTCATCCGTCTCTTTTTCCTCTCCTTCAACCCTATCCTTTCTTCCTTCCCACTTCCCCCCTCTCCATCTTATCACCATAAGTCTTCCCCCTCCTCCTCCTCTTTTCTATTCTCTCCCACCACCACTTGCTCCTCCCTTCTCCCTCCTCCTCTGCCACTTCCCACCTCTCTCCCATTTCCATAAGCCTTCCTCCTCCTCCTCCTTCGCATCTCCTCACGCGTGTGTCTCTCTTACTCAAACTAAACTGAGAAAAGCTAAAACTTTCTCGTGTTTACTATTCACAACTTTTGCAGCAACTCTGTAAACAACTCCTGTATACCCCAGAACTGTTTACTCACTTCTATTGTTTGTCATTAATTAAGAAAGTTAACCTGATTCTAGCAAACATGATTAGTGTTTTAAAAGAGAGAAAGAGAGAGAGAGAGAGAGAGAGAGAGAGAGAGAGAGAGGTCAATATGTTTTTTTTCTTCGATTCATTTACATAAATTTACTAGTTTTCGAAAAAATAAAAAAAAATATAGGAAATAAATTCTTCCTTTTATTATTCCCTTATTGCTCTTCCTCTGTTTATAATTATCATTATTTTTTTTTTGCCTTATGCAAGCAACAGCAAAAGAAGATCTTGTTTGTAGTTAATTTCGTAGTGGAGTCTGACAAACATAGCTTATTAAAATAGAATGATTAGATGATAAGCTTCTTTCATTTCTTTCTTTCTTTCTTTCTTTCTTTCTTTATTCTTCATCCTTTCTTTCTTTCTTTCTTTCTTTATTTATTTATTTATTTATTCTTCAATCTTTCTTTCTTTCTTTCTTTCTTTCTTTCTTTCTTTCTTTCTTTCTTTCTTTCTTTCTTTCTTTCTTTGTCTTCTGCTCCTTCATTGATCTACACGAGAGTGAAATATATTATAGATAAGAATTTCTTTCACGATGCTATCCCCTGGAGTGCGATAACTTAATTCTTCGTACTCAAGGTTTCAAGTCATTCTACTCATGGTTAAGTCGTAATATTCATGATTTTACATCATCGTACTCAAGGCGTTAAGTCATCGTACTCAAGGTTTTAAATAATCGTACTCAAGTTCTTAAGTCATCATACTCAAAGGTTAAGTTATCGTACTCAAAGGTTAAGTCATCGTACTCAAAGTTTTAGTCATCGTACTCAAAGGTTAATTAAGTCATCATATTCAAATGTTAAGTCATTATAATCAAAGGTTAAGTCATCGTACTCAAGGATGAAGTCATCTTACTCAAGGATTTAAACTATTTTATTCAAGAGATACGAATCTTCTGAGGATCGGAACACTGAAGCTAGAATCTTAAAGAACTTTCCATGACTTTACGGTAGAGTCACACCAAAATCTCGACTCCACTTTTGGCGAAGTTTTTTTCATCGAAACTTTGAGAATTCATCTTTGTGTCGCAGCTTAAGTGAATCAGTTAAGTGTGTTCTCAAGTCATTAGTTAGTGTGAAAATACGATAGTTTGAGAATCCAATAATTGTGTCGCAGCTTAGTGAGAGTCAGTTAAGTGCGGTTCCACATCTGTCGTTGGTGTGAAAATACGAATAACTGTGACTCCATCTTTATGCCGTAACTGAAGTCCTTCAGTTGAGTGCATTCTCACATCTCCAGTTAGCGAGAAAATACAAATCTCTGTGACTCCTTCCCCAAGTCACAGCTTAAAGTGGGTGAGTAAAGTGCGTTTCCACATCTCCCCCTTAGCGCGAGAGTCTTAAAGTACAGATCTTTGAGAAATACGGAGCCAGAGATTCACCCCCGAGATATTTATGGAGAAATTTTCTATAGCGAGGTTAGGGTCTGTCTCCTATAACATGTCTTGAGTACCCAAGACCTCTTCCTACCCCACATGTGCCAGTGATGTCACTTTCATCATGGGGTCAACAGTCAAGTTTGTTAGGTATATCTTAGGTCACTGGGGGAAGGAGTTTATTTTTTAAGTTGTTGCTTCGTTTATCTTCTTTATCGAGATATAGAAGTAAGTTAATTTACAGGTATATGTACTGATAAGGGTAAATTATTATACATCTGCTGAAACACGTATAGTAATGTGCAACTACAGGAACAGATATAAGGCAGTTAGGCAGGTATAGATTCACGAACACATACACGTATATACACCACGTGAGGTCCCTCATAACACCATCTGTGAGGGAATTACTACACCACGTGAGGCCCCTCATAACACCATCTGTGAGGGAATTACTACACCACGTGAGGCCCCTCATAACACCATCTGGGAGGGAACTACTACACCACGTGAGGTCCCTCCTAACACCATCTGTGAGGGAACTACTACACCACGTGAAGTCCCTCCTAACACCATCTGGGAGGGAGTTACTACACTACATGTTTGCTGTTCAACACCTCCATTAATCTGTATGTTCACTGTATGTTCCTTTTCCTTTCGCTAATGAAGGCTTTTGTTAAACCACCAATGTATGTAATAAGTCATTTATGTCCAATGTATATTTTCAGCCTTCGGGCTGCAGAACTTTTTCAATAAACCGTTAATTATTATGATTATTATTATCTTTATTATTTTTATTGTTATTATTATTATTATTATTATTATTATTATTATTATTATTATTATTGTTATTATTATTATTATTATTATTATTATTGGTATTATTATTGTTATTATTATTATTATTATTATTATTATTATTATTATTATTATTATTATTATTATTATTATTATTGTTGTTGTTGTTATTATTATTATTATTATTATTATTATTATTATTATTATTATTATTATTATTATTATTATTATTATTATTATTATTATTATTATATTATTATTATTATTATTATTATTATTTTTATTATAATTATTATTATTATTATTATTATTATTATTATTATTATTATTATTATTATTATTATTATTATTATTATTATTATTATATTGGCACAGATACAAGCACAGGAACAAGTAAAGGTATAAAAAGTCCAGTGTGATAATGGTACCAGACACTACTCAGGATTAAGGAAGGTTATTAAGTCAAGCGATCGTGCGAGCTGCAGCAGTGGAGTGGATCCTAGGAGCCCTGAACTGAAGGAGGGCGAGCGATAAGGGTACGCCCGTAAATTGTGGGTTATGGTAGTGTTGGGCGTGAGGGTGTGAGGCTGTAGAGGGATTGTGGCCTTACACACACACACACACACACACACATGTAATCAAGGAGGCTGTTGGTGTCAGTAGCTACTGTTGACTCAGTTATGGGACACACGAGGTATGTCTTTGTCAGCGTTGTGTTGTGTCGTGCAAGAAACAGCGACAGGTGGTGTAGTGGCCCGCCGCAGTACACCCCAGAGTGCCTCTCACCTGTCACCTGTGTGTGTAACATTTTGGACACATGCTGAGGCAGGAAATATTAACAACAACAGCAGTAGTCTTAATTCTACTACTACTACTACTACTTTTTTTTTTTTTTTAAACGTGGCCTCCAGCCTCCCCCAATAGCCACACCTTTGCCACCATTTTATTTACCTTAATATTACATATCCTAATACATAAGTAGCTATCCTATCTGTGTTGAATTAGTTGAGCCGCAGATCTTTACGGCATTCAGTGACTGTAGCCTCATAGTCAATATCTGCAGCAGTTGTCGGGATTGGGGCAGAAGCTCTCGTTCCCCTGAGGCAGAGCAAAGCCCACCGAAGGAGAGAGAAAGACAGTCGACATCTCATCCAGGCTGTAACGAAACTTCTGGGCTGCTGCTTCTGTTCGGAGATCACCTCCGCGAGTCTGGCGTAGAAACATCTTGCACTTGGTCCCATCCCACCAGAGGTTGTGAACACTAGAGGAGTGAAGCTGCCTTGATCAACGTTTTGAATTCTCTCCCCATATGCCCTTCTCTTGTCGTTCTCGTTCCTCCTATGTGCAACGTCGAGAGCTAGGTTACGGTGACATGCGGCCATGGGATCAAAAATCCTGATGTGGAAGAAAGCTCGCTGTCCCCGCGTCCAGAATCCTCGAGCACTGACGTCCACACGGGCTTCATTAGATGTGTTTGAAGTCCTGTGTTGGAAGATCTCACCATCCAATGGAAGGAGGGTCGGTTCTACTACTACTACTACTACTAATGATAATAATAATAATAATAATAATAATAATAATAATAATAATAATAACTACTACTACTACTACTACTAATGATAATAATAATAATAATAATTATTATTATTATTTTTTTTGTATATGGATACATGACGAAGACTTTAATAATAATAATAATAATAATAATAATAATAATAATAATTATAATTATTATTATAATTATTATTATTTTATTATTATTATTATTATTATTATCATTATTAAAGTCTTCGTCATGTGTCTATATTAAAAAAAAAAAAACGTGTTTCCGGTAATGGGCTGAAGAAAAAATAGGAAGAGGAAGTCGATTTTTCCTTTTTCTTTTTCGATTTTCTCAACCACTACCGAGAGTGCGGGTTCTGATAGGTATATTTATTTACCTTTTTCACCGTTTATTGTATGTGATCTGAGGACAAATAGATTCGTAGAAATATTAACATGGCTTAAATATATCGGACAAAAATTTTCTAGGTTGGGTAAATCAAACATTTGATTTTTGTTTACCTTACCTTACCTTACCTTGCCTTACCTTACCTTACCTTACCTTACCTTACCCTAACAGAAGTCTCATTATAAAAGAGTTTGTTCAGCGTAAAATCTGTTCATCTTGAAAATGCAAAACAACCACGCCCACATTCACGCGTATTAGCTCGTGATTGGCTGTCGGTATAGCTTAATAACACACACACACACACACACACAGTATCAACGCTGTTATAATCCCTTAGTGACCTATTTGACCATTCCCAAACGTCGAGGCATCCCGCTAGTTGGTCTACGAGAGCAATAGAGGCCACCATCTCTGAGGCTATAACTCATAAGGCAACAACCTCACTTAGCTATATAGTGACCCCATATAATGAATGAGAAACTCGGGAGTCATGCGTCTGGCAGATGTAAACAGGCTGGCTTTTTGGAAAGGCTATCGTACCTCTTCGCTTACTAGGGAAGATGTGATCGTGTTTATCCCGGATTCTCAAATAACCGAAGGTAATTATATTCACTAATTGGAGGTAAGAGATTCCATCCAGGTGAAGCACGTCAGACACTAACTGGGGAGAGCTCTGCCTGTCTGTCTGTCTCTCTGTCTCTCCCATAAACAAGAGTTGTTAGCTGAAATCAAAACATTCCGACAGTCTGCATAATTTTCTTTTCTCTGCCCGCGAGTTCACAGCCCTGAGCAAGAGGGAGGGTTAGTGAGGATGGTTGAAGGGTAGGGGATGGATGTCACGAGATGATACACGAGACCATAAATAAATGACTAGAGATAGTTACTGTAGAGGATGGTAAGTTGGATGGTTGCTGTAGTAATGAGGTGGATAGACGAGGATATAGATAAATGGAGATGGTTATGAAAGAGGTGTAGGAGAGGTTTGAGGTTGATTAAGGGAGGAAAGAGAGGATATAATCTTTAAAGAATATAATATTTCTTTATTCATGGCGTATAATATGCTAATTATACAGTATATACGTGATTATCTGTATACGTGTATATAACTAATTATGGATTTTTTCAGTCGTGTGAGGATCTGATGGATATATTTACGCATATACGGTATTTTCAGATCCCCCCCCCCCACCCCCCATCACTTTGACCTTTACGATGGCGCGTCTCTCCTGGACAAGACAGCGCATAAATCATCACCAGAGATTCACTTGTTTTTACGAGACACTTCCCCGTCTAGAGATAGTTTGTCTTTTACAACGCACTCAGAGGCTTTTAGAGACGTTGGTGCTTTTTAACTCTCCAAGACAACTGCTTCTTGAACAGCTCTCAGTCAGTTTTTGTTTTCCGAGATGTTTCCTGTATGTTGATTAATGGTCAGTCTCTCTCTCTCTCTCTCTCTCACACACAAAGGCCGTTCATGTGATAATGTTGTAACGCTGTGTTGTGTTTCAGTGCAATTGTTGCATTATAACTGAAGAAATTATGTCATTCCACATAATCTATAGCACTAGACATCCATTGGACGAGAGGTTAAAACACAGAAAAACAGGTTCTCTCGTTTATATATGTGTGTTTTCTTCACCTACTGTGGGATTTTAGTGTTGCTTGATAAACACAAAGCTTCATGTAACACAGTGTTGTAACATCTATTCTTGTGTTCCAACGTATATAAACACAAACGTTCATGTAACACAGTGATGTAGCTAGAATTGTTGTTTCATCATGAAAACTGTAACAGGATAAATACAGAGGTTCAAGTAATACAGTGTTGTTGTTGTTGTTTCAGCGTACGACTGTCTGCAGTGCATGATCGAGGGGTCCAGCATGGTCAAACTACGGGCCAACAGTCGCCAGTACCACCGATACTTCCGCCTCCTGGACGACCTCTCGGCCATACGGTGGACCCCGACCACCAAAAAGTCCACTAAAGCACAGTGTAAGTCCGAGTCTCTCTTTGTTTATTTTTAAGTCCAATTCTCTTTATCTCTGTAAGTCTACCAAGGCCTAACGTTAGTCCAAGATTCTTTCACTCACCATATTTTTGTAAGTCCAGTAAAGTCCATTCCAAGTACAGGTCCCATTTTAGGTTCACCAAGGCCCTGTAAGTGTCTGATTCTCTAATTTTCTTTGTAAGTCCAATTTTTCTATTTTTAAGTCCATGTTTTCTTTCATTTTGTTAGTTCAGTGAAGTCCATTGTGAGTCCAACTATCTCTCTTTGTAAGTCCGGTATAGACTAACAAATAGAGGCAACGTGACCGGCACTTCACTTGACCTACTTTATTTCCTCAACTGTAAAGTCACGTTACCCACTTACGGATGAGTAGACTGTGGATGGCACGGGATCGAATATGTGACCTCTTAGTACAGGAGACGAGTGCCGTATCCTCTCAACCTCCATATCCCTGTTAGTAGGTGATCATAAATTCAATTAGGTTTTACACTTGACACAGGTGTTCCCAAAGGTCACCTACCCTCAGTACCTGCAGGTAACCTTGTTATAATGAGGGGAGAAGGAGGATCAGTGGTGGCTGTTTGTGTGAGGTACATAGAGAACTAGTGATAGACGAAGAGTGTGTCTGGGAGAGAAGGGGAGAGAAATGAATAGAGAAATATATATAATACAATGAGTGAGCGTGTGTATGTGTGAGAGAGAGAGAGCAAATTTATTTATTTATATGTTTGTGTTTAGAAATGAATATTTGTGCACGTGCGTTGAAAGCATATGAAGTGTATGTGTGTGTTTGTAAAAACTATTTGCCTTCATCTTAAACACACACACACACACACACACACACACACACACACACACACACACACACACACACACACACACACGGGGTCGGTGTTCTCAACCCAAATAACACACTAACACTCGTTGGAAAGTTGAACCTTTTGTCTCCATCAGTAAGACACGCACGACACCCCGGGAGGTTTGTGGGAAACATTAATCTCTAAATGTTTGTTATATTAAAAGTTTATCTTTTGTTTTTGCTGGGAATAAAAAGTTTAGATTTAGATTTGATTTTATTAAGTCATTTATTTGGTGTGTGTGTGTGTGTGTGTGTGTGTGTGTGTGTGTGTGTGGAGACAGAAAGAGAGATGGTGAGGATAAAATGCAAGTAGTTTATTTTGTGTTTTACAAAGTCCATTATTCACATTAGAGAGAGAGAGAGAGAGAGAGATGTGCCACATAAGCTCCTGTCATAGGTTCATACTTATTCTTAACGAGGAAGACTATCCCCCCCCCATCCCCTCCCTCTACCCTTCTTATGCCATGGTCAATGTGAGGGAGCTGATGAGTAATTGAGGTGAGGGAGGGTTGATGGGAAGGGATGAGGAATGGTGAAAGAAGGGTTTGAGGGGTTGGTTGAGAAAATGTGGTGAGGGAGGTGTGGATGGGATAAGGGTGAGGGAGGGAAGATGATGAGGGGAAGGGGTGACTGAGGGTGAAGAGATATGGAGGATGAGGAGAGGGGAGCGAGGGAGGGACAGGAGCGAGGGAGTGAGAGGGGAGCGAAGGAGGGAGAGGAGCGAAGGAGGGAGAGGAGCGAGGGAGGGAGGAAGGGAGGATGAGGAGAGAGGGGGGAGAGAGAGGGACGGAGGGAAAGAGAGAAGGAAGGAACAACTGATTGGCAAAACATCTCATATCTTGCACGTTCGCGGATGAATAGTTGTCCCCTGGATACCTGTAGATGATAACCAGGCTCTCTCTCTCTCTCTCTCTCTCTCTCTCTCTCTCTCTCTCTCTCTCTCTCTCTCTCTGTCTCTCTCCTTAAGGTGAAATAAACTGGGGTTAACCTTCAGGTAATCCAGACATAGAAAGGTTATAGTGAGAGAAACGAATTCAAACACAAGCGAAACGAAACTTGAGGTTGAAAGAGATCTCAGTGTTTCCTGGCTCACTTAAGCTAATGCACTAAGTTGAATTCTCAGAAGCTCTCGAGTTAAATTTTCCTTCCCCTTGGTGATGGAGATGGTAGTGGTGGTGATGGTGGTAGTAATGATGGTGGTGATACTCTCTCTCTCTCTCTCAACAGTACATTTTTTGACCAAACAACCTGCGTCTCTTTCATCTTCTCTCGTCTTCTGGCAGTTTCTCACGATTTGCGGAGATGATGAGAACAATTTCTCTCTTGTGCCTCAAAATGGTAAGGATCTCCCCCGCCCCCTTGATATCATGACCATAACTTGGCCTCCTCCTCATTCTTCTGGTTTATCGTTCCTGATCACACGCATAAGGTCTAGGGTTCTGATAAATCACACGGGAAATTCACATCTTCAGACTAAGGAGAAGTAACTAGCTTTTCGTCTTTTATTCACACATCTTCAGAGGCAATTGAATAAAGACGAAAGCTAAGAGTTGTTTCATTTTTCCCGTGTGATTTATCAAGATTTATCTATTATTTTCATTATTTATATATATATATATATATATATATATATATATATATATATATATATATATATATATTTATATATACAGAGAAGGGTGAGATCAAGTCCACAATGGTCAGTATTAGGTAATGACCCTACTAATCTTCAAAAAGCACCGCAGCAGTCGGTAGTCAGGTCAGAGGGTAAGATGACCCAACCTTCTCACCTGGTTACAAATCTTCTTAATTACGAAATTATCCAGTTTGTACATACCATTACTCAAATTTATGTTGACGGATTCGGTATGTAATTCAATTGACAGTAGGAACATATAGAATCCAGTGAGAAGGTTGGGTCATCTTACCCTCCGACCTGACTATCGACTGCTGCGGTGCTTTTTACATAAGAAGAAACATAAGCAAATAAGGAGTCTGCAATAGGCCGGTTGGCCTGTGCATGGCAGCTCCTGTCGAGAGTTACTACCACTCTCTATCATCCATGAATCTATCTAGCCTCCTTTTGAAACTTTCCAGAGTTCCCGCACTTACTACAAAACTGCTAAGCTTGTTCCACTCGTCCACCACCCTATTTGTGAACCAGTTTCTTCCTATCTCCTTCCTAAACCTAAACTTATCCAACTTGAATTCGTTGCTCCGAGTCCTATCCTGCTCGGATATTATAAGAACTTTATCTATATCCCCTTTATTGATTCCTTTCACCCACTTAAATACTTCTATCATATCTCCCCGCACTCTTCGTCTTTCTAGGGAATGCAAGTTAAGTTTCTTTAACCTTTCTTGATATGGAAGGTTTCTAAGTCCCGGAATCATTTTTGTCATTCTTCGCTGCACTGACTCTAGTGAATTTATATCCATTCTATAATAAGGGCACCAGAACTGAACCGCATAATCGAGGTGCGGCCTGACCTCTGCACTCTTGTTACTTAAACTTCTAGATATAAAACCCATTGCTCTGTTTGCCTTATTTCGAACATTAACGCACTGTTTTCTAGGCCGTAGGTCCGGGCTTACAAGTACCCCGAGGTCTCTTTCACAAGTCGACTTCTCTAGGTTGATGTTGTTAAGGCTGTATACATTATCAGTATTTGTTCTTCCAATATTAAGTACACTGCACTTGCTGGTGTTGAATTTCATTTGCCATTTTTCAGATCACCCCTGCAGTTTATTTAGATCCTCCTGTAATGCATTTGCATCCTGCCCTGAATTAATCTGCCGCCCTATTTTGGTGTCATCCGCAAACTTGCTTATGTCACTGCTGATCCCAGTATCTTGATCGTTTATGTAGATTATGAACAAGAGTGGGCCTAGTACTGACCCCTTGGGAACCCCACTGGTTACACGGCCCCACTCAGATTTAACACCATCTACGCTGACCCTCTGCGTTCTATTGGTGAGACATGCTTTTATCCAATTTAAAACTTCCCCCTCGATACCATGAGCCTTAATTTTTCTCAGAAGCCTCTGATGCGGTACGCTGTCAAATGCTTTGCTAAAGTCTAAGTAAATAACATCGTAATTTTCGTCATTATCTACTACCTCGAAGACTTTCCTAAAAAACGTCAGCAGATTTGTTAGACAAGATTTTCCCTTCGTAAACCCATGTTGAGAGTTGTAGATTAATTTGCTTTTCTCTAGATGCGATCAGATGCTATCTGCTATAATTGATTCAAGAAATTTCCCCACTACTGACGTCAAACTGATCAGCCGGTAATTTGACGCTGATGCTCTGTCTCCCTTTTTGAATATGGGTACTACATTTGCCTGTTTCCACAAGTCTGGCACAACTCCGGTGTCTAATGATTTTGTAAATAAGTTTACGAGGGGTCCGCTAATCTGTTCCCTACACTCTTTCAAGACTCGAGGGAAAATTTCATCCGGCCCTGGGGATTTTGTCTTTTTTAGTTTATTTATCTTCTTAAGAACATCCTCTTTTCTGATAGTGATATTCTTTAATTTCTCTTCTTCCTTTACCTTAAATATCAGTTCCACCTCTGGAATTTCATAGCGAATTTCTTCTGTGAAAACTGATAAGAAGTAGCTGTTCAATGCTTTGCTTATTTCTTTTCTGCCATTTATCACTTCTCCCCTCCCTGACTTTAAAGGCCCAACTTTGTCCTTGACCTTTGTTCTATATACCTAGAAAAACCCCTTGGGATTCGCCTTGGATTCTCTTGCTATTTTGATTTCATAGTCTCTCTTTGCTTTCCTTACATTTTTCTTAACATTCCTAGATAGTTCATTATACCTATTTCTGAGCTGCTCCTCCCCTCCCTTTAATTTCTTATATATTCCTTTCTTTATTCCTATGTCATGTTTAAGTTTTCTGGTCATACACCTTGGCTCATTCTTATTTGACCTAATTTTTCTGTATGGTATATTTTGTTCTTGTGCTTTATGTAGTATACTAGTGAATATATTATAGTCATGATCAATTGTTGTGTCATCTATGACCTCACCCCTTCCTGCTGGGGACTGACGTGACTGTTCCCAGGTGACCTCACCTAGGTACCTTCTTAACCCCTGATAATCCGCCAACCGAAAGTTTGGGACTCTGGCCATATTGTCATTGTTTTTTATTTCTCAATTTAGGGTGAACCTGATTTCTCTGTGATCACTGTTACCTAGTTCTTCCCCTACTGTGATATCTCTGGACAGCCATTCACGACCAACCCCTCTTCTAGGCAAGACACCACATACTATCGGGATTCCTCCCCTATCTCTAATCTTCCCCAGCGCCTCCCTATCCCTCTTGAAAAGTTCCTCACTCCGAACCTTTCCTATGTCGTTTCCTCCCACACTAAGACACACTACTGGATTGGTACCCTCCCCTGACAAAACTCTGTCTAATCTCTCAGCTACATGCCCTATCCCAGCCCCAGGAAATCACACCCTAGTCCTACGTTTCCTATCTCTTGTATAAAAAGTCCTATCTAAAAACCTCACCTGGCTGTCCCCAACTACCACGACCTTACCTCTGGGCAGGGTTTGTACAACTGCCCTTTCCTCTACCTGCACCACACTTTCCTGCCTCTTCTCTTCCTCGCCAGCTTCCCCCAGCACCTGGTAGGGGTTCCTACATTCCACACCATGGTCAGCTTTCCTGAGCCTGACCCTAGTCCCCTTGGAGACAACCACTCTCCACGCCTGCTCCTCCTTCGCAGGTGTCCTGCTAGGCAGGACACCTACCTGAAGGAGTTCAGTCCTGAGGGCTTCATTTTCCCCCTTTAGAGTGTCAACCTCACTCCTCAACTGCCCCAGCAGAGTGGCCAAGAGGTCGTCTTTCCCCACACTACTCTCCTCTTCCCCCAAGACACAACGATCCAAGGCGGCCATTTTCCTTGGTCACTACGGGAGAACTTGGGGGCACGTCCTTCTCCAAGCTGGGTCATGACCTAATACCTGACCGTTGTGGACTTGACCTCACCCTTCTCTGTATATATATATATATATATATATATATATATATATATATATATATATATATATATATATATATATATATATATATATATATATATATATCTATATATATATATATATCCACCTATCTATCTGCTTATGTGTCATTCTTAGTCTGTGTCTGTCTGCCTGTCTGTCTGTCTGTCTCTCAGGAAGACTCTGTGTGATTTATATATATTCTTATTGCCGGGTGCAGATACCTATGAGAGAGAGAGAGAGGTGGTCACGTCTTTATACATAATACCTGTGATATATCTTAAGTCGACGAGACCCAAAATGGCAGCCGTGTCCTGCTCTCAATCTCCCTCGCAGATTTTTCTACGTGTTTATGCTTCACCCTTTTTACTTCATCAGTTTCTTTACCTTTAATATTTTCTTTATCTCTTTCTTTAACGTTACTTCACCTGTCTCTTTCTTTTCAATATTTTTTCTTTAATTTTTCTTCATCGTCGTCTTTAATATTTCTTCGCCTTTACCCCTTTCTTTAGTTATTGTCATGGTTTTAGTATGAATCCGTGGTAGTAGGAGTAGGAGTGGATTATATTATATAAAGATAATATTATGTCGTATTTCTTATTTCTTGCCGTAGAGTTCGATACCTTCACACTGGTTACTTACAGGAGATTATGGCGTATCTACGTAGAAGTTCACTCCACCACTCGACATTCCATGATTTATACTTGATAAATGATGATTTAATGAATTCATTTAATTTTCAACATCCATCTAAGTTATTGGTTATACTATGTCATAACCAATCAGTCATTACCTTCAGTAATAATAAGATAGGATCACAGATACGGGCAGATAATTGCACTTACATTTATTTGTCAAGCTTCCATACAATGATTTACAATTTGCATGGATATATGGTTCACTCACGTTCACGCTGTAATAAAATTAATCTTCTAAAACAGGGAATTTTCAACTTGGGGACACATGTGGTTACTCTACTATGGGTGTGACTTAACAGAGCCTTAATTCTTCAAGTGATACATTTACTGCCAGCCTGGATTGCTTTTGTTGCAACCAGGCTTCATCACAAGAACTTCTTCCCACGGCCATAACAACAAAAAGGTACTCTTGGGTTACCACACATAGTCTCGCGTCACTGACAGTCACTGGACGGTTGTCGCGGCAAGTAGAACTGGTAAGCGTGACTTGAATTAACCATTAGGTGCAATAGACCAGCCTGGATTGCTTTTGTCGCAACCAGGCTTCCACACGTGATATTTCCACGGGGATAACAAACCTAGGTTAACACACTTAGTCTCGTGTCGATCACGGTCACGGTAGACGGGTGTCGTGCAGGAGAACTCTGAAAGCGTGAATTAATTAACCATTTACTGTAGGTTTGATAGGCCAGCCTGGATTGCTCTTGTCGCAACCAGGCATCCACACGTGATATTTCCACGGGGATAACAACCTAGGTTAGCACGCTTAGTCTCGTGTCGACGACGGTTCACAGGACGGAGTGGCGGTGGAGGACTCTGTGTGGTGTGGTGTCCCGCCCCCTTTCAGGAGGGAGAGGATGGAGACGACGTCTTAACTAACCCATGGCTCAGGGGATACTACTTAAAATGAGGTTTTTGGGTGTGAAGCGATGAACAGTACAACACTGTTTCACTGCCCACCCCCCTAAAGGCTGGCTGACATACACTAATTGAAAAATACATGTCCCAGTTATGCCTCGCCGGGCGTCTTATCTCTGGTAAAACAAACTTTGGAGTTGGTTGCGTGGGTAAGCCTAACGCAACCCATGACAGTTATTGTCTTCACTCTTTTCTTTTAATATTTTCTTAGCTTTTGTTTCTAATATTTTATCATCCCTATTCTTTAAGTCACTCTTTCTTCAATATTTCTTATTCTTTTATCTTCACTATTTTCGTATATTCTCACTTCGTTTTCTTCAACAATGCCTTAGTCCGTTTGCTTTATAATTTTCGTTTATAATTTTCTTCAATGAGAGAGTGAGTGAGACAGAGAAAGAGAGAGACAGTGATACACACACACACACACACACAAAGAGAGAGAGTGAAAAAGATACACGCGTACAGAGAGAGAGAGAGAGAGAGAGAGAGAGAGAGAGAGATATATATTTGCTGGTATACACGTCTCCCAGGGCTGCTTCTAAACTACCAAGGTCGAGCGGCTACAGTACCCAGGAGAGAGTGTGTGGCTGGGTAAACAATGTGTCGAGCTGGTGGGGAGAAGGAGGTCATTCTTTAAACTGGGTGTAGATGGAGGGTCGCCGTCTAGGGGAAACAGACATTTGTGCTTATCAACGTGATGTTAGTAGGAGGTGTCTAGGAGCTACCTCGTCTTCCTGGAGTTTAATATTACTACTACTACTACTACTACGACTACTACTACTACGTTACTCTCTCTTCGAACCTTCACCACAATAGACCTTTTTCTCTTCTTCTATATCTCCTCCTCCTCCTCCCTCCTCCTCTTCCTCCTCCCTCCTCCTCCTCCTCCTCTTCCCTCTTCCTCTTCCTCTTCCTCCTCCTCCTCCTCCTGTTTCTTCCGTCCTCGTTGGTCTCCAGGAGGATTCCATTTAACTCACTACCTCTGATTCGAGTATGACCTCTGTGGTCTCTACCGACCTCTCCATAACCTCTCACCTGGACACCTTCAAGCGCACACACCACACTACACACACACACACACTACACTACACTACACCACACCACACCACACACACACACACACACACACACACACACACACACACACACACACACACACACACACACACACACACACACACACACACACACACACACACACACACACACACACACACACACACACACACACACACACACACACACACACACACACCGACCTAGAGAATAAAGTAAACTAAAATAAAAAGTAAAAGTAAATACTAAATAAACTCGACTCTTAAAGATTGTAATTGAACGAAGGAGGAAAGAGAGCAGTTCGACCTGCAGGAGTGAACGAAATGAAAGATGGAGAGAAACCAATTAAAGAGTCGTAAAGTGTCACTGGGTCGATAGATCAGACCTCAAGCTCGAAGCACTGATTGAGTTGAGAGAGAGAGAGAGAGAGAATCACCTGGACGATAGATCAGACCTCAAGCTCGAAGCACTGATTGAGTTGAGAGAAGAGAACAGACAGAGAGAGAGACAGAGAGAATCACCTGGTCGATAATCAGACCTCAAGCTCGAAGCACTGATTGAGTTGAAGAGAATCACCTGGACGATAAATCAGACCTCAAGCATAAAAGTTTGATTGAGTTGAGAGAAAGAAAGAATACTTGGGTACTCAAAAACATGAAAAGTGGTTTGAATGTTTGGATAACATTGGATCCCATTTTGAGAGAATTGAAAGACAAGAAAAAGACAATTGAATAACAAAAGAGTGTAAGTGCAAGGCATTCAGATCTATAGACGTCGTAAGATCAGTATTAAGATATATAGAGAATTAAGAGACAGTGAAAACCGATTGAATCCCACAAGAGTATAAGTGCAAGAGAGTCAAAGCTGTAGACATTGTAAGGATCAATGTTTAAATAGAGAGTATTAAGAGACTGGAAAACCAATTGAATCCCCAAGTATAAGTGGAAGAAACAGCCAATGAGAACAGAGTTTATAACGAGAAGGTCAAAAGGGATAAGATTCGTAAGTGTATATAAATGGTTCTAGGCAGGATTTTTAAACCTTCTTCATATCGATGTATTGAGAGCTTCAAAAATACCGTACAGGCAAGTGAAAGAAAATGAGGATAGTTGAAACCACGAAGAATGTAACTGGGAACAATAAAGTCAATTGTTCTGTGAATCAGGTCTTAAGCATTGGAGAAAATCGGGTGAGAAATAGAAAAGAAACGAGAGAAAGAGGAGAGGTCAATTGAGTTCTTCAGGATGTGATTGTAAGAAACACGAACACTTGGGGATCGAGTAAAATACATATTGGAAGTCTTCAAGCGTAACACACACCATCACACACACACACACACACACACACACACACACACACACACACACACACACACACACACACACACACACACACACACACACACACACACACACACACACACACACACACACACAAGGGTCAAGCACAGCATATACAGTGAAAGCCAAACAGACCTCACTCACTTACTGAGGGTCAAAGAGAACCTGTTGATGTCCTCCGAGCTTACACTTAGCAACACCAGCATTAGTGTAGTGATGGGTGGCAGTGGTGGTGGTTGGGATGAGGGTAGTACATGCTCACTTATGGTAGTGGTTAGCGTGGTACTTGAGGCTGTAATAGTTTTATGGGATTGTGTACAACATGACAGCTTTGCCTCGTTAAGTTAGTGTTGGTAGCTCTTTGTACATTAGTTGTCGTAGTAGTGGTGGTGGTAGTTGTACTTAGTTGTAATGTAGGTCACAATCATTGTACGTTTAGTAGTAGTAGTAGTAGTAGTAGTAGTAGTGGTTCTTCAGGGTGTAACCGCTGAGGTGTGGGAGGTGAAGGTCGACTACAAGGCTTTACTACTTAAAGAGGCCCTGTCGCCCTGGTGATCCTACCTCCTCCATCACCACTACCTCCTCCTCCTCCTCCTCCATCACCACCATAACCCCCTTCTCTTCCTCCACCTTCTCCTTCTTCTCTTCCTCCATCACCCACTCCTCTCCCTCCTCTATCACCACTACCTCCTCCTCCTCCTCCTCCATCACCACCCATAACTCCCCTTCTTCTCCACCTTCTCCTTTCCTCCTTTCCTCCATCCTCCTCCTCCTCCTCCTCTCCTCCTCCTCCCTCCTCCCTCCTCCTCCTCCTCCCATCCCTCACCCATACAGCCCCTTCTTCCTCCATCTTCCTTTTTCCACCTTCTCTTCCTCCATCAACCTCTCCTCCTCCTCCTCCTCCTCCTCCTCCTCCTCCTCCTCCTCCTCCTCCTCCTCCATCTCCACAACCCCTTCTTTCTCCACCTTCTCCTTCTCCTCTTCCTCCATCACCACTCCATCCTCCTCCCTCCCTCCTCCCTCCTTCTCCTCCTCCTCCTTCTCCTCCTCCTCCTCCTCCTCCCTCCCTCCTCCATCACCACAACCCCCTTCTTCCTCCACCTTCTCCATCACCACCTCCTCCTCCTCCTCCTCCATCACCACAACCCAACCCCCTTCTTCTCCACCTTCTCCTTCTCCTCCTCCTCCTCCCATCACCACAACCCCTTCTCTTCCTCCACCTTCTCTTCTCCATCACCACCCTCCTCCTCCTCCTCCACCCTCATCGTCTTCCTTCTTCCTCCTTCCTGGCTGCAAGACGGGTATGAGATTGACTGTACCTCCGCCCACCACTCCTCCTTGTTTCATCGCTAAGGGAAAACATCCTAGAAATTTTCTTTTATTTTGTTAAGTCTCTCACAATTTTTACATATATATACAGAGAGAGAGAGATATGCAGGTATAGAAAAGTATTAAAGGTAGAAACACACACACACACACACACACACACACACACACACACACACACACACACACACACACACACACACACACACACACACACACACACACACACACACACACACACTACATATAATACCTCTCCTATCTATATCATATACCTTCTATTTCTACCCTAAAGAGATTATCACCAATTATGTAAAAAAAAGCGATCGGTATAATTGTTCAAATCAGACAAATAATTATACACATTCTAATTATATAAATTAATCCTTCACATCATATGAATAATTTTCCCCACTTGACATTCTCAAACTTATTCATCCAAACTGGAACAGGAAAATGAATAAAGGTCTCGCAAAGTGAAAAATGTAAAAATACTGAGTTTGTGAGGCAGTTCCCTGGAGGGTGGAGGCGGCTGGCTACGTCTCCTCTGTACATTCACTCATGTGGAGTCAGGCTGGTGGGTAGTGTAAATCTGGGAAGCTTTTATC
Organism: Homarus americanus; assembly: GCF_018991925.1. NCBI lineage: Eukaryota > Metazoa > Arthropoda > Malacostraca > Decapoda > Nephropidae > Homarus > Homarus americanus. The sequence continues at coordinate 10,611,739 of NW_024733126.1, read as the reverse complement.
GTCATTATTATTATTATTATTATTGATATTAGTAGTAGTAGTAGTAGTAGTAGTAGTAGTAGTAGTAGTAGTAGTAGTAGTAGTAGTAGTGTAATTTTTAATGTTTGTTATTATTATTATTAGTAGTATCCTTATTAATAATAATATTATTATTATTAACAATGCAATACTATAGGTTGCCAAAACAGGTGTGTGGTAACAGATATATACGATATGGAAAGAGTGGTATAAGGCCTAGTGAATGAAGAGTGGAATAAAAGACGTGTATAAGGAAATAAGCGATAATTTTACCTGTGATTAGTGAGAAGTGGAAGACACTGGACAACAAAAGGGAGAAAATGTGAGAGAAATAAAAGTGAATGAAGATTTTAGGTGAAAGGATGAATGATAAAGAAGATAATAACAAACCGTTCTGGAAAGAGGTAAGAAAGATGGGAAAATGCTCATAAAAGACGAAGAAGTTTAGAGAACGAGAGATAGAGAATTTATGGATGATTTGAAGAGGATGAAATTAACCCAACACCAACCCAACCCTACCCTACCCTACCCTACCCTACCCTACCCTACCCTACCCTATCCTATCCTATCCTACCCAACCCAACCCTATTATTATGACCCTTTGTAAACTCTACTCTGTAATCCTTTTGCGCTACCGCTCACAGGATGCGTGCGGGGTGCACAATAAAGTAGCCGCTGTAAGCGGCAAAATCAAAATCAACCCTACCCTACCCTACCCTACCCTACCTTACCTTACCTTACCCTACCCTACCCTACCCTACCCCAACACCCCTACCCTACCTAACCCAACCCAACCCTAGCCTCTACCCTACTCCTACCCTACCCTACCCTACTCCTACCCCTACCCTACCCCACCCTACTTAACCTACCCTAACTTAATACCCCACCCTACCCCATTCTTTAACTCCACCCTTACCCCCACCTTGCCTTACCTTCGACCTACCCTACCCTACCCTCATTTCTTAACCTTACTTTGGCCTTGCCTCTACCTCCTACTCCTACTCCTACCCTACCTAACCTAATCAAGGCTCATCCTATTCGTGTGTTTCATTATCAAAAGAACGAGCGTGCTTGAACATAAAGATAAATGCCTTCTGATTAATGTCATATACATTGGTAAATGTCACTCTCGTTGTTTTGCTCTAGGGAGGGGAGGTGGGAAGGTGGGAGGGGGAGGGGAGGTGGGTGGGAGGAGGAGGAGGGGAGGGGGAGGTGGGAAGGTGGGAGGAGGAGGGGGAAGGTGAAGGGGAAGGGAGGGGGAGGAGGGAGAGATGCAAGCCTGACCTACTGTTCTCACTTAACCTTTTACATCACTGGTTGGGTCACGGTGCTGGGAGGGTCGTGGTGGGTGTTGATGGTAGCCTCAGGTCACCCGGGTATGGCCACTTGACCTGGTTATGACGTTGGGTATAATGCTATGTTAAACAGGTCGTTAGTTTTAGCATGGGGTGGCTCTTTGCCCTTCACATGACTAAGATCCTTGCTCAGTTAGTTGACATTTAATCCAAGTTAACATTTAAGTCTTAAAGTTAATATTTCAAGTTTATAAGTTAACATTACAAGTCAGTAAGTTAACATCATTGGACTGAAAGTTAACATATTAAGTCTGTAAATTCATTCTTATCGTTGCCTTCACTCCACGGAGGATGTTTACCCATTTACTCACCTTATTTAACTGGTGGGGTGACGTCTCTCTCTCTCTCTGTGCTTCTAGGATACACCACTATATCACTCCTCCCTTACGTTTCCTCTGAGAACTTCCATATCCTGTTGATAATTTACCCCATATGATCCCATGATATAAGCAAGCACACACACACACACACACACACACATACACACACACACACACACACACACACACACACACACACACACACACACACACACACACACACACACATTACACACACACACAGGACGTCTGTAAAGTCCTCATTCTCAAAGACTCTTACGTCAACATGAAGATTAGACTCCCAGCTTATATCACCTGATAATTAAACACTCCAACTCTACCTGAGGGGCTAAGTTAGTTTAGCATAGCTCATGTTATATTTGGTTAGGTTAGGTTAGGTTAGGTTAGGTTAGGTTAGGTTAGGTTAGGTTAGGTTAGGTTAGGTTAAGTTAGGTTAGGTTAGGTTAGGTTAGGTTAGGTTAAGTTTTTTACTCATCAGGAGATATAAACTATTCTCTAGAGTCTATATGATCCGAAAAAATAAACAAAACAACATAACATTTGAGCCTCACTTTATATGACCTAATTTAAACGAACCAATTAAAGAAGCTTCCTCACGTCCCCCGGTATTCGGTGGGTGGGGGGGGAGAGGGGGTGGGGGAAGGGGAGGAGAGGGGATAGGGGAGGGGAGAGAGAAGGGAGGAGAGGGGAAAGTTGTCGTACAGTAAGTATCTTTGAGAATCTGAAGGTGTTAGTGACATCAAGGGTGACCTTCTCCAGAGTACCTTGGCAGGGTTCTGGCTAATGGACCTTTACCTGCTTCCTGTAGTAATAATAACAACAATAACAATACCATTAATAATAATAATAACAATAATAATAATAATAATAATAATAATAATAATAATAATAATAATAATAATAATAATAATAATAATAATAATAATAATAATAATAATAATAAAGTAAATATACCAATAAGATTAATTAAAAAAATAATCCAAATATAATAACTAACTCTCAGCTGACGGGATGAGAGCTGTTTAGTGTACCAGCTGTGTGGGTGTCAGCTGTTTAGTGTACCAGCTGTGTGGGTGTCAGCTGTTTAGTGTACCAGCTGTGTGGGTATTAGCTGTTTAGTGTACCAGCTGTGTGGGTGTTATCTGTTTAGTGTACCAGCTGTGTGGGTGTTATCTGTTTAGTGTACCAGCTGTGTGGGTGTTATCTGTTTAGTGTACCAGCTGTGTGGGTATCAGCTGTTTAGTGTACCAGCTGTGTGGGTATCAGCAGTTTAGTGTACCAGCTGTGTGGGTGTTATCTGTTTAGTGTACCAGCTGTGTGGGTGTCAGCTGTTTAGTGTACCAGCTGTGTGGGTGTCAGCTGTTTAGTAACCAGTGTGTGGGTGTTATCTGTTTAGTGTACCAGCTGTGTGGTATCAGCTGTTTAGTACCAGCTGTGTGGGTGTTCTGTTTAGTGTACCAGCTGTGTGGGTATCAGCTGTTTAGTGTACCAGTTGTGTGGTATCAGCTGTTTAGTGTACCAGCTGTGTGGGTGTTATCTGTTTAGTGTACCAGCTGTGTGGGTGTCAGCTGTTTAGTGTACCAGCTGTGTGGGTGTCAGCTGTCGTATACCACCTGTGTGAGTGTCAGCCAACGAGCGATAAAAGCAGCAGTGGTTTTATTAAAGATCACACAGAAATAAGTTTCTTGGAACTCTGGAAATAGTTTAGCTCTGTGATGGAAAGGTTTTTGAGAAAGAGAGAGAGACAGAGAGAGAGAGAGAGAGAGAGAGAGAGAGAGAGAGAGAGGCTCGGGAAGTTATCATAGCTGGATACGTCAGTCAGTCAAGTCAGGAGCGGCGGGAATCGGGCTGACTGATGCAACCAAGAACTAAACCAACAGCAACTATCTTCTCTCTTAGATCTCTACACTTCCTCTTTTTCTTTTTCCCTCTCTTCTTCTCCTCCTCTTCCGTTCTTTCTTCTTCTTCTTCTTCTTCTTCTTCTTCTTCTTCTTCTTCTTCTTCTTCTTCTTCTTCTTCTTCTTCTTCTTCTTCTTCTTCTTCTTCTTCTTCTTCTTCTTCTTCTTCTTCTTCTTCTTCTCCATCTTCTTCCCCTTTTCCTCCTCCTCCTCCTCTTCACCACTAACTACTGTAGATGGTGTAGCGTCTCTGTACCATTACCGTGGAAGCATCTTAATCACCTCTCTCTCTTTCACTCTCTCCAACAGTACTAGCCATTCTCTCTCTCTCTCTCTTCAACAGTACTAACCATTCTCTCTCTCTCTCTCTCCAACAGTACTAACCATTCTCTCTCTTTCCCCAACAGTACTCATCGAACAGATCAAGGAGATACGAACGGGCAAGAACTGTGAGAGTCTCCGCAATAAGGACTTCCCGAGTTCCTACAACGAGGAGAGGATCTTCAGCATCTTGTACGGGGACTCCTACGACAGCCTGGACCTCATAGCTCACTCACCGGAGGAGGCCAATATATGGGTGACGGGACTCAATGCTCTTATAGGAGCATCTAAAGGTGGGTTGGGTGGGTGGGGTTCTATGGGCGTCTGTGGCTGGTGTGTGTGTTACTGGGTGAATTTGCTACTCTCTCTCTCTCCCTCCCTGTGTTATTATCTTTTCTTTCTCTCTTTCTGTTTCCCTCTCCGTTCACTCTTTTCGCTCGTTGCTCTCTCTCTCCATGTAATATTTATATCCCTCTCTCTCTCTCTCTCTCTCTCTCTCTCTCTCTCTCTCTCTCTCTCTCTCTCTCTCCATGTAATATTTATATCCCTTTCAAGATTGTGGAGATTTGTAGCAAATTCTTTTTTTTTCTTTATATATTGTCGTAAATTTACTAACCTTGTGTGACGTCATGATCACCGGCTGTGTTTACTAACGTAGTGTGACGTCACGACCCATTAACTTTGTTTATCAACATAACTCCAAATTTTTCCGTCTTTCCTTTCTTACCTCCGTCTCTTACCGTCTTCCTTATCTCTCATTATCCTCGTCTTACTGTCTTCCTTATCTCTCATTATCCTTCTCTTGCCGTCTTCCTTCCCTCTTACCATTCTTCTCTTATCGTCTTCCTTACCCCTTACCATCCTTCTCTTATCGTTTTCCTTACCCCTTACCATCCTTCTCTTATTGTCTTCCTTCCCTCTTACCATCCTTCTCTTATCGTCTTCCTTCCCTCTTACCATCCTTCTCTTATCTTCCTTCCCTCTTATCATCCTTCTCTTATCGTCTTCCTTCCCTCTTATCATCTTCCATCCTTCTCCGGCGTCTCTCTCATTCTTAACTCTCTCCAGGTGTGACGCGATACCACCAACCTCTGTAACATGATTCCCATAACACCCATCAGTTGTTCTAACTATTAGCAGAGTATAAGAGAACACATCCAATTATGGTCGAATCTCTGTGGAGTTCTGACGCCATTAAAGCCGCCGTCTTTGTGTCGTAGCTTTAGGAGACTTTGTGTAGTCCATCTGTGTATCTTTAATGAACCAGTTTGATGTAATGGCCAACTACACCAATAACAACTACAAATACAACAACATTAGGTGACTAGAATAACAACTATAAAAATTATTAAAAAAAAAAACAGTAACAAGTAAGAACAACAAGTGCAAGTAAAACAACAAGAATAACAACAATAAGAACAAGTAACAACAATTATAACAACAACAGTAACAACTAATACAACTATCCACAATAACAAATAACAAAAGCAATTACAACAGCAGAAACAAAAACAACTACAACAACACAAAAGAAACATTGACAATCTAAAATCTGTAAAATAATTATCAACATTCATCATCCGGACTCACTGTCTCATCATTCATCATTCACTACATCATCATTCATCATCCGGACTCACTGTATCATCATTCATCATTCACTACATCATCATTCATCATCCGGACTCAATCATCATCCATCATCCGGACTCACTCTATCATCATCCATCATCCGGACTCACTCTATTATCATTCATCATCCGGACTCACTCTAATATCATTCATCATCTGGACTCTCTCTATCATCATCCATCATCCGGACTCACTCTATCATCATCCATCATCCGGACTCACTCTATTATCATTCATCATCCGGACTCACTCTATTATCATTCATCATCCGGACTCAATCTATCATCATCCATCATCCGGACTCACTCTATCATCATCCATCATCCGGACTCACTCTATCATCATCCATCATCCGGACTCACTCTATCATCATCCATCATCCGGACTCACTCTAATATCATTCATCATCTGGACTCACTCTATCATCATCCATCATCCGGACTCACTCTATCATCATCCATCATCGGACTCACTCTTATCATTCATCATCCGGACTCACTCTATCATTCATCATCCGGACTCACTCTATCATCATCCATCATCCGGACTCACTCTATCATCATCCATCATCCGGACTCACTCTATCATCATCCATCATCCGGACTCACTCTATTATCATCCATCATCCGGACTCACTCTATCATCATCCATCATCCGGACTCACTCTATTATCATCCATCATCCGGACTCACTCTATTATCATCCATCATCCGGACTCACCTCCTGTATCATGCATTAATTACCATAAATATCATTACGGCCGCTGTGTTATTTATGCATGGTAAGTTCACACTACTGAATTAGCCGAGTTTTTAAAGGCATATTACCCAACACAGCTAACACAGCCACCACAGCCAACACAGCCACCACATCCACCACAGCCACCACAGCCACCACAGCCAGTGTTCACCAAGTCCCCGGGTACTACCGCTACTCCAGCACCCAGATGAAACAAGGATGTGAAAAAATAAGATCCCTTTCAGATGTTTCGTGTACAACCGTTACAGCTTACAACCAGCAATTGTTACAACTTACAAATATTACAACAGTTTTCATCTTCAACTTACCTTCTACGACTGTTATAATTTATGATCCACAACTGTTATAATTATTACAACTTTTCTCTCATCTCCTGCATCAGACAAGAACGAATGCCACAACAACAATAATAACAACGACAACAACAACAACAACAACAACAACAACACACACACACACACACACACACACACACACACACGAACTCATCTATATTTGAGGGTGTCTTTGTTTGCAACTGTTGATGATGCGTGTTGTTGCAGCGACGTCAGGTCTGAGTTGTTTGTCAATCTCCCTCTTCTTTCCTCTCCCTGTCTCCCTCGCCAGTGTTCGACAGCCATGCGTCAAGACGGTCACAATCACAATAAATGAATAAATAAATGAATAAATGAATAAATAAATTTTCCTCAAAAGAATAACTCTCCTTCTCCTCATTCTTTATCTTCTTCTCCACATCTTTCTCATTCTCCACCTCCTCCTTTTCTTTTTCTTCTTTTCTTCCTTTTCCTCCTCCTCCTCCTCCCCCTTTTCCATCTCCTACCCCTCTTCTTTCTCCTCCTCCGTTGCTTTGATCAATGACGCACCTTTGCCGCAACACACAGTGAGTCAGTCCTCACACAATACGAGGGAAGAGGAGGGAGGGGTAGGAGGAGGTGATCGCATCAGGGAAATTTATTTTCTTTTTTCCTCCACGTTTTGTCCTTATGAACTCAAGTCTTCAGCTGTTGATTAGGACCATCGTCTCGTACCGTAGATTTGACGTTCTGTGGCGTAACCTCATTCAACCAAGCAAACAAACAGGCACCCAAGCAAGCAACCAATTAATTAACCAAGCAAGCAAGCAACCAACCAACCAGCCAGCCAGCCCCACCGAAAACAAAGGCGACGACAAAAGCAACCATGAACAGAGAATCTATTTCCGTAATATTTTCACTAGCTGTTGTGTTGTGTGTGACCTGGCCCAGAACACGTGCTGAAAGACCTTACTAGTTAAAGCACAGAAATGAATATAAACAACAACAACAATAGCAGCAACAACAAATAAATAAATTTTCCCAAAAGGTTAAATTGTCATGCCCTTCCTGTCATTGTAAAATAGTGTAATGAGTTGCCTGGTTACACTTGTTGTCGTGTGCCGTGTGTAACCAGTCAATCAGCCAACCAGTTAATCAGCCAGTCAACCAGCAAACCAGTCAGTCAGCCAGCCAGCCAACCAGCCAGTCAGTCAGTCAGCCAGGCAGTCACACATCAACACGGTTACAACTTAGTTTTTCACAACTTTCCTCTGTAAAAGTTGTAGTCTTTCAGGTGTTAATCAGTGCTGCAGGTTAGCTGGCCGCATCCCACCTGAATGTGGTGTTCATGGTTCTTTCCGCCTCCCCTTCCCCCTGCCCCTCCCCCCTCTCCCACAACCTGACCACACCGAGATGTGAGCAGAATTGTACCAGTTTGTGACGAGGTCGGGTTACGATTATATTTGCTGCTGTTTGTTTTACGAGCGTTTGTGTGGCTCAGGTAGGTATTTGCATAATTTGATTTAGTTTGTTGTTAGACTCTTAAAATATTAATGTACGAACTGGAATATAACTATTTTTATTCTTATCAATCCCGCTTCTGTTTATGGTTACTTTTGCACTTTTTAATAAATGTGCGTCTTTATAGTGCAGTATTTGTGCTTATTAAAAGACACTGATGAAGTACAGTGGGTCTCGTTTGTGGCAGTCCGGATACAGCACACTTCGGCACTGTACTCGACTGATATTATTTCCCCAGTTAAAGTTAGGTACCCATTCACAGCTGGATCGACTAGATGACCCGCGTTGTCCATGAGCCAAGAGCATAATATTTTCATACTCGCTCAATGGACGAGTGTATAGAGTGAGGATGCGGTGGTCGCTGCTCACACCACTCATAAACCAGTGTCCAGATATCACGACACTGAACACATCGCTGACTCATAGTGTTTTGTGCGAGCGTTTTATCGTATATCAAAGACACTGTACCACGCTATTACGCTTTGTATCTCAAGTCCCGTAATATACACCATTTACGCACCTACTACATTTTACAAACAATGAGTCAAAATGGCTGCCCTTATTTACATCCATTGCGTGAGATGCAGACGACACGCACAGGACGCCAGGCAAAACGGGGCGGAGTCTACGATCTCTCCACGTATATATTAGTGTTTAAATCGGACACTTTACTTATTTTCACAGCAAATTGACGTTCTAAATGTCTCAAATATCCCAGCTGTGTGAGACAGGCGGCCGTCTGGAGAGAAACCTACCGTAAGTAATGGGGATGTCTCTTCCAGGCTCTAATTATCTGTAAACATGGAGGGGGCGAGGGGGAAGGGGAGGGGAAATAGGGGGAAGGGAAAGAGATGGACAGGAGGAGAGAATAGCGGCTATTGAATGCTGGAAGCTGATGAAACAGAAACGGAAGGGAAAAGAAGGGACGGGGATGTTAGGCATGGAATAAACTGAATATAAAGGAAGGGTAAGAGATGGAAGAGGAATAGAGGTTATTTATTGGATGGGATAAAGCTGAGTCAATGACATGGGGTTATTATTGTTATTACTGATATTGTTATTGTTATTATTATTATTATTATTGTTATTATTAATCTCGACCTCCTGAACACGACCATATAGTCTACGGACACAACTACCCAGATTTAATTAGCAAGTAAGATTCTTTATTTCAACTTATTTTTTATACTAAATATGAGTGTTGTTTTAAAGATGATGTGTGTGTGTGTGTGTGTGTGTGTGTGTGTGTGTGTGTGTGTGTGTGTGTGTGTGTGTGTGTGTGTGTGTGTGTGTGTGTGTGAAATTAAGCTTTGAAATTGTTTATGATCCTCACACGACCCACCAGCACCACCTATCCACACGACCTACCACCACCACCAGCACCACCTGTCCACACGACCTCCCACCACCACTAGCACCACTATCACGACCTCCTGACCCACCACCACCACCTATCCACACGACCTCCCACCACCAGCACCACCTGTCACACGACCTCCTGACCCCACCACCACCACCTATCACACGACCTCCCACCACCACTAGCACCACCTATCACGACCTCCACACTAGCACCACCTATCACGACCTCCTGACCCACCAGCACCACTATCAGCAGCTTCCCACCACCACCAGCACCACCTATCCACACGACCTCTGACCCACCACCACCACTATCCACACGACCTCCCACCAGCACCAACACCACCTGTCCACGACCTCCACCACCACTAGCACCACCACCTATCCACGACCTCACACGACCCACCAGCACCACCTATCCACACGACCTACCACCACCACCAGCACCACCTGTCCACACGACCTCTCCGTCTCGTTAACTTCAGCTGGATGTGATCAAACTGTGTGAGCGGCATCATGAGGATGTCAGGTCACTCTGATCTGATTTGCATATCGAGTCTCTCAACTGACGGAGTAGAGTGAAAGGTGTGTGTGTGTGTGTGTGTGTGTGTGTGTGTGTGTGTGTGTGTGTGTGATCGTGTGATCGAGGTTCCCCAACATACACTTCTCGAAATCTTCTTTAAGACGTCGCCCCAATATCTTACACCTTAAGCTCTCTTGTGTGACGCACCTTCACCATCCCTCGCATCCCCGAAACGAGTTCCACATATCGCCACCATCTCGACTCTGCTAATGGTGGACGCGCTAACTCTTGAACGAACCGACAGATCTTCTTAAAACTTAGCAAGTACACTGATCCTCTCGACAACTGGTTGGAGGAGTCTGATAATGGTGGTGACCCGGTTGAAATTGGCTACACTGAAGCTAGTTTTAGACTTTGGTATGTGGTCTTGTCACTAGCTAGCATGAGACTATTTTTCTAGTTTACGAGTACGGTGTTATGTCTGGTCGCGGCGTTCGAGGACTTATCAAGTGGTCGCTCTTGTCAACACGTTTATATACAGCGTCTTGTCTTAACTCACCAGTTGCTGTAATTGCACAAAGTTAGAAGACTCTGGGTGCCTTCTGGACGTGTTCTTTGTGGGATCAATATATCAACTCGTGTCTTTATGTTTGTTTAGAAAATATATTCCCTACATGTAGTTTTTAGAATTAGTCTGAATCAAAAAAATATGTATTAAATTTAGTTATAAAGTAAAGGTACAGTCACTCCATGCAGGTGGCTGGTTCCTTAACTGACTGTAGATCTGAAGTGAAACGTTTTTAGAAAATATTTAATCTAATCCTACACCTGTGGGCCTTAGTTTACTGATGAATATTTAAAAAAGTTTAATTTTCAAGGTTTCCACTCGGCTGGTCCCGTCAAATGTGTGTAGATGTTCGGTGCTGTTGAAGCTGGTAGAGGTGAGATAGATGCTATATTAACCTAACCTAACCTAACCTAACCTAACCTAACCTAACCTAACACTCAGTTTCTACCAACTTCAAATACCATTTTTACTCCATATTTCCTTCTGTTTTTATTTTTATCTTGTGTTTCTTCTCTACCTCTTCCCCTTTCTTCTTTCCTGGTATCTTTGCCTACTCTCACAATACCCCTCACCTCTCACAATACCCTTCACCTCACCTCTCACAATACCCCTCACCTCACCTCACCTCTCCTGGCCACCCCTCACCTCCACCTCTCTGTACCCTCACCCTCACCCCTCACCTCCCCACCTCTCCCCAGTACCCCTCCCTCACCTCACCTCTCACAATACCCCTCACCTCACCTCTCACAATACCCCTCACCTCACCCTCACAATACCCCTCACCTCACCTCTCACCTCACCTGCTCGCACACCCCTCACCTTTCCCCTCACTACCTCAAGCACACACCTCTTCAATTTTCTCCCCTCTACCCCTCCCTCCCTTGCGGTACTCCCCTCTACATAACCCTCTCACTTCCCCTCTCATACCTTCCCATTTCCTGTGCCCTTATTCTCTCCCCTTCATCTACCTCATTTATTACTGTCTCCCATGCACCTGTCTTTTTAATTTTTCTCTCATAATCGTTTAGCTTATTATTATTTTATTATTATTATTATTATTATTATTATTATTATTATTATTATTATTATTATTATTATTATTATTATTATTATTATTATTATTATTATTATTATTATTATTTTTATTATTGGTGTTATTATTATTATTATTATTATTATTATTATTATTATTATTATTATTATTATTATTATTATTTTTATTATTATTATTATTATTATTATTATTATTATTATTATTATTATTATTATTATTATTATTATTATTATTATTATTATTATTATTATTATTATTATTATTCCCAAATCTTTACTTTTAATTACAAGTCAAGTTTCCTATTCAGATTCTAAAAATTTGATTCATTATTATTTTTTTTTCGTAATAAAAACCTAAAGAAAAAAATATTACATTAACATATAAAGAGAATTTTCTGTGGTAGAAAATGGAGGTCAGGCAGGTGTAACTCAGGCAAATTTAAGTCTCGGTTCCCTGTGGGTGAAAATTAATGGCCTTTTCAAGCGGTCGACTTAGCAGGTAATTGGCTCACGCTTTCAGTAAGATACAAATGTGGAATTACAGAACAGTGTGTTTGGTTCGTTCGTTATTATGGAGCAGTTTGTGGTTCGTTGTTATGGAGCAGTGTTTTTGCCTCGTTCGTTGTTATGGAGCAGTTTGTGGTTCGTTATTATGGAGCAGTGTTTGTGGGTCGTTCGTTATTATGGAGCAGTGTTTGTGGTTCGTTATTATGGAGCAGTGTTTGTGGTTCGTTCGTTATTATGCAGCAGTGTTTGTGGTTCGTTCGTTATAATGGAGCAGTGTTTGTGGTTCGTTATTATGGAGCAGTGTTTGTGGTTCGTTATTACGGAGCAGTGTTTATGCCTCGTTCGTTATTATGGAGCAGTGTTTTGGTTCGTTATTATGGACAGTGTTTGTGGGTCGTTCGTTATTATGGAGCAGTGTTTGTGGTTCGTTATTATGGAGCAGTGTTTGTGGTTCGTTCGTTATTATGCAGCAGTGTTTGTGGTTCGTTCGTTATAATGGAGCAGTGTTTGTGGTTCGTTATTATGGAGCAGTGTTTGTGGTTCGTTATTACGGAGCAGTGTTTATGCCTCGTTCGTTATTATGGAGCAGTGTTTTGGTTCGTTATTATGGAACAGTGTTTGCGGTTCGTTACTATGGAATAGTGTTTGTGGTTCGTTATTATGGAGCAGTGTTTTTGCCTCGTTCGTTATTATGGAGCAGCTTGGTTTCGTTATTATGGAGCAGTTGTTTGTGGTTCGTTCGTTATTATGGAGCAGTGTTTGTGGTTCGTTATTATGGAGCAGTGTTTGTGGTTCGTTATTATGGAGCAGTGTTTGTGAACTGTTCGTTATTATAGAGCAGTGTTTGCGATTCGTTCGTTATTATGGAGCAGTGTTTGTGAACTGTTCGTTATTATAGAGCAGTGTTTGTGGTTCGTTATTATGGAGCAGTGTTTGTGGTTCGTTCGTTATTATGGCGCAGTGTTTGTGGTTCGTTATTATGGAGCAGTGTTTGTGGTTCGTTATTATGGAGCAGTGTTTGTGGTTCGTTATTATGGAGCAGTGTTTGTGGTTCGTTATTATGGAGCAGTGTTTGTGGTTCGTTATTATGGAGCAGTGTTTGTGGTTCGTTATTATGGAGCAGTGTTTGTGGTTCGTTATTATGGTGTTTGTGGTTCGTTCGTTATTATGGAGCAGTGTTTGTGGTTCGTTATTATGGAGCAATGTTTGTGGTTCGTTCGTTATTATGGAGCAGTGTTTGTGGTTCGTTTGGAGCAGTGTTTGTGGTTCGTTCGTTATTATGGAGCAGTGTTTGTGGTTCGTTATTATGGAGCAGTGTTTGTGATTCGTTCGTTATTATGGAGCAGTGTTTGTGGTTCGTTATTATGGAGCAGTGTTTGTGGTTCGTTCGTTATTATGGAGCAGTGTTTGTGGTTCGTTATTATGGAGCAGTGTTTGTGATTCGTTCGTTTATTATGGAGCAGTGTTTGTGGCTGTTCGTTATTATGGAGCAGTGTTTGTGGTTCGTTCATTATTATGGGACAATGTTATCAAAAATTTCACCACATCCACATCATCATCATCATCATCATCATCACCACTATTATCCACATCATCATCATCACCACCACTATTATCCACATCATCACCACCACCACTATTATCCACATCATCATCATCACCACCACTATTATCCACATCATCATCATCAACACCACTATTATCCACATCATCATCATCATCACCACCACTATTATCCACATCATCATCATCATCACCACCACTATTATCCACATCATCATCATCATCATCACCACTATTATCCACATCATCATCATCATCATCACCACCACCACCACCAACAACCACCTCATCACCATCCCCATTAATCATCACCATCATCATTTCTTAAAGCAAATTACCTATATAGCATAGATAGATGGCACATAGGTAGTGGATAGTTGGCTGACTGGGGTACGGCCTCTCTGCGCCCTAGGTTCGACCCTTCCAGCCACGTAGCTTTAAACTAAACTACTTTTTTCCCCAAACTTATAATTACCAGCTGCTACCCTAAGTCAGATTTTTATTGCATATTTTTATTTTGTTTTTAATTTATTAGTATTTTTTTTATTTGTGGTAGTCACCCTAACTCCTTCGTCCAAGCTTGGTAGGGTAGGTTTGATTAGGTTTGGTTAGGTTAGGTTGAGGTAGGTTTGGTTAGGTTAGGTTAGAATAAGTTAGGTTAGGTTAAGGTTTATTTGGTTAAAATACATTAGATTAGGTTAGGTTTAATTACCATATACCTATCCCACTTTATTGTTATTATTTTTATTATTATTATTATTATTATTATTATTATTATTATTATTATTATTATTATTATTATTATTATTATTATTATTATTATTATTATTATTATGGAGCGGTTGGACCAGGACACATCACGATTCCTGAGCACCAAATTCACTCATAGGCTCGCCTACTGTACCCAACTAACTTAGTGGTTTAATTTGGCAACTCGAGGATCCAAATTGCTGAGGTTAGCCTGCAGTTCTCCCCTTCGGCCATTGGAAGTTGGCTGCTATCGAGGTATAATGCCCTGGCCACTTTGATTGGAGGTCATTTGGGCCCTTACGAGTTTGGATTGGGGTCTATTTGGATAGGAGTATTTGATGGTTGGGGTCCTCAGTTCTATGGTTAGATTAGGTTATGGTGGAAGTTTGGTAGGGTTTTGGTGGAGGGCCAGTGTGAGGCGTCACTGTCAGGAGGTGATGTGACTCAATGGTGTGTGTGTGTGTGTGTGTTAAAAAGTTGTTCCGTAGTTTGTGTTTCTGCCTCCATTCAAAAAAAAAGCAATTAACCACACTCACCTTCGTCTCAAAAAAAAATCAATTTAACTCACACATTCTTTCTCCACCCGATCTCAAAAAAAAACAAAAAAAAAAACAACTACAACCAAAACAAAAGAACAACACCATAAACACCATCTAACCTCATCATAGACCCTTCATATCTCAACCTTGTAAACACCATACAAAGACAAAAACAAAAACAAATAAACACTCACCCCCTCTCTCATTCCCTCTCATCTCCCTCTCTCTCTCTCTCTCCCTCTCCTTGGCATCCACTCCTAATGATTGTTGTACCATATGCGTCTCCTCCTGACAGCTGCTCCTGACGCGGTGGAGGACAGACAAACGTTCCGGGAGATGTGGCTGAAGGAGATGTTCGAGAAGGCGTCCAAGAATTCCTCGGGCGGTTTCATCGACCAGACCACCTGCATTAAACTCATCAAGAGGCTCGACTCTCAGGTGGCTATGGAACGAGTCAGGCAGAAGTTACAGGTGAGTTGGATGGATGGATGGATGGTCTAACGGATAGGTGGTGGATAGTGTATGAAAATTGGTTGATGGATAAAGTGACTGGGCTGAGTTGATGAATGAATGGATCGATAGGTGGATAGATGGTGCGATTGATGGAGGGTGAATGGATGGATTGATGGTGGGTCGATACTAGATGGGATGGATGGTAGATCGATAGGTTGATGGGTAATGTGACTGGGTTGATGGATGGTGGTTTAATGGTGGATGGTGTGACTAATGGATGGATGAATGGATAGATGGTTAATGCCTTGATGGATGGTGTGATTGGTGATAGGTTTGACTGTGGCTGATGGATGGTGGATAGTGAATTGATGGGTGGTAGATGGTTGGTGGATTGACGAATATTGGATGGATGGTGTAATGGGCAGTAGATGGGTGTTGGTGGATAGAGTAAAGGAATGTTGCCAAGTAGCAATTTTTAGATGAATATTTGATACACACGTGAATATCATCTCTCTCTCTCTCTCTCTCTCTCTCTCTCTCTCTCTCTCTCTCTCTCTCTCTCTCTCTCTCTCTCTCTCTCTCTCTCTCTCTCTCACCCTGCCATCTCTCTTTCAGGAGTTCGACATGGGTAAGACAGACGGGTGTCGAGGCCTGATAGACAGCCAAGAATTTATCGACATGTTTAAAGAAATAGCTACGAGACCGGAGATATACTTCCTGTTAATAAGGTAAGAAGGCCACTCACCCCCTACCATACGTGAATAACTCTCTCTCTCTCTCTCTCTCTCTCTCTCTCTCTCTCTCTCTCTCTCTCTCTCTCTCTCTCTCATTATTAAAGTATCAAAACAGATTAAAACATCAATAGAAAAAAAAAGATATGAAGTCATAAAATGGTATTAGAAAATAAATATAAAATATGATGGAAAATAGAAGAAAAAATTAGACAGAAAAAAAATTAGTTTGAAATTGACTGCTATTATTTTTTTTATTGTTTATCAGACAAAATACTACTACTACTACTACTACTACTACTACTACTACTACTACTACTACTACTACTACTACTACTACTTACTAGTATCAAATTACTCTTAATTAAAAATTCCTACCACATAATGTCTCAGTGTTAAGACCTTCCTCGACTCACGTATTGGAAGACCTTAGTTCCTGAAGCACATAAAATGCATAAACACACCAACACAGTGTTTATCCTCGGCTCTAGAAAAGACTTAGCAAATCTTAAGGGCGAAGTCAATCACTTATACCAGAACTCGTCAGGCAGGTGTCAACAAGAGAGATGTGTTTGCCTTGTGTTTACCTTGTGTTTACTTTGTCTTTACCTTGTGTGTATTGCGTATTTACATTTTGTTTACTTTTCAGATACGCCAATAAGGACTACTTAACGCTCGAAGACTTTCATTTGTTTTTGGAGGGTGAACAAGGGGTGAGTGTGAGATTCTCTTTGTGGGTATTGTAAAGTGTGTTTTGAGTGGGGCCTGTAGAGTGTGGTAAGGTGTGGTGAGCTGTGTTAGGGCGTGGCGAGGCGTGTTAAGGCGTGTTAGGGCGTGGTGGTAACCGGGGTAATTTTTTTTGCATTTATTATTTTATATCCAATAGCTCTTGTTATATCGATTTATATAAGCTTAACTTTGATGTGTATAACCCGTGAGAGGTGAGGTAGGTTAACTTAGATTAAGGTTAATTTAGGTTATACTTTGATTAAGGTTAGGTCAAGTTAAATCTTAGTTCAGAGTTGTAAACTGACTGCCAACGCCCCCTCCCCCCCCAACTACGCCCCTTAGTGTTTAATTAGCTACTGCACAAAGGTGGTTGTTAGGACTGCAGTGTAAGTAACTGAGACTACTGCATCATCAAAGGTATATTAAGCATCGTAAACTTTGGTAATCCAGAGTACAAGTTCACTTATACTATGTAATATATAAAAGAAAATGTAAATACAATGTAGCAGGGCAGACTAAACTAAAAAGAAAACCTCTGGCAATATTATTTGTCTAAATTTTCTGTGAATATAATCACCGTCTTATGAACATTTTATTTTAACGTAACATTATTCAACTTACAGAATTAAGCTGAATAACATAAATATATGTAGAAATTGCATGATAGTAACCCTGTTGAAATACAAGTGTTTGTTTTTACAATATAATTTGCTCCAAAAACACGGGAACATAATTTCACAGGATTATAATGTAAAAATCCAATGTAATTTTTTCTCTTAGCATTTTATTTCGTGAAATCAGGTTTCTCTCTCTGTGCTTTTAGAGCATTTTTTTTTATGAACATGAATTTATGTTTTAAGAGAAAGAAATATGTCTTATTTTTACATATTTTCCTTGTTGGGTTATGCTATTTTTGTTTAAGTTTGCAATAATAATAATAATAATAATAATAATAATAATAATAATAATAATAATAATAATAATAATAATAATAATAATAATAATAATAATAATAATAATAATAATAATAATAATAATAATAATAATAATAATAATAATAATAATAATAATAATAATAATAATAATAATAATAATAATAATAATAATAATATTAATAATAATAATAATAATAATAATAATAATAATAATAATAATAATAATAATAATAATAATAATAATAATAATAATAATAATAATAATAATAATAATAATAATAATAATAATAATAATAATAATAATAATAATAATAATAATAATAATAATAATCATCCTTGGTGAGATAAGCTGACAACTACCCACACAGTGTATGTCAACTTCGAAAGAAAAGTAAATAATTAAACACCAAATTGTCATGTAATAAAGAAGAACAAATACTGTACAGCCTATCTTGTTACAGTAGATATTTATTGTCTTGATATCAGAGAACACAGGTGGTGAGACAGCAGTACTGAGAGAGGTTATTTCACAGCAGTAGAGAAATGTGGAGGCAAATTTTACGACTACGCCTCCACTACTTCTCGGCATTTGTACGTGATTGTTTATGTTCCGTACTGAGCTAAAAATGTTCCAGGGATGGCAACAAAAGTACTGATGAATTACTGGTACATGTACAGCGGCCTCCAAGTGTGAGTTGCTGGTACATGTACAGCGGCTTCCAAGTGCGAGTTGCTGGTACATGTACAGCGGCCTCCAAGTGTGAGTTGCTGGTACATGTACAGCGGCCTCCAAGTGTGAGTTGCTGGTACATGTACAGTGGCCTCCAAGTGTGAGTTGCTGGTACATGTACAGTGGCCTCCAAGTGTGAGTTGCTGGTACATGTACAGCGGCCTCCGAGTGTGAGTTGCTGGTACATGTACAGTGGCCTCCAAGTGTGAGTTGCTGGTACATGTACAGCGGCCTCCAAGTGTGAGTTGCTGGTACATGTACAGTGGCCTCCAAGTGTGAGTTGCTGGTACATGTACAGCGGCCTCCAAGTGTGAGTTGCTGGTACATGTACAGCGGCCTCCAAGTGTGATTCGCTGGTACATGTACAGTGGCCTCCAAGTGTGATTCTGGCTGGTACATGTGCACATGTGGGCCTCCAAGTGTGAATACAGCGGCTCCACATGTGTGAGTGTGATTCTGGTACATGTACAGCGCCTCATGTGAGTTACTGGTACATGTACAGCGGCCTGTGAGTTGCTGGTACATGTACAGCGGCCAAGTGTGATTCGCTGGGTACATGTACAGTGGCCTCCAGTGTGTGATGTTACTGGCACATGTACAGTGGCCTCCAGGTGTGATGTTACTGGCACATGTACAGTGGCCTCCAGGTGTGATGTTACTGGTACATGTACAGTGGCCTCCAGGTGTGATGTTACTGGCACATGTACAGTGGCCTCCAGGTGTGATGTTACTGGCACATGTACAGTGGCCTCCAGGTGTGATGTTACTGGCACATGTACAGTGGCCTCCAGGTGTGATGTTACTCCTTATATGTACTATACAAACACTGACAAAAACACAAGTACTAGGAAACAGCCCTGTTAATCAGTTCCCTATACTAGCCACACGAGTATTGCCACGGTGCCACACAAGCCAGGGAGGCACTATAGGGCGTAACATCACACCTGAAGGCGACTGTACAATGCTTGCCTGACAGTACCCAGAGAACGTGGGGCCGTGTTAACCAAGAAACTGCGGTAAGTTGTAATCAAAGATAACTATAGGAAGATGGTGGGTAACATACACGAATTCTTGTGATCATCCTCGCCTGGGTCCTAGTAAAGGGTAGATTATCTCCTCCTTCACGCATCACATCAACTGGAAAATCTTCATACATCACTATTCACAGGGAGCTGACACAATGTGGTCTGTCAGGCGGGTGATAATGACACAGTCGCTGGAGAGATGAGCCATCAGCATAATAATGAATTTGATCATGTAAATTGTCCCCTGAGTGTTGTGAGGACGGGGAGTCAGACCCACCGACACGTTGACAACTAAATATAAGAAAATTTGTTTGCATTAGTCTGCCCCGTTATACGTGTGGAAAATATACATAACACGGGAATGATTTACGAGAATATGTAAAATGTGTAAATAGATAAGTATATTCCTTTTGATATATATATTTTACCACTATTTTTTTTTACATATTTCTTTTCATTTTTGTTTATTTTATTAAATCGATGAGTGATATAAAGGAACAGTTTTAGTGATTATAAAAAATCTAGAAAATAAAAATATTAAGTAGTTTTTTGTCCTCATTCTCATCTTTTTTTTTCCCAGTTGGCGGGGTTGACGTCGGACAAAGTGGCTGAAATGATAGAAAAATACGAACCGGCACCTGAGGCCAGAAAAAACCGGCAAATGCTTATAGACGGTGAGTCAGTGTTGCAAGGGTGAGTCAGTGTTGCAATGGTAAGTCAGGGTTGAAATGTTGAGTCAGGGCTGCAATGGTGAGTCAGAGTTGCAATAGTGAGTCGACGTTGCAAGGGTGACTCGGTATTTAAATGAATAATCAATGTAGCAAGGGTGATTCAATATTACGATGGTAAGAGAAAGTTGCAAGGATAAGTCAGTGTTGCAAGGATGAACCACTTCCAGTACTTTTGCAAGAGTGAATATGCTAACACAAAAGTGAGTATGTTATTGCAAGACTAATCTCCAATAATGCAGAGATGAGTCCATATTGGGGGCCAGGGTCATTCCATTGTTGCAAGGAATAGAGAATACGCTGTTTCAAATACGTGAATAAATGTTGCAAGGAGGAAATTCTGCATGGAAGACTCTTTTGTGGCAAGTGAGTCTCCAATATTGTGAGAGGAGACTATTGTTAAGGTGTGAATCTGGCTCTTTTTTTTGTGTTTTTACAAGTGAAGGAATCCAGTGTTGCAAACCGAAACTCGTCTATTGCAAGAAGATATCTGTATTGTCGTGTGATCTTGCAGCGTGGGGTATAACTTGGTGTTGTTCTTGGGAGTATTACTGTGTGTTGATCCAAGGAAGTTTACCCCCTCCCTCACCCTATCACCCCCCTCCCTCATCTCCCTCTCCCTCAGACTTACCCTACCTCCCCTCTCCCTCAGACCCCATCTCCTCCCCACTGACCCCATCTCCCTCCCCCAGACTGACCCCTCTCCCTCCCCAGACCCCACATCTCCTCTCTGACCCCACATCTCCCTCCCCAAGACTGACCCCAAATCTCCTCCCCAAGACTGACCCCATCTCCCTCCCCAAGACTGACCCCCACCTCCCTCTCCCTCAGACTAACCCCACATCTCCTCCCCAAGACTGACCCCCACATCTCCCTCCCCCAAGACTCTCCCCTCCCCAAGACTGACCCCATCTCCCTCCCCTGACCCTCTCCCTCCCATGACTGACCCCTCATCTCCTCCCCAGACCCCTCATCTCCCTCCCCAGACTAACCCCACATCTCCCTCCCCCAGACTGACCCCAAATCTCCCTCCCCCAGACTGACCCATCTCCCTCCCCAGACTAACCCCCATCTCCTCCCCCAGACTGACCCCAAATCTCCCTCCCCAGACCCCCAACTCTCCCTCCCAGACCCCCCACATCTCCCTCCCCAAGACTGACCCCTCATCTCCCTCCCCAGACTAACCCCACATCTCCCTCCCCAGACTGACCCCAAATCTCCCTCCCCCAGACTGACCCCATATCTCCTCCCCCAGACTAACCCCCACATCTCCTCCCCAGACTGACCCCAAATCTCCCTCCCCCAGACTGACCCCTCATCTCCTCCCCAGACTAACCATCTCCCTCCCCAGACTACCCCCAGACTGACCCCCACATCTCCTCCCCAGACTAATCCCCACATCTCCCTCCCCCCAGACTAACTCCCACAGCTCCCTCCCCCCAGACTGACCCCACATCTCCCTCCCCCAGGTTTCACGAGGTACCTGATGAGCGATGAGTGTGACCTGTTTGACCCCAGCCAGCGTGAGGTGTGCCAGGACATGACTCAGGCTCTAGGTCACTACTTCATCTCCACCAGTCACAACACCTACCTATTGGAGGACCAACTCAAGGGACCCTCCAGCGTCGACGGCTACATCCGCGTCCTTACCTGCGGCTGTAGGTGTGTCAAAGGTGAGAGCCAATTATATCACGTGACACCTGGATCAGCATGTCTAAACCGAGCAGATTCCTCTTATATGGGAATTACAGTGTTACTTATATACAGTATATTGTTCCTTATGTAATGTTTCTTTATATGCAGTGTTTCTTATAGGTAGTGTTCCTTATATGTAGTGCTTCTTATATACAGTGTTCGTTATATGTAGTTTTCTTTATATGTAGTGCTTCTTATATGTAGTGTTCCTTATAGGTAGTGTTCCTTATATGTAGTGTTCCGTAAGTAGTGTTCCTTATAGGTAGTGTTCCTTATATGCAGTGTTTCTTAGTGTTGCTTATTATGTAGTGTTCCTTATAGGTAGTGTTCCTTATATGTAGTGTTTCTTAGTGTTCCTTATTATGTAATGTTCCTTATTATGTAGTGTTCCTTATAGGTAGTGTTCCTTATATCTAGTGTTCCTTATTATGTAGTGTTCCTTATAGGTAGTGTTCCTTATATGCAGTGTTTCTTAGTGTTCCTTATTATGTAGTGTTCCTTTTAGGTAGTGTTCTTTATATGTAGTGTTTCTTAGTGTTCCTTATTATATAGTGTTCCTTATAGGTAGTGTTCCTTATTATGTAGTGTTCCTTATAGGTAGTGTTCTTTATAGGTAGTGTTTCTTATATACGGTGTTCCTTATATACAGAGTCAAGTGAGACAGAATGCTTATCCGTCAGGGAGGATCATGTGAAGGTCCGGACAATTAGGTGTTTCGGTGCTGGGAGAATGTTACCTGGCCTTCCCCTACAGTGTATATGTACTCTTGTGTACTGTTATCCTCCTATGTACTCTTTTTTTACCCGTATGTACTCGTATATACTCTTGTGTACCCGTATGTACTCATTTTCCCCAGGTGATCGCGTCCAATTTTTAACTAAATCAACGGTGCTTAACGTCAATGGTCGTGGGTCAGCGTGGTGGTATTATTGTGTGTGTGTGTGTGATTCTCTCTCTCTCTCTCTCTCTCTCTCTCTCTCTCTCTCTCTCTCTCTCTCTCTCTCTCTCTCTCTCTCTCTCTCTCTCTTTGTTTACCTATTTATCTATCTCACATATGCGGCATCCAATAACCTAACTTAAAATAACTCTACCCTACCCTATACCCTACCCTACCCTACCCTACCCTACCTTACCTTACCCTACCCTTCCTTCCCGTGCCATATTTCCCGTCGAAAATATCTCCATCCTTATCAACAGCGAGATGGAAATAGTGAGTAAACACGGGCAGAAGGAGATGACATGGGCTTATATCGTGTACTTCCAGGTTATATAGTTTATATCTGAGTGCTTGTATATAAACCTTATGTAAATGTATTCGTGGAGATTTTTCTATGTGGGTTGGGATGTACGAAGAGGAAGAGTTACCTGTAGAGGAAATAGATTTACCTGAAGAGAGAGCAGGAACACATGGTTAGATCCTCGTTAAAGATATAAACACCGGAACATGTACTCTGCAGACTGAAATTAATAGACACAGGTTATCAGTTATTTTCACTCAAGCTTCACACACACACACACACACACACACACACACTCAGTCATTTCTACGATTATTTGCTGAGGCTTGCCCAATGGTCACCCAATTTTCCAGTTGTCAATATCGGTATTTATTTAATACTCAGTATGTTAGGGCGGCCGTGGGGGGATGGGGGTATTTATATATATCTGTGTCTATTGGTCTAGTTGAGGCAAGTTTTGTGTGTGTGTGTGTGTGTGTGTGTAAGAGAGATACACACACATAGATGAATTGGATTGTAGTTATATATAGAGATGGATACATGGATAGCTAGGCAAGCGGGTATACGGAGAGAAAGATAGACAAACGGGTGCACGGACAGACGTACAGGTAGACAGGTAAACAGACCGACAGACACAAACAGAAACAAACGGTCAGGGTGGATAACATCATGATTAGCCTTACAAATCCTCTTTCAACTCTACACTTGAACCTCCGACAGACACTCCATCGAGCTACAGCACCCTCTCACCACTCACCACTCACCTCTCACCACTCACCACTCACCTCTCACCACTCACCACTCACCACTCACCTCTCACCACTCACCACTCACCTCTCACCACCTCCACCCTCACCCTCACCTCTCACCACTCACCTCTCACCTCTCCTCTCACCCACTCACCACTCACCACTCACCTCTCACCACTCACCACTCACCTCTCACCACTCACCTCTCACCACTCACCACTCACCTCTCACCACTCACCACTCGCCTCTCACCACTCACCACTCACCACTCACCAGTAATCTCCTCCTCTCCACCAATCATCCAAAGGTCGCTAATCTCAACAAACCCGACCTGTGCACCTTGACTCTCTCCTTATGGCTGGAGACTTGATGAAAGACTTAAGGAAGAGACTGTCGTGTAATATCGATGTTCGGTTTAGTTGCCATCTTTGTGTCGTGTCTTTGGGGGACGAGGTTTGGTTAGGGTTTGGTTTGGTTTGGTTAGGGTTTGGTTTGGTTTGGTTTGGTTTGGTTAGGGTTTGGTTATTTGGTTTGGTTGGGATTGAGGTTTGGTTTTGGTTTGGTTTGGTTGGGGTTTGGTTAGTTTGGTTTTGGACCCAGGGTTTGGTTGGTTTGGTTTGGTTAGGGTTTGGTTTGGTTTGGTTAGGGTTTGGTTTGGTTTGGTTAGGTCTTCACAACAGTATTTATGGGGGGGTGGGGGGGAAATAGCCCAAGAGCTTTCGAGAATTTGAGTCCAGGTTAGCTTAAGGTGTCAGGTCACCAAACAGACCGCCGGAGTGAGAGGAATGTGTGTGGCTGGAGGAAAAGGAGGAGGAGCAAGAGAGAGAGAGAGAGAGAGAGAGAGAGAGAGAGAGCTAGGAGGGGAGCAGGGAGAATGCTGATGAGTTGCCCTGATTGTATCCTGAGAAAAGGGTTGGGTTTAATTAGGGTGAAGTTGGGTGATTGTGTCGGGTCGTCTTGTTGGGAGGAGTAAGGTCGTTGGAGATGTTACCTTCCTGGTCTCTCTCTCTCTCTCTCTCTCTCTCTCTCTCTCTCTCTTTCCATCTGGGGATGTAGAAGCACCAGCCAGCAGAGAGAGAGAGAGAGAGAGAGAGAGAGAGTGTGTTTTTAATGAGGGAGGGTTCCATCATTGGGAGGGGGGCCGACCACTGGTGCTAACCCCTCAAAAATTCCACCTTTGTGACACTTCTGGGGTGCAGGCGCATCTCCATGGCAAATTTCAACTATCTATTTTCAAAACTATAGCCATGTATAGCGAACAAATACACACACACACACACACACACACACACAAAACGCCATCAATTTTGTCCGTCTACACTCGATTCCTCCATTTACTAACTCGCCCCCTCCCTCCTCCCCTTAACCTTTCCCCCTTTCTCTCTCCCCTTTCCATGTATGAAATGCAGGGAAACAAGCAGACAAACAACCAACACTTGTGGTCAAACGAGGAAAAAACAAACCTTGAATATTCCGTGACAGAATTTTCGGGCGAATTCTTGCTACCCCTGAGAATACATGAATATTGTATTGTGTTGCGGGGACTCTTGTCAACGGTGTGTGTGTGTGTGTGCACATTAAGTAAGAGATGCTTATTATAACACTCAACTAGTATGATCCTATAGCGCCTTGTAATTCCCTTCATACACAGTTAAGTAACACACACTACCAATACTAAATAAATTTCTCGAGAACAAATGTACAAAAAGAAAATATTTATATAATCCCACGAGTTTTATTACTTTTTCCTACTTGTGGTTTTGGTTATTTTCTGTCTTTGTTTTTATATTCTTTTTTGTTCAATCTTTGTTGTGTTTATTTATTTATTTTATGACTTTTTGTTTTCTCTCTGTTGTGTGTTTATTTTTGTTCCCTTTGTGTTTTTTTTATTTTTACATTGTAATGTGCCATTTGTTTATTCTTCTCTTTTTTCCTTTGGCCTGTGTTCATTTATTTATTAATTAATTAATTTATTTATTTTTTATTTATTTATTTATGTATTTATTTGTTTTATTTCCGACGTGTGTTCACCACCCTCCGACAGTACTTAATATATGCATCCGGATTTGTTGCTTCTTGTCGTTCGTCACACCGAAGATATGAATCCGACTGGCGAACTGACTGAAGGCAATTAAACTCTCTTTCCACACACACACACAAACAATGTTTTCTGCCATCCATCCATGTCTCTAAAGTTCGTTGAAAATCCATTTGATGGAGTCCCTAGCAGTCGGATTCACGCTCCCGTCATTGTTTACATTCAAGACCGCGCATGCTCAGTAGGTTGGGTTAACTGACAGTTGGCACCCGCCTGACTAGTAGTGACTCCTCATCCGTGCTAACAAGAAGTCTTTTTATGTCACAGAATATTCCGGCTTTGTTTTTGTTTTTTATTTTGTTTTTATTAAGTGTAATCAAGTCGACCTTGTATGTAGCTGAATAAGCAAGCTTCCTGAATGATTGCCGAGAGGGAAAAAAAGAGGTTGCTGTACACCGATCTAAAAGTATGTAATGTACGTTACGTATAAATAATTATTCTTATATCTCACAGTCTTATAGTGAATCATACTTGTTCAAATATACCGTATGTGGGGGGGGCACCTGGGGAGGAGAAATTGTAGCTGATTGGCTTAACCAGTCAGTATCTAGGAACTCTAAGTTACTAACGATGCCAAAAGTGGGCGGAGCTTAGTGTACATACGTTTCAATTGCCTCACAACCCAGTCAACCAGTCCTATCAGGTCAGTTTTTCCCAAGTCATAATTTTTCAGTATATTCCATAGTTCAGTAAATATGAGAGAGAGAGACAGAGAGTAATGATGGGTGGAGGGGGGTTCAGAGTGGTACAGGTGTGTGAAATATTGAGGGTGACACCAGAGGCGGCAGTGTCCCTACCACCACTCCTACCACTCTGTCACCACTCCTACCACTCTGTCACCACTCCTACCACTCTGTCACCACTCCTACCACTCTGTCACCACTCCTACCACTCTGCCACCACTCCTACCACTCTGCCACCACTCCTACCACTCTGTCACCACTCCTACCACTCTGCCACCACTCCTACCACTCTGTCACCACTCCTACCACTCTGTCACCACTCCTACCACTCTGCCACCACTCCTACCACTCTGCCACCACTCCTACCACTCTGTCACCACTCCTACTACCCTGCCACCACTTTTGCCACCTTGTCACTATTTCCACCATCATCAATGTCACTATCACTCACCACCTTCCTTCTGTAGACATATATAACCACCAGGAAGCACTCAAGTTCTCAGGCTGCTGATTGGTCGAGGTGAAAGGATTGATGCTCACGGCAGCCAATCACCACTTGCCTTCCTATGAATGGTAGGAAGAGAACTCCTTTGTTTACATTAGTCTCTGGGTAATTTCGCCGCCATTTTAGTTGCCTTGTTTCTCTGGATTCTCAAAGGTTCTGCTTCCAACCGTGGCAGTTTTCCCGCTGTCTTTTGTCTTGCCTATGGTATTTCCTTTCCCTCAGCTGTTTCCTCTCCTCCTAGACATTTTCCTCTCCCCCACCATTTTCCTCTCCCCCACCATTTTCCTCTCCCCGGCATTTTCCTCTCCCCGGCATTTTCCTCTCCCCGGCATTTTCCTCCCCCTCGCCATATTCTTCTCCACCCCGCCATTTTTTCCTCTCTCCCCCGACATTTTTCCTCTCCTGCCAAACTATTCCACGGCTGTTTCCTCTCCTCCCCGGCTGCTTCCGTGTCGTTAGGTAAAGTCAGCACAGCGTGACAGTAAAAAAAATAAGGGTAGGGTGTCACAGCCGGCCACCTCCACCTCCCACCACGCAGGTGTTGTGGTGTTATCATTAGTGTTACAGGTGTTGTGGTGTTATCATTAGTGTTACAGGTGTTGTGGTGTTATCATTAGTGTTACAGGTGTTGTGGTGTTATCATTAGTGTTACAGGTGTTGTGGTGTTATCATTAGTGTTACAGGTGTTGTGGTGTTATCATTAGTGTTACAGGTGTTGTGGTGTTATCATTAATGTTACAGGTGTTGTGGTGTTATCATTAGTGTTACAGGTGTTGTGGTGTTATCATTAGTGTTACAGGTGTTGTGGTGTTATTATTAGTGTTGCAGGTGTTGTGGTGTTATCATTAGTGTTACAGGTGTTGTGGTGTTATCATTAGTGTTACAGGTGTTGTGGTGTTATCATTAGTGTTACAGGTGTAGTGGTGTTATCATTAGTGTTACAGGTGTTGTGGTGTTATCATTAGTGTTACAGGTGTTGTGGTGTTATCATTAGTGTTGCAGGTGTTGTGGTGTTATCATTAGTGTTACAGGTGTTGTGGTGTTATTATTAGTGTTGCAGGTGTTGTGGTGTTATCATTAGTGTTACAGGTGTTGTGGTGTTATCATTAGTGTTACAGGTGTTGTGGTGTTATCATTAGTGTTACAGGTGTAGTGGTGTTATCATTAGTGTTACAGGTGTTGTGGTGTTATCATTAGTGTTACAGGTGTTGTGGTGTTATCATTAGTGTTACAGGTGTTGTGGTGTTATCATTAGTGTTACAGGTGTTGTCGTTCTGTTACAGTGGACGTGGGGACGGGCAGAGTTGCTGTAGTCTACCACGGCAACACCCTCACCAGTAAGGTCCCCTTCAGGGCGTGGTTGACGCCATAGCCAGCCTCGCCTTTGACTGCTCCAGTGAGTATAAACTTGACGTGCCCTTGTGTGTGTGTGTGCACTACCACGCACACACAGACCTGTATATATGTATGTTTGTATTTTTACCTGAGTGCTGTCAGTACCTGCCACAGCCACTACCTGATGTAGCTTTATGTACTTGTTTCATTAACTTCTGACCTCCCTTCACAGGTCCCTGAATAATCTCTGTACCTCCTGAACCTGATGTACCTGTGTGTGCTTGTCTCATTAACCCGTGACCTCCTTCTACAGGTACCTCCCTCAACCATTACCTGGGCGTACCTGTCTCATTAACCCGTAACCTCCTTCCACAGGTACCTCCCTCAACCATTACCTGGGCGTACCTGTCTCATTAACCCGTGACCTCCTTCCACAGGTACCTCCCTCAACCATTACCTGGGCGTACCTGTCTCATTAACCCGTGACCTCCTTCTACAGGTACCTCCCTCAACCATTACCTGGGCGTACCTGTCTCATTAACCCGAGACCTCCTTCTACAGGTACCCGGTGATCGTTCACCTGGAAAACCACTGTAGCGTGAAGCAGCAACAGATGATGGCGGTGCTGCTCAAGGCTGTGATGGGCAACAGGCTGTACATCCACCCTTGTAACTCACCCCGCGCCTTCACTGACCTCTCCCCCGAGGAGCTCAAGTGCAAGTTCATACTCAAGGTCAGTGATGGGCTTATATTAGGTCATACTCGAGGTCAGAGGTCATAGCAGGTTCATAACACTTTCTGGATGGCCTTAAATTACATGTTTAGACACAAGGTCTATTGGGTCATACAGACACAAGTACGGATTCAAGTACGGTCGTTTACACACACACACACACACACAGCTAATAAACTTTACACATCCCAGTATAAAATATTTATTGTTCGCCGAAACATAATGATACAGGGATGGAAATTGTGTTGTTGTTGTTTGTCTTAATAAATAGTATTGCATACGGTTTAGCAGGTACTTATAATGTCATTTCTGTGTGTGTGTGTGTGTGTGTGTGTGTACTTATTATCCGTTTGTATGAAAATGTGTATGCATGCATTGACTACCTGTGGTGTAGTAGTAAGCATACTTGCCTCTCCAGAAAGATTCCCCAAGTTCGACACCCAGGAATGCGAAACCGTGGGCTCGCTTCTTGACGTCACTTGCCTGTGTATAACCTATCAGTGACTGGCGGCCTGGATGTTAATCGATTGGCGGGTCATATTCCAGGGTAATGGGTGAGCCAGTGCGGTTAGCGAGTTGTCCGTTCTTCCTGGGCACTGGGGTCATACATCTCGCTCACTCGACGTGCTGTTGCAGTGTCTACGGCTTATGTATGTCTGTATGTATGTATGTATGAACGCGTGTGCATCAGCTAATGTGGTTAACACCCTTCTTCAAATAAATCTAGGTAAATTTTTCTTGTAGCTCCGTTCACTTGTAGCAAGTTAAAAATATATTTTTCTAGTGTATTTGTGTGTGCTGAGACCGAATATGACCTTCCTTTTTTGGCGGAAATTAGCCGGGTTTTTATAGCGATTTTTTTTTTCGTTTGACGTTTTCCTAGAATAAAAAGTGCCTAAGCGACTAACAAATACACAATAAAACACTAGAAAAACAATAACTAAACCTAACCTGACCTGACCTGACCTGACCTGACCTGACCTGACCTAACTTAACTGACTCTCACCATATGATGGAATCACCTATTTCTTACTTTATTGGCCTGGTTCTTGTTCGTCGTTGCATTCTGGGACTCTTACCCAACGCCACATATGTTGGTCTTTGCGATATTTACATTCAGTCTTGCTCTTAGTACACTTTACTGAGGTTGGAAGAACACCATGCGGTCGAAAAAATCTATAGTTTCTACGTTATTTTTTTTCTTCTAAAAACTCGCAATCAGCTCCATATACTTTGTGACATCCATCCCAGACTTCCATGGTCGGAACTGAACTTGAATTTCAAAATATGAGAGACCCAAAATAAAACTCCATTTTGATTGGGCCAAATATACTCTGAATTAGCAAAAACGCTTTTGATTGGCCGCGTGACGTGTACGGGCACGCATGCTCGTCATTATTTATGAAGGAGACGCGAGACACACTCAGTGTTGGGTGAGAGGCAGACGATAATGGCGGGAGATAATGGAAGAAAATAGAACAAATTTTGGAAAAGCTTTCTCTGTTATTATACATTTCCGCCGGTAATGTAATAGATGAAAATTATATTATAATTAGACGTCTTATTCGAATATGATAATAGATTAGTGGTAGGGATGAACGGAGCTACAAGAAAATAATTCCTAAATCTAACTAGAGGGAAACGTTAGGCCCCTTCACCCATCCCCCTCCCCTATCCCCCTCCCCTATCCCCCTCCCCCCCCCCCGTCATCCCCCACGGGTCATAATCCACTTGCCTCCCCCCCCCCTCACCTCCCCCTTTGTCTCCCCACCCCTCACCTGTCCCCCTCCCACCCCACCTGCCTCCCTCCCACCACCTCCTCCCCCACCTCACCCTGCCCCTCCCACCCTCACCCCCTCCCTCCCCACCCGCCCCTCACCTGCCCCTCCCACCCTCACCCTGCCCCTCCCACCTCACCTGCCCCTCCCACCCCCACCTCCCCTCCCACCCCACCTCCCCCTCCCCCTCCCCCCTCCCCCCTCCCCTCACCTGCCCCTCTCCACCCCCTCCCACCTCCCACCCTCCCCCCTCCTCACCCGCCCCTCCCACCACCCCTCCCCACCTCCCCCTCCCCCCTCCCCCTCCCCCCCCACCTGCCCCTCCCACCTCACCTGCCCCTCCCACCCTCACCCTGACCCTCCCACCCCCACCTGCTCCCCCTCCCCCCCACCCCCCCTCCCACCCTCACCCTGCCCCTCCCACCCCCACCCACCCTCACCCCCTCCCACCCCACCCACCTGCCTCCCACCCTCACCCGCCCCCACCCCACCCCCCTCTCCCACCCTCACCCTCCCCCCCTCCCCCCCACCCCCACCCACCTCACCCCCCCTCCCACCTCACCCCCCCCTCCCACCCTCACCTCCCCTCCCACCCTCACCCGCCCCCTCCCGCCCCCTCCCACCCACCCTCACCCACCCTCCCACCCTCACCTGCCCCTTCCACCCTCACCTGCCCCTTTCACCTTCACCTGCCCCACCCACCCTCCCACCTTCACCTGCCCTCCCCTCCCTGCCCTCCCACCCTCACCTGCTTCCTTCACCTGCCCTTCCCTCCAACCCTTCAACGCGAGAGAGATAGAGAGAGAGAGAGAGAGACCTCATTACCGTAACTCAGACCGTAAACCCTGAAGGTGGTGGCTCCCTCCCTCATGCCTCCTTCCCTTTCTTTTTCTCTCTTTCTTTATCTCCCCAGGCATCTTTTTTTCCGCCTTCCGCGTGTCTTCCTGTGCTTTCTTCCTGTTTTTTCCTCCTTCCATCACCGCCTCTCACCCTTCCACTCATTACTCCTCCATCCCTTTTCTCTCACCTTTTTATTTTAATAACTTCCTTCCATTTTGTTTCTTCTCATTTCCTTCCATTTTCTTCACCTTTTATCTCATTCTCTTTGCTCCCTTTCCTGTCTCCCCCTTCTCCTTTCTAATTCCTCTTCCCTCTTTCGTCCTTTCTGGGAGGAGGATAATATAATGGTGTCCACATAAATTTTCCCACGTATACAAAAAATACACGTTGACAATTCTTGTATACAGACTATACATAGACAATCTGGGTATACAAACTATACATAGACAGTCCATGTATACAAACAATATACATACAGTCCGTGTATACAAACAATATACATAGACAGTCCGAGCATACAAACTATACAGATACAGTCTGGGTATCCAAACTACACATAGACAATCTGGGTGTACAAACAATATAAAGTAATAATAATAATAATAATAATAATAATAATTATAATAATAATAATAATAATAATAATTATAATAATAATAATAATAATAATAATAATTTACGGTTCATTAAAAGAGCATGGCAGCCGGAAGGCTGAATATACAGTTGCATAATTGGGGAATGGGTCTCTTGATTTACAAATAATAAACAAGTAACATGAGTGATACATATATGCTAAGTAATGACAGGTGGGGAGAAGGTCATACTACAGGACATTTCAACATAGTGACAGTGCAAAAAGGTAAGATTGACTGGGAGTGAATACACTGGTTGATTACAAGTTATTGATAACTTTTACAATGGTTGGGACTGGGCTGTTCTTATAACGATCAGTAGGTGCTCGTACGGGCTGGATGCGGTTGTGGTGTTGAACAGCTATTCTCGGACGAGGGATCTCGGGTGGTAGTAGGAGCCAGTGTCGAGGATGGTGCAGAAGCTTCTCACCCAATTTGCAGATGAGGTCGTGGTGATGGTCAGAGAGAGCCGAAAGGGTCAGTGTGTTGAGCGCTTCTTGATATGTGGAGCAGGAAGGGGAGAGAATAATCTTGCATGCCCTCTTTTGCACTTTTTCTGGTGTTTACGTTGTGTGGCATTTAGGGAGGAAGACCAGGTAGGGGAGGCATAGGTGAGCTTAGGAAGTATGAATGTTGAGTAAACACTGAGGAGCTCGGGCGCAGGAACTCCGAGGGACTTGATTCGGCGGAGGAGATGGAGACGGAAACTGGAGGATTTGACAACTTCACTGACGTGTGTTTTCCAATTTAGTTTGTTGTCTATGGTGACGCCGAGGAGCTTAGTGGAGTCTGCAACCTGGAGTGTGTTGGGGCCTAAGGTAATGGAAGGGGGTGGGACAACGTCGGAGGAGAAGTTGATGTGCATAACCATGGTCTTGGTATGGTTGATGGTGACTTGGTTGTTGGTGGCCCAATTTTGGAGACGGTTCAATAAATCCTGGAGGACGGTATAGTCGGGAGCAGAGTTGTTGACACTGATCCCAATGGTGGAGTCGACATATTTCCAGCGAGCAGCGGTTTCTCTTAGGGCATCATTGATAAGCATAAGGAAGCAGAGCGGTCCCATCTTGGTGCCTTGGGGGACGCCACAGGTGAGTGACTGAAAAGTGGAGACAGCCCCTCTGAAGCGTACGGCTTGGCGTCGGTCACTAAGGAAGTCTGTGAGCCATGGTATAAGACTTCTTCGAAACCCGAGGTCGATAGCCTTGTTGATGATTAAATTGTGGTCGACTAGGTCAAATGCTTTGGTGAAGTCAATGAAGGCGACAGCCACAGACTTTTTTCGTTTTTCCAGATGGCGGTATATGTAGTCGAGAAAGCTGACAAGACAGTGAGTGGTGGAGGAAGTTTTCATATTACCAAATTGCTGGGGATCTATGGCGCTTGCAATATCAGCATAAGCCCAGTCAAACACGAAACTTTCACAGATTAAGCTGGGTATTGGGGTGATTGCAATGGGTCGTAGCTCATTTAAGGATTGTGGGCTGGTTGACTTGAGCACTGGTGACATATATGAAGTCTCCGGTCAGCTGGGCATCTTGCTTGACTGAGGGAAGCATTGATGATGGAGCAGAGGGGCTTAGCTGGTTCCGGGGAGAACTCCTTGTAGAGTTTCAGTGGTAAGTCAATGAGGGTGGTGGAGCGCTTTAACTTCAGTTTGTCCAGATGTTTTGCTACTTCAAATTCTTCTAATGTCAGTGGGAAAGGAGACTGGAGTCAAGCCGGGGGAGCGTCTGGCATATAGTTGCTAAATGGTTGTTGATTGCTCAGCTGCGTCAACATTAGTGAGATGTCTAAGGAATGGGAGGGGGTGTGTCTTATTATTTAGTCCACAGAGTTCTTCAAGCTTACCATACTACTGACTGTTGTTTGTCTGCTTCAGGTGTTGCAACTTGGTTGGGTAGTGAGACTTCTTTGCATTGCGTATTTCGCGGATGACTTGGTTGCGAAGGGACCTGTAGCGGTTGTGGTCATTGAAATAAAAGGCACTATCTCTGCCGCATAAGTCTTTTGATCCGAGGTGTGATCCAGGGCAAGTCAGCTGGGTGTGATCTGACGGACTTCTCGGGAAAGAAGTGGTCGTGAGCTTCCGTGGTGGTGTTGGTATAATTTATCCATTTGGTGTCCACGCCATCCACACTAAGTACTTCAGCCCAGGGATGGTGAACTTTCCACTGCCCCAAGAGACGCACTGCAGAGTCAGTAATCGGCCTATACATAGACAGTCTGTGTATGCAAACAATATACATACAGTCCGTGCATACAAACTATACATAGACAATCTGGGTATACAAACTATACATAAACAGTCTGGTTATACAAACAATATACATACAGGGTAGACAGTCCGAGTATACAAACTACACATAGGCAGTCTGGGTATACAACCAATATACATAGACAGTCCGGGTATACAAACAATGGGAAATAGTAAGTCTATTTAACCCATGATAACTAACAGAGCCACCATGCTTATTTCCTCCTGAGAGAGAACCGATATATCTCTCTTGTTAAATTTTATGTTAAAATGTTTAATATGAATCGTAAAAAGAAGGAAGTGAAGTAATGCGCTATGTGATGTGTTTTATAAGACTACAGTATATGGTCACCTGCCAGCACCCTCCCTCCCTCCCTCCTTCCTTCCCGTTTACATACACACACGTCTCCACCACTCTCTCTAACTCAATACAATACCTCCCCCAAGACGTCCCCTCTAAGCTGAAGGACCTATATGCCTCCTTGTCTCACTTACTACATCCTGCGAGAGGGAGAAGGACCTTGATAGTGAGGAACATTTCGCCTCCTTAGTTTTTAGTTATTTTTTTATTGTAGGATACTAAAAGATCTATCGTCTATGCACTCAATGATGTATTAGCAGTGAGTTAAACAATGACTGGGGGTTGTTATTGGCGTAGGATACCTCATCTTTGCCTCTTAAGGATGTCTGATGTCTAGGATCACAATGTCCCAAGTTGAAAGGATATTTAAGGATATTTAATGTTGAGGAATCCTTTTGTCTCTGGTGTATGGCAGAGTAGATGGGATGACGTGAAGATCAGGCACCGCAGCTTATTCCACCTTTAAGATTAAGCACCCTTATATTGACCAGACACAGTGACCGCCAGACACAGTGACCGCCAGACACAGTGACCGCCAGACACAGTGAACACCGTAACTTGAGGCTTAATGAACGCGTCTATCTATCCCTGTTACGATAAATCTCATCCTCCCCCAAAAAATCTCCTAATTTTACTCCCCCAAGCTCACAATTTAACCCCAAAACTCATAATTTTTCCCCCATAATATTTTACACAGCAAAACTGGAACGGAAAGACCTCGCCCCCATTACGGAATCCCAGAGGCAAATAATAACATTTCGTACCCCCGTCGAGGTGAGGGAGAAATGCGAACAGGAAGGCGGAGGGGAAAGGCGGATAGGAGAGCGGAAAAGCGGATAGGAGGGTGGAAAACGGAGGGAAAAGTGGAGAGGAGAGCGGAAAGGCAGAGAGGAGGAGAGGAATGGTATTGGCTTATCCCGGCAGGTTGTCTCGACCTATGGCGTGTTAGGTGGAGGCTTTGTGATGACCTGCAGGTGAAATCCTGTTAACGTGTTATTGTTCTCGCCTCACCTAGTCACACACACACACACACAGACACACACACACACACACACGCGCGCGCGCGCATATATACTGGTCACAGAAACTGCTATATTCACCATACAGAGTTAAACCCATCGTGCTAAGGGCACTGTGAAATACCTTTGTACTACATGGTTAAAATAATCAAGAGACAGAGAGAGAGAAAGAGGGGGGGAGGGGGTAAAGAGAAAGAGAGAGATTCAGTGACCGAGAGTCAGTGAGTGGTCGCGTCTCGTCTCATCTCGTCCAGTTTAGGGTCTTGAGCCAGGACTCTGAAATATGGACCAGCGAGTCTAAATTCAGACCCCTGGAAACGAGAGAGACACGGTCCGACACGTCCCAGTGAACCTCCAGATGTGGTACCTGTGCATTGTGGGGTCTGCAACGCATTCACAGAACCCGGTAGCTGAGTTGGAATATTGCAAGGTGCGGTCGTGGGAGCCCCTTGACTTCTGGGGTGGGATCTCAAAAGAGGATTCCATTCTATTTATATGTATATTTACAAACGGCAGTCGGATACAGATTTTTATAAGGGGTTCCCGGTCTTTTATAGAGAAGAGGGGGCCATGGAAAGGAATACGGCCAGGGAGGAGGATGGGGCCATGTGGGAGCAGGGAGTCATGGAGGGGGATGGGGCCATGTGGAGGAGGGAGCCATGGAGGAGGATGGGGCCATGTGAGAGGAGGGAGCCATGGAGGAGGATGGGGCCATGGAGGGGGATTGGGCCATGTGAGAGGAGGGAAGCATGGAGGGGAATGGGGCCATGGAGAGGAATGGGGCCATGTGAAGGAGCGGGGCCATGGATGAGCGACTGAGCTACGTTGGGGGATAGGAGGAAGGAGCCATGTAGAAGGAGAGACCATGTAGGAAAAGGGGCCATGTAGGAGGGACTGGGTCATATAAGGGGGACGAGGCCATGTTGGGGGGGTGGACGTGGCCATTGAAGAGGACGTCCACTTTATTAATATCGATTCATCCCTTGCAGAGACTCGTGACCTCAGGTGTATTGTGTTGACTCTCTCTCTCTCTCTCTCTCTCTCTCTCTCTCTCTCTCACAGGTGGATCACAGAACTCCTCTCTCACTATCGTAAGACAAGGAGGTGGATGGTCGTCTATATTTTTCTTCTTGGCTCAACATTTCATTTGCATTCTGAAGACATTTTTGGACAGGTGGCTAAAATGTGCTCCATTTGGTTTCTGTTGCTACTGATGCGTCTTATTTTACTGTGCTCTCTCTCTCTCTCTCTCTCTCTCTCTCTCTCTCTCTCTCACATAAATATCACCACCGTCACTCACATTCATCCTTTGTTCTCGACAGGGCAAGAAGCTACCGAACGAGGACATGGAGGAAGGAGAAGTCTCGGACGAGGACGAAGGAGGCGAGACCAAGAGGAACAACAACCCGAGGAAGATCCGGCTGTGTCGAGAACTGTCCTCGCTTATCTCGCTCCACCGGGCACGCTTCAACGACCTCCACATGACGAGAACCCAGCGTGAGTGTGGAAGAGGAGAGGGAGGGGGAGGGAGAGGGAGAGGAGAAGGAAGAAGGGGAGAGGGTGAGGGAGAGGGGGGAGAAGGAGAGAGTAAGAGGGGAAAGAGAAGTGGAAGGGTAGAGGAAGGAGGTGGAGAGGGAGAAGGAGGAGGAGAGGGTGAGAGGGGAAAGGGAAGAAGGGAGAGAAGAGGAGGAGACACAGAGGGGGTTAAGGAAGGAAAAGAAAGGGGAAAGGAGGAGAAAAAGGGGTAAAGGGAGAAGAAGAGAGAAAAGGGAAAGAATGGAGAAATTAATGAAAGGAGAGGAAGGGAGGAGAGTATTGGCAGGAGATAGAAGGGCTACGAAAGGGAAGGAGAGGGATGGGAATCGGGAGTTGCTGGAATGGGGAGGATGGAAGAGGGTTATTTACAGGAAATAGAAGGGCTGAGAGAGGGAGAGGAAATGTCAATGGGACAGAAAAAAAAGACTTCAACTAATCCATCATTTAAGCTGTGACACATCGATGGATTCTCAAAGTTTGGCGAGTTAAATTGTCTTCCTTTCTAACTGTGGGTGTGAGGCTATTAGAAACTGCCTCCCTTAAGCTGTGAGATATAGCGGAGTGTCACTTAAGCTTCGAGGAAAAGAGGAAGGTCATGTAAGCTGTGAGATATAAAGGAGGGCCACTTAAGCTTCGAGAAATAGAGGAGGGTTAATTAAGCTGTGATATATATATATAGAGGAGAATCAATTAAGCTGCGAGAAATAGAGGAGGTAATGTTGAAAGCATTACATGTTCTTAACGTTTGATTATATTTTCAGATGTTCGAAAGTTAAATCTTTCACCAGAATCTTAAACGTGAGAATAAACTGTACTGTATATAACGGCTTTGTTCACATTACGGCACCATGATCATATTATCCATTGTAACTCCTTGATAGATAGATAGATAGATATATAGTATTTATTCAGGAAAGACTTCCAGGAGAGAGTCGCATATTCTTTGTTTATGTCTTTTTATTTCTACGTTCTATTCCTCCTCTTCCTTTCGTTCTTTTTTCTCTTCTCTATCTCTCCAAAAAGTACAGTTGCTTTCATCTCCAGGTTAAACACTAGATAAAAAGTACCTCTCCTTCCCACATAGAGAATGCAAGCGAGATGTGTAGTTTGAGTGAGTCGTCGGCTGCCAAGATAGCCCATGCCTGCCCCGAGGATCTGGTCAGCCACAACAAGCGCTTCCTTACTCGCGTCTACCCCAACTCTTCCAGGGTCGATTCCTCTAACTACAACCCACAGGACTTCTGGAACGCCGGCTGCCAGATGGGTAAGGTGGTAGGGGTATTGATGGTGGATAGTGGTGGTGTTGTTGCTAGTAGTGGTGGGTAGCGGTGGTGTTGGTAGTATGGTTATTGAAGGTGGTGGTGGTAGTGATGTTGGTGTGGTCGTGGTAGTGCCAGTTGTTCTGATGATACTTGTATTTATACCTCATAGAACTCTCTCTCTCTCTCTCAAGCCATTGGTATTACTGCATGTATTAAAACCTGAAACTTAAACTGTGAACCCAACACCACCAGTAACAATCTGTTTTAATCATTTCTTCCATCTTGCACCTTAAAAAATTACCATAAACTTGTAACTTAGTGGATAACAGTGAACAGTTAGTGGATGAAGAATGTATCGTCGACTCCACTATCTATCATAACTTCTTCATAACTATATATTTTGGATCACTTGAACATAAGCCCCCATTTTACTTTGCCTTAGGATTAACCACTCTTACCTAACCTAACCACTCTCAGGTAGCGTTAGGGAGTTTAATCATCAGGGTTATCTTCACGTGACCTTAATATTTTTTTCACCAATTCCTCTTTAGAAGACACTAGCACCTCCAACTCCCATGGTAAGTGATGCCGTGTTCCTCTCCTCAGTGATGTGGTGTATAAAGTCAGAGTGTGGCGTATTATTTTTTTTTTTTTGAGACGAAAGTGATAAACCATAACACTCAAAGGGTTAAACCAGCGTCTTAAAAAGATTAAACCATTATTTTCGAAGGATTAAGCCATCATGTTCAAAGGGTTAGATCATCGTCCTCAAATATTCTTACAAGTTCCACCTCAGAAAACACCGTGGGACCTCAAAAATTGCTGTGGTTTACAAGAAGGAGTTAACGTTGTGTTCCTCTCCACAGTGGCGCTGAACTTCCAGACACCAGGGCAGATGATGGACGTGTACGAGGGAAGGTTCCGAGCCAACGGGGGGTGCGGCTACCTGTTGAAGCCCGCCGTCATGAGAGAACACATATCTGTCTTCTCAGCTCACTCCAGGGATACAATACCCGGTGTGGCCCCTCAGCTGTTGAAGATAAAGGTGAGGTGATGTTTGTGAAGGAGAAGGTGGTGGTGGCGTGTGAAGGAGAAGGTGGTGGTGGTGTGTGAGAGGTGGTGGTGATGGTGTGTGAGAAGTGGTGGTGATGGTGTGTGAACGGGAAGGTAGTGGTGGTGGTGAGGTGTGAGGAAGGTAGTGGTGGTGGTGAGGTGTGAGGAAGGTACTGGTGATGTGTGAGAGTGGTGGTGGTGGTGAGGTGTGACGGAGGTAGTGGTAATGTGTGTGGGAGGTAGTGGTGGTGTGTGAGGAAGGTGATAGTGAAGTGAGGGAGAGAGATGAAGGAGAGACTGAAAGGGGAGGGAGGTTGTAGAGTGAGATGAGGAAGAGGATCATGAGGTGAGAAGTTAAAATGAGATAGTTGTGAAGGAGAGGAGAGGAGGGAGGGAGGTAGGAAGGGAGAGAGAGAAATAGTAAGGGAGAGAGAGAAGTAGGAAGGGAGAGAAAAGAAGGATGTAGAGAGGGAGCCAAGTATTGGTGTGAGGTCTCCATGAGGTGTCAGTGAGCTGTCAGAACTTATTGTGAAGGATGTCAGTGTTGTCTGTTGCGTTCGAGTTAGTATTCAGTAATTAATTAGTTAAGAATAAGTTGGCCACAATGCTTTCAGGGTTTCCTCCATTGCTGTAGTGAGAAAAGAGGCACATAACTTTTCAAATAAGGACAGAAAAAAAATACTGTTTTCTGAGCTCGTCTGAGATTTTGTTGCATTACAATCCACATTATAAGATTCTTCGAAGTTTATTCTTACAAGAGGCCTCAGGACACACACACACTGCATGAGTCTCTGGATCCTAGTGACTCGTGCAGTGTGTGTGTGTGTGTGTGTGTGTCCTAGAGTCTAGGACAGCGCTGCTCTCAGACCAATCAGTTTTTCTCCTCCAGTGAATGATCAGCGGCATTTAGAGCTTGTGTGTGTTTATTTTGTTTTCATACATGTATCCTCTGAATTCTGACAAATTATAGCCAAAGAGACTTGGTGTATGGACTCTGAATGGTAAATTTGTTTGATCTATCAACCCTGGAAGAGTAACAGCAATTACTTCTACTGCTAACATATAGTCTTAATTGATTACTTGCAGAATTTTAAAATAGTTCTCCGTGAGCCATAGCAGGGTATACTATCATAGTTCTCTCTGAATGCTTAGAGTTTTCCTCTCCCTAATAATTAGAGAGTTTTTGTAATTATTACAAGAGTACTCAGGTGTTCCCTCCTGCAGGTAATCAGTGGACAGTGTCTCCCCAAGCCCCGGGGGTCAACGGCCACAAAGGCCAGCTTCATCGACCCCTATGTCGTGATCCAGGTGTTTGGCATCCCTGCTGACTGCACAGGTGAGCTCCTCCTAGTGTGCACCTTTATTTGCACCTGTCATTAACTCATGGTGATGATGTCATAACTATTTTTGTTAAGTCTTAACGATGTTTTACAAAGTAACAAGGGAGAATTTAACCTTTTTTAATATAATTATTCCTGTCGATAGTATTTATTTATCATATTGTGCAGCTTTCATTTGGAAGATAAAAAAACAATTATGTATACCTACAGTGAAAAACAACTTAGGATTTCTCGACATTTATCTTCTGCTTTACTGTAATTCCTCGACATCCAGATCTTATTACAGCAAACATTATTGCGCTCTTTCTTACAGGGAAAAGACAAAATTTCTGCTATGTTATTCACGGTCAATTATTTGGTTTATTTATTTGAAGGTCGTCTTACACCTTTCACCCATGTGTTGCCTTGTAAGTGTCCAAACTTGACACCTGTAATACAATATTTGCATGAATAAACTCGGCGATATTCGCCTTAACATGCATCATAAATTGATGAGGCATTGTGAAGGCTAAGGAATCTCTCTCTCTCTCTCTCTCTCTCTCTCTCTCTCTCTTTTTTTTACACACACACTACTGGTAGTCTTCAATATACTACCCTTCCTCCTGACTCCCTATCTCTTCCTCAGTCCTTACTGACTTCGTTTCTCTTTCTATTCCTTAACTTACTGGGCGTCATTCAGGTGCTACCATCTCCTTTGTCTCACTCAGTATCTCCTTTTCTCTTCCCCTCCACCATACCTCTACTGTGCATCAATTGACTCCCTTCTTTTCTCACTTCCTCAGAGGCCAAGACCCGTACAGTCAGTAACGACAGCAGCTTCCCGATCTTTGACGAGAGCTTCGAGTTCCTTATCAACCTTCCAGAGTTGGCACTCATCCGCTTTGTGGTCCTGGACGACGAGTTTATCGGAGATGACTTTGTGGGGCAGTGTACCATCCCCTTTGACTGTATTCAGACAGGTGTGTGTGTGTGCGCGTGTGTGTGTAACATAATTTTTCTTTTAATTTTTCAATCAGTAAGTTTCATAAACTATATTAATCAGAACATATATGCCTGATACCTTATTTTCATACTACAATTTACTTTTATTTACTAATATTTTAAAACTACTTGTCATATAGAATAAATAGTCAATTAGTTTCATTATAATCATTACTTTTTGCTAAGAATTCACCAGTTTAGTACAGATTATTTAAATGCCTGAGTATGTTTCCATCTGTTAGAAGAACCTCCTGACATGAC
This sequence comes from Homarus americanus, assembly GCF_018991925.1. Classification (NCBI taxonomy): domain Eukaryota; kingdom Metazoa; phylum Arthropoda; class Malacostraca; order Decapoda; family Nephropidae; genus Homarus; species Homarus americanus. The sequence goes on along the minus strand of NW_024733126.1, from coordinate 10,569,049 downwards.
CTCTGTAACTCCCTGACCTTATACCCAGAGCCGTCCCTAAGGGGGTGCGGGGCCCCGGGCAATAATTCATCTACTGCGGGGCCTCTTTGCATTCTTAATATATATGTGTGTGTGTGTGTGTGTGTGCACACGCACATGCATGCACACACATACACACATACATACATACATACATACATACATACATACATACATACATACATACATACATACATATAATAGAAGAAAAGGTTAAAATTTATTTTTATAGTTACATACATACATGCTTTTAGCTTTTATCCTCTTCACCACTGATCGGCTCGTTAGCCGCTTGGACGATCGGTCACGTCTCTGTTATGCACTGTTGGCAAGTACTGACATGCACCAGCTCCTGAATGTACCTGAACCTGCTCCAGTGTTGGTCAAGTCTTGTCTTGAAAGAATCTCACACTCGGTGCCGTCACAACACTTTCTGGTAGATTGTTCCAAGAGTTCACAACTCTCACTCCAAAAAAGTTTGCCCTTTGCCCTTGCGGCTTCTTCAATCTTGAGCTGTGACCCCTTGTGGGACGAGCGTCCACCATCTCCAAGTAAGGACACTCGACTGAGTAGTGCCCCTTCAGATGCTTATACACCTCAATTCGGTTGCCCCTTGCCCATCTGTAGTATAAGCTAAGCAAGTTCAGGCGCTCCAATCTCTCAGGGTAGCTGAGGTGCCGAAGTGCAGGCACCAGTCTGGTGGCCCTCCTTTGAACATTTTCAACCAACTGACAGTCCCTAGCATATCTTGAGGACCAGACAGGGTGACAGTACTCCAGATGGGGAAGCACTTTACTCTTGAAGATTGTTACGAGGGACGGACCGTCTAGATATCTGAACGACCTTCTTATAAGACCGAATAATTTATTTGCCTGATTTACCTTCTTCTCACAATGGCCCGAGAACTTCAACTCATTGTCAACATACACACCTAGGTCCTTCTCACATTCAGTCTCAAATAGTGCAGTTTCTTCATCCCGTTGGGACATATGATGCGCCTTCTTATCGTTGGTACGATCCAGGTGCATCCTCTTACACTTCGTGACATTGAATCTCAACAGCCATTTCTTCAACCAGTCTTGGAGCCCACAGAGGTCCTTCTGCAGCTCTTCACAGTCCGCTTGGTTCTTGATTTCCCATAATAACTTGGCATCATCGGCAAACATTTGTATGGAGGAGTATACAACGTCAGGCATGTCATTTATGAAACAAACAAACAACAGCGGGCCCAATACACTGCCCTGTGGTACCCCGCTTGTGACAGGTACGGATGATGATTTCGTACCATTAATCACCGTACACTGCTTGCGGTCATGTAGAAAGTCTTCTATCCACGCTAGGACATTTCCCCAAATTCCGTACCCTTCCAGTTTGATTTTCACCCTTTCGTGGAGTACGCTGTCGAAAGCCTTGGCAAAATCTAGGTAAATATTGTCAATATTACCACCCTGTTCCAGAATATGGGTCCAAATATCCAATACCTTGAGCAATTGTATTAAGCAGGAGCGCCCCAGCATAAAACTGTGTTGGCAATCCTTTACAAGGTTGTTTCGTAGTAGATGTTCCATCGCAGCATCTCTGATAATACTCTCCAGTACTTTACATATTATGCTGGTCAGGCTCACCGGTCTATAGTTGTTCGTGGAGTGACGATCGCCCTTCAAGATAGGACTCACATAAGCCACTTTCCATTCACTGGGGACCTTTTGTTCATTCAGGCATTTACAAAACAGGATCTTCAGGGGCTCGGCAAGCTCGTTGCTCAACTCTCTTAGCACTCTAGGATGCACCATGTCAGGGCCGGGACTCTTATGGACCTTTAGCTTTGACAGTTTATTTCTAATACCCTCTTCTGTGAACACAATGTGGGTCAGTGCTGTGTCGAACCGTCTGTCCTCAAACACAGGAAGGTTAATCGCATCCTCTCTTGTGAACACCGAGGAAAAGAAGCTGTTCAATGCCTCAGCTTTAGCCTGGTCAGAATCTGCGAAACTACCATCTTCAAGCCTCAGGTCTGATACAGGTAGTTCTGCTATAACGCGATAATTGTGTTCTTGTAAAATATCGTGTTATAGAAAATCGCGTAATAGAAATAACAGGGCTTATGGAGAAAATAGGGTTAGGTGCAGATTACTCGAAATCGAAAAAATTTAGTAGTTAGCCTAACACAAAGGATAGCACGGTCTAAATAAATGTTACATTCATATCTAATAATGAAATCATACAGTAAATGTAACACTTTACTTGATGGGGGAGAAGGGTGATTTTGAGGTTGATAAAATCGAGCTTCTCTTCTAGTGTTATATCCTTTCTTTTACGATCATCACCAGGAATTTTATCACCGGAACGCTTCTTGTTGATATTCTTCTTTACTATATTCACAAAATTGGAGAAATAGTAAGCAAAAATCGCGTTATAGCAAACAAGCGTTCGCGTTATACAAATATCGTTCCTAATTCATAAATCGCGTTAGAGCAAATTCGCGTTATCAAAACACGCGTTATAGCAGAAATCACTGTACACCCGACGATAAGTAAGTCCCCTCCCTTTAATTTAATTTTACACCACTTGGACTCTTCAAAAACATCATCTCCCTGTACCCTCGCCTGGCTGGCTCTAAGGTCTTGCCTATTATATATAACCACACCCCTCTTGCAAGTTTCTTGAGAAAGGTTCGTAAATGAGTCATATCCAGCAATACTGAACTCACCTTCCTCTGGGTCAATTCTCCTGTTCTTGTACAACAGTTCAACAACTCCTACAATATCTGGTTGGTGTACCTTCAGTAGTGTTTCAAACTCCTCTCTCTTATCAAGGAACGTGTCAGTATTAAGTATTAGTGTAAATGACATTCAAACTAGAATTTGTTCTTGGTAATGTCTCTGCTCTTAGTAGTAACCCCCCGCCCATTCTCGGTAGCTGCAGCATTTGCTAAGTACACTTTATTTTGCAGGGTGTGGTTAGAAATGTCATTGTTTACATGGCGCTCGCCTCCTTCCGGCTGATAGGCGGAGCTGGTGCCACCTCCCGGGCGGGGGGTAGAGCGGGTGGAGGGTGCGCTGCTGTCCCCCAGCCCTCTGTCGGCACACTTGCTTCCACCACTCTCTCCCTGAATACAACCCATGTACACCCGACCCTGCTCCTCCTCGCCTTCAGTGGTATAATAAAAAACGAGGGCTGTATACGATAGTAAAATAATGTATATCAACAATTTCACAAAACACAAATCACGGACAACTGGAGATTCCGAGTTTCGACAACACTGACAGGTGACCGCTGTCAATGTCCTCACTCCTCTTCAACAGAGAGCACAGTAAATAATAACATTGTTCTCAGTCTGGGTGGTAAAATTGGGTGGCTTAATCTTACCTTTGACCTTATTTCAGCAGATGCATTGCCTAACTGTGCTGGTCACTAATCCTTCAGGTGGTCTCCTGAATCTAGGTGGTAAGGTGAGGTCAGCTTAACACGGTCACTAATTCTGGTGTTGGGTGAGGTAAGTTGCCATAACTTAGGGACGGCTCTGCTTATACCCTTCTGACCTAACCTCCTCACTTCCTGACTACCTGGCTCAATATCCTCCCTTACTGACTAACTGACGACTAAGTGAGGGAGTCTCTTTGCTTCAGGTTACCGCCACGTGCGTCTCCTCTCGAGCATGGGGGAGCCGATGGACACAGCTACTCTCTTTGTGCACGTCTCCATCTCCAACAAGAAGGGCGGAGGGGTGAGTTCTATCTCTTTTTCTCTCTCTCTCTCTCTCTCTCTCTCTCTGAATGGGTAGCTAAATTTGGGCAGCCACAACACACAGAGAACCTTTTACTCTACTATCACCATTTCAGTCTGTGATCCAAACTGGTAATATTTTAAATGTATGCATAGGCCAAGTAAAAATTGCTTCTATTATCTGAACATTCAAGTTATTTAAGTTTAAAAGTGCATACAGATTTAAATACACCCTGTAGTAGGTAAGTGTGGACGTGTGTCTTACAAACATTGGGAAACCTTAAATTTATGATGCTCATATACTGTAGTATGTACAAGTATTACTGCTTTTCACCAAATTATTAGTAATATCTCCATTAGCTGGAATCCCTCTTAGCCGGAACTCTCCGATAGCCAGAATTTAAATTTGCTTGGATTTTTCCGGAAAATTCCAGGTTTGAGAAAATTCTGGGGATTGGGGATTTTTCCGGGTTTGAGAGAGTCATCTTGTTACCCGAAAATCTCATTCCCAGAAGTGCTTTGTACCAGTTATATTGTCCTTCACAACCATCCTCCACCCCCACCACTTGTATCTCACTATTCAACCAGGTTACAGTATTGGTGTCAGTTACTGTGTCTCAAAATTAGCCCCCTCTCCACCTTACTTCACCTGAACATTAACCACCCTAATGATAACCTAGCCTAACATAACTTAACCTTATGTAACCCAGGTAGCATTACAGTGATTGATCATCATGGGAAATAAGCTGGAGGTCAAATCTTCATGAACTATGTTTTTGTTGTTGTTTATTCTTCCAATTTACTCTCATTTATATTTTTAATATACGTATTCAATTTTATTCCTTTACATCTTCTTTGTCATTAATCATTCATCAATTACAGTACCGGTACTCACTTTTTGTTATATTTCCTCCAGAAACCTCAACGTGTAAAGGGCAAGAGATCAGACAAGATCCAAGCAGACATCAAGCCTGTGGGACTGAAGGCTGCTGATGATGTGTTCAAGGTAAACTCACTCTCACTGAATAACAAACTTGGCACTACAGTTCCCGCTAGCTGTGCTCAATTTGGTCACAAGAAGCTAGTCGAATTCAAGCTTCACATAGGTGTAAACATTTAAGATAGATCTCGGAGACCTTATTAATGTGGCAACTATAGTTGTTTTTTTGGGCTGTGTCAAGCTTAGGCAATAAAGAAAATGTTTGTGGACTCGTCCAAGGCTCACTACAAGGAGGAATACAAGTGTGTACTGTACTGTACTAGCAAAATGTAAACATTGCTGTCAGATCAATACTAGACCTTACTAGTACACAAGTAATATGCAATCATAAACTATATCATTTTTTATATACAGGTATTGTGGCACTGTACCTTTGATTTAGTATATTAATACATGTACTGTAGCTCTACCTTAAACTCAGGAATGTAGCCGATTTTAGATAAGTTATGACTGACCCATTAGAGTTGAGAGAAACTGGGAACACTAGCTGGAACCTCCAGATCTATTGTAGGATTTGCTTTCCAGTTTAAAAAAAATTCCAATTTAGGTGCGTGTGTGATGCCGTGTTAACTCAAGGCAAGTACAGTACTGTATGTGGTTATTGAGTTGATGGTTGGCGGAATTTACCAACTGCAGGTGGGACGGTGGAAATTGAGTCCAGTGTAATACCCTTTAATAATGTGAAAAGCTCATAAACGATGATAATGTATGGGGGATCATAAACTTTGGAAGGTTGATATAGAATGATATTCTCCTGTAATTAATTTATGATATCTTAGAGGAGAGGGAAATGTACCTGGGACTGTTCTCTACAATGTCTTAGAACATGCCTTTGAGGACTTTACAAGCCTGGGAGAAGGTATTTTTTGTTGCTATTTCTAATCTCCTGAGTTCCAGATAAATTTTCTTAAGAATGTTCTTGAGGAAGTCCTTTCTCTAGACACTATGAGTTTCAGGAAGCATCAACGGCACTAAATGAAGCAGAGTTTGAGCAGGGGAAGGTGGAGGCCGCCTGGTCGGACTTGCAAGATGAGTGTGGACTAGAGCACACAGTCAACATGAAGCAATGCCTCAAGGTGGCCATCTCCCGCTACTTGGCCACCCCAGAAACCAATCGCTTGTCGATCCAAGAAGAGAAAGGAGTGAGTATTTACTATATTCTCACATCATGTGCTGTGGAGTAGATCTTAAGTTTTCCTAGTCTAAACTTTTTTACTTTTTACTTTTATCCTCTTCACCACTGATCGGCTCGTTAGCCGCTTGGGCGATCGGTCACGTCTCTAGTTACGCACTGTTGGCAAGTACTGGGCATGCACTGGCTCCTGAATGTATCTGAACCTGCTCCAGTGCTTGTCAAATCTGGTCTTGAAAGAGCTTACACTCAGTGCAGTCACAACACTCTGGCAGAATGTTCCAAGAGTTCACAACTCTCACTCCAAAAAAGTTACCCCTCACAGTTTTCTGGGCTTGAGGCTTTTTCAACCTTGACCTGTGACCCCTTGTGGGGTGAGCATCCACCAGCACCAGGTAAGGGCACTCGATTGAGTAGTGCCCCTTGAGATGCTTATACACCTCAATTAGGTCTCCCTTACCCGTCTGTAGTATAGGCTAGGCAATTTCAGGCGCTCTAATCTCTCAGGGAAGCTGAGGTACCATAGTGCAGGCACCAGTCTGGTGGCCCTCCTTTGGACATTTTCAATCAACTGATAGTCGCTACCATATCTCAGTCGACCAGACGGGGTGACAGTACTCCAGACGGGGAAGCACTTTACTCTTGAAGATCGTTACGAGGGACTGACCGTCTAGATCAGTGGTTCCCAAACTTTTTCTGATCATTACCCACTTTTCATATACAGGTAGTTCTGCTATAACGCGATAATTGTGTTCTTGTAAAATATCGTGTTATAGAAAATCGCGTAATAGAAATAACAGGGCTTATGGAGAAAATAGGGTTAGGTGCAGATTACTCGAAATCGAAAAAATTTAGTAGTTAGCCTAACACAAAGGATAGCACAGTCTAAATAAATGATACATTCACATCTAATAATGAAATCATACAGTAAATGTAACACTTTACCTTGAAAAAATATGAATGTAACTTGATGGGGGAGAAGGGTGATTTTGAGGTTGATAACATCGAGCTTCTCTTCAAGTGTTATATCCTTTCTTTTACGATAATCACCGGGAATTCTATCATCAGAACGCTTTTTGGAGATATTCTTCTTTACCATAATCACAGTTAATACCACAAAATTGGAGAAATAGTAAGCAAAAATCGCGTTATAGCAAACAAGCGTTCGCGTTATACAAATATTGTTCCGAATTCATAAATCGCGTTAGAGCAAATTCGCGTTATCAAAACACGCGTTATAGCAGAACTCACTGTATGATCCTTATCCATGGTCCCCCTCTCCCAATCCATATCTCTGGCTGGCTCAGCTGCCGACTGGCTGTTCTAGTGTGGTGGGGCTTGGGATTTTTATGTGTACATAGCCTCAGCTTATGGCCCCCTAAATTTTGCTGTATGGCCCCCCAGGGGGCCATGGCCCCCAGTTTGGGAGCCACTGGTCTAGATATCTGAACGACCTTCTTATAAAACCTAATAATTTAGTTGCCAGATTTACCTTCTTCTCGCAATGGCTCGAGAACTTCAGCTCATTGTCAACATACACACCTAGGTCCTTTTCACATTAAGTCTCAACTAATGCAGTTTCTTCGTCCTGTTGGACATATGATACACCTCCTTAAATCTAAATCTAAACATTCCAATTGAACGTCACATCATTTAGTGCTCTCAGTTCCTATATGTGTTTCGAAGGTTTAGGAAATCTAATCCAAAATACCAGTTCAAGGAGAAACCTAAGTATAAGTACAAGTGCCGGACTCTCCAAATCATGTTAATATAGTAAAGTACCTGGTAAGTCTTTTAACCTAAATACGAAGGAGATTTTTTTTCTTTCTCATGTTTGCCACTTATCAGCTTACTAGCTGTTTGGGCGGTTTATCCTTTGACTTATTGGTGAGAATTATACACGTTACCGCTGTAGCACCATCACCCATTTACAACAGTTAAATCCAGGAATAACATGAAATCCACATCAAGTATAAATTTATGTTTGCAGTGTTTGCATTTTTATGAGAATAGATCAGCAACAGTAGTCATATTTAATGACCCAAAACATTATTTGTGACTATATTCAGTAAGTTGCAGCCAGCTGCTGTATTTCTGGGCTCAAAATAACACTCCATTTCAACTTTTGGAAGTCTGTTGCTGAAGTTAACAACAATAAAGTTTATGTCTGTCACATATCTTTATAAGTACTGTACAGTACAAAGCCTTCATCTTGTGATTTATTTCCAGATCCCATTTTTGAAAAGTTCCTGTCCTGGGCCATTACCATCACATTTACACAAACTGGACATGGCACTAGAAAAAGTGAGTACTGTAAACTTTTAGTGTATGTACCGGTACAGTGCTGTATAGTGTCACACTTCAAAATGGGAAAGTGAGTAAATTATACATATGAGAAACATTCCCCTGAAATATCATCCTGTACTTAATTAATAAACAAATGGCAATGTTTAAAATTACAATACTGTATGTAAAGAGATATAACTGTTATATTTAAAACTCTTAATAAAAAATTCTTGCCTAGAACAAAAATCAGGTATGAAACAATCATTTTTTATTTCTTTAACACTTCTTAGGTAGAAACTGTATCGCAACATTCAATTTGTTAGTTTAATGTTGTAACTTCATCTTGATTAGTGGAAAATAGTGGGGTTTTATTTATAGCGGTGACAGGTGTATGGGCACAATTACATGTTTTTCTTTATTAGAGACAAAAAGAACTTGATCTTAGGATGTATGTGATTGTGTATAATTCTGTTTATTAACTAAAGTTGGGTATAAAGGAGGAAACACTTTGTAGCACATCTTTATAGGCCCTAGCACATTAGACTAGTACTAGTAACTAGGATGTTTAACACTTCTAATACTGTAACTAGGATTAATAAATAATGCTAATGAGACAACTGGCATCCAGGATATATGTCAGGAGTAAATTTGGCAAAATGATATCAACTAAATAGGAAAATTAAAAAGGAACTACAGTATAGTAGGCATCAAGTTTATCCAAGAGATGATTTAATTTATGTTTTGTTCTCATACATATCAGATTATTTAAATGGGTGGTTAGATATAGAAAAAATATTGTATACTATACCAAAATGGCTTGAGTGTTTCTTACCATGTGGCCTGATGTCTTCCATCAAGGTACCGGTAAATCCTAAGTTGTCCTCTCTCTCTCTTTCTCTATCCCTTATTACTGTACTGAAATGCATCCTTTGTAACTTGCAGGTAATCCTGGAAATCCCTCATTACTTTAACTCACTCACAGGGAGTGGTTGAGTAAAGCATAATGAATGGGGAATTTAGGTGTTTCATAAGCATTAATTTCCTAAAATTCCTATGCAGTTGGTATTCTATGTATTATCTACCACAGTGTACATCTTGCAGGTATTAGTGGAGATACACCACTTCTTGACTCATGGAGAGGAACTGAGAGTCTCCCTGGAGTCACGACTCAAGCCTGCCCTGGCTATGTATGACAACCTGGAGTCACTTCTCTCCTCCAATGGCATCAAGGGCAAGAAGGCTAACAGGGCCATGGAGAACTATGCCTGGAATGTGAGGATCATCAGAGGTCAACTGGACAGGATTGTGGCACTCAAAAAGAAGTGTCGGATGGCCATGGAACAGGTGAGGGACATGTGTAGCAAGAGAGTAGGTACAGTAAAAGAATTCTGGAACTTGGAAGTAATTTGATATGTTGCCATAGAAGAGATGATAAAGGTGTAGAAAAGGTACTGGAAAGGGAGAGATAGACATGGAACTGATTGAAAACATAGAACACAAGGATTGTGAGGAGAGGAACAATGAGAAAGATCACTCTCCCAGATACAGCTGTGTACATACAATACCTTGAATACCTTCTTTGATGACTGTGTCTAACTGAATTGTTAACCTCAAGTGGGAGATAAAACTACACTGTTGAGATGTATAAGAACCTTCCACCTGAGGCCATTGGAACATGCACATGGACTCCTTATTGTAGCACTTATCAACATTTCTATTTTGCATTATCTGTGCAATATTTTTCATAGATTTAAAAAAGAGGCATAACTACTGTATTAATACATGAAAGACTGATAGACCTTTTCTTTTCAACAGGTTGAGTCAACCAAGGTAACCCTAGACAGCCTCATCATGCGGGAAAGGTCACCTTCAGTAAGGGAACGCCCTCGCTTGACCTTGGCCAATCGCCATAATACAACAGACAACCTCACCACCTACGGGAGCCTGGGACGCTCCCCCACCACTCCCAGTAGTGAGTGTAAACCCAAGAGCATCCTGAAGAAAAGCAACTCTAACCTTGAGTCCAGCAGTGTCGGGTATGTGAATGAGGAGTACCGTATGTCGCCCAGCACCTCCTCTACTGTAATAGGCGACGATGAAGAGTCCACCGAGTTGCTAAAACCTCCTTTGCTCCACTCATTCAGCTACACCCCAGGCTTCAGCTATGAGCAAAACACTGCCCTGTAGTAACAAGACAGGCTTGTTAGACACTGATTAGTGTGCGTAGTGTGTTGCTGTATGAGCTGTACCCCTTAACTGGTAGTGATGGATGTTGACACTACAACTGTATTGCTAAGAATATAAAAGGATGTTGTGTATTAACTTAACGACTTGTTTGACACTGAATACCTTTCAATATGGATCTGTGTAGTGTGTTGCTGTATCCCGACCTGGTAGTATATGGTGTGATGATACTACAGCTGTAATGCCAAGACCATACAAATTTTAACCATAGAACGAATTTAAATTTTATGGTAAAATGACACCTGTTTTTCAGTAGTAATTCAAACCCTTGTGTAATGATTGAATATTTTAAACTTCACAGGAAATAGAAAAAATATGTACCGTATGTATATGGTTATTTGGTATTTCTTCCAATCAATAACCCAAACCTTGTGTTTTGATTACTGTATCATTAATATCCACATAAAGTGGACCCTCGGTACCCAACCTACCATGAAACACTTAGATCTGTTAGAATTAATTGATATCATGCTAATGATACTTGCAATACGTCCATATGTGGCATCTTCAGCAATTCTGAGCTTCGGAAAGTCCTTCTGTAGTGATTTTTTCCCCAAATGAAACTTAATAGAAAACAAGCCTTATTGATATGAATTCCAAGGTGTAGAATTCATGATTTTGCCACAAACAGAAAGTATAACCCATTTGTCATTTTTATATTTACCTCAAAATGCTAATGTAGCATTTATACAGAAATATTATATTACTTCACATATTAGTGAGCCATGTAAACTACACCACAAAAACTAGTGAAACGAGTCATCATATTTTACCAGAAATTGATTTTATATGAAAACTAATTTCTCCTAATGGGTGCTGCTATTGTGTACATTTACTACCCATTCACAGCTTTGTATACCATTGCTCTGTAGATATGTAGTTTCTCACCAGTTATTTATTTTGTATATATATTGTACTGAATGTTTTACTAATACCATTTGCCTATGGGTATGGAATAGCAGACCTTTGGGAGTGAGAGTTTGGAGAATGGTAATCTATACTATACAGTATAATGGAAACCCCTAAATGTTATATTATACAGTACTGTGATTGGTTGGGATAACTTAAGATAGAATATTTCCTATTTTTGGTCAACATCCAAACAAGTTTAACAAATTACAAGGCAGTATATAAACAGACAGGCACTGTATAAGGTTTATAAAGAGTGTCACTTGGCTGAACCTAACATGGCAACATGGGGAAAGTTCCTCTATACCCGTAATCTCGATTTTCTAGGTACAGTTTCCGTCTTTACAGCCAGTTTTCCATATTTGTAGTCACAGAAGGAGATTGATTACCCGTTAGGAGGCATTCAAATTCAATACAAAGGAAAATGACTTGCTTAAGGTGGTGGTGTATTATCTGTGTATACTAATTAGTTAGTCATATATTACCATGCCAGAGTACTAGACTCAGCCCTTACCTCCATGTACAATTTTTCCCAAATTATTGTCTAGATATCTTTTACATTCCACACTGACTATATAAAGATACTGATAATAATAATACAGTAATAATAATACCTGTAATACAATACAGTAATATAAAAGTACAGTATACTTTATTTTGATTACATGGTCATATGCATTTTACATATTTTTCTTTTAATTTGCAGATGTTGTTGGTGCAAAGATAAAAAAAAATCATACATTTTTTTTAAATTACAAGAACAGTCGGGAAAAAATTTAATAGTGGTGAATTTTTCATAGATATTTTCACTGTATCTGAAAAGGGTAGTACAGTGGTCCCTCGATTAACGAGCACAATCCGTTCTAGAAGGTTGCTCGTTAACCGAAAACTCGTTAACCGAAACCATTGTTTCAATGGGTTTTTGGGTAATTGGTTCCAGCTCACCGAAAATTGCCTAAATTCAACAAAAAAGGTAGTAAAGTACACTTACTTTGAGGTGTGTAAGTAGAAGGCTCCTGGATGATGATGATGATGATGATGGGAATTAGAATGGGGGTGAAGGAGAAGGGAGAAGAGAAGGCATTAGGGTGGAAGAGAAGTCACCCCATGGCGCCATTTCACCCATAAAATTTTAGTTCTCTTGGTGTAATTCAAGATTATTTTCTTTAAATCAACACTGCACTGCATTATATATTGTCAATATGTAAAATAAATTTCAAAATGACCAATAATTTGCTTGTAAACACAGAAAAAAAGCTTTTAGTTGAAGAGAGTCTCAAGCAAGATGTTACCTCCACTGAAAAGACACAAAGACTGACGCCTGTATGCTGTGTTGCCAGGCTGGATGGCGTGCCACAAACTAGTGACCTTGCCTTCAATTATGTTCAATAATTGTTAAAATGACTAAAAAATTTAATATTAAACTTTTAAAATTATTAAATAGTATAAACTTCTTAATATTTACTAAAAGGGTAAGGAATTTAAGCCCTAGAACCGATTACTGTATTGGCGGACTAATACTACAGCTGGTGGACCTCCAAATGCAAGCTAAAACATGTGGAGGTCGGCTCGTAAGAAACTCGTTAATCGAGGGATTGCTCGTTAACCGAAGTTAAGAAACTTATGGAAGGTAACTCGTTAACCGAAATCTCGTTAACCAAGGGACCACTGTAGACCGAAGTAATATGATTTTACTTTATTTTTTAAGCTTATGAAAATAATAGATAAAAAAGTACAGTATAAAAGATTTTCATATTTTCTTGTAGCTTATGAAAATTATAGGTATTTTTCTATGTTTAGATATATCATAGAAAAAATATATAATTCAGGACAGACACTAACCAACCCACACTTCCTGAATAGTCTTCTTGTGGGAAGTTATTCTCTCTCTGTCTAGTTTTCATTACAGTACATATACAGTATATCATTTGTTATTCACCAGTTCAAAGAGTTAACTTGAGCATAAATATTAATAGTAATGTGTATGAAAGAACTATGGTAAGTTAGATTGTTTTATGTAAACACAACATGGATGGACTGTACTGTACTCCACTGTACTCTGAGGGTGAGGGACATCTAGGAAGCAACTCGCCAAATTTGACCTATGAGAACTCGCTGAATTTATTAGTTTTATGGTCTTGTCTTGGTTTGTTTTGGTTTTACAATAATTTTCCAACTTTGCTTTGTTCACTAATTTTTTACAAGTGTTAGTGAATTCAATGAAAAGCTTCTGAATTGACAAATGAAAACACAACCTTATACTGTACACATCATGAGAACGTTACAGCATATGGATGTTAATTTGTACAATATATCATCCCTGAACTCCATATTATTCTGCCACTTTCTAAATTTAGAAATTTCTTTAAAACCACTGCACAAGAGTATATATATTAGTTTAGCTGACAAGTAAAGCATTTTCTTTTTATCTGCTCTAAACAATAAGACCACATGAAGAAATGAGGGTTATAGAGAAAATAGGACACAGGAAAATTACACAGGATGATTTACATAACAGGAGATAATATAGTTATAACAGAGAAAGACAGGACTAAAGAGAGATAAAAAGGGTAGAATATTATCCACAGAAGAGTATTGGATAGTGTGACAATACAGTATGCTGCTGACCACCAAGTGTGCTAAATTGAAATGATAGGCTAAAAATAACCAACAATGAATGAAGGAACATTACTGTCCTGGTCATGTTTCTCTGAGTGATCAAGACTGTGTACTGTACTCTGTCACCTTCCAAGTACAGTACAGGTACACCACCGATTTTCCGGCACCCTTGGTTCCAAAGCCTTGATGGTTTATCCGTTTTGCCGGACCAACCAAGGTCGCATAATAATAATTCAACAATACACCTTTGACCCACTAATTATACACCTCCTGTGTCTCTAAAGCACCATAGACTGCAAGAAACTTAAATTAAACAAATGTTAAATATAAGTTAAATGTAAAAATGCCATTATTTTGAACAACATATTACTGTATAGTACTCACTTTGTACTCAAATGTACTACACTAAAGAACTAAAATTTTTATCTCTTTAGCAAACTATGTGATGTTTATACTTAAATTAATCACTGGTATATTACAAGGATTCCAGCAATGCCAGTTATATTCTGTTAAGTTTAAGTCTAGTCAGTGACCTTCACCTGGGCTGGGAGGGAGGGAGAGAAGTAAGTTAAGTGCTCTCTCGTAATTTTGTCTGGACTAAAGGAGGTGCCGGACAAACAGTTACGGAAAATCGGTGGTGTACCCGTACTGTACAGTATCCTTCACTGCCTATGATGTGTAGATTGAAATGAAACACAAACATGAAAGACTTCTATGTCAAACAGGAAACAGTCAAACTGGTAAGGGTCAAATTTGGTTGAAGATGCTTGCAGGAAGTTTACATTCTGTGCAGAAGTTTATTGATGATGTGTGTTAAATGAAGATATCCAGTAGTCTTTCAGGGTTGTGAAGAGTTTATATATATATATACTGTGTATATATATATATATATATATATATATATATATATATATATATATATATATATATATATATATATATATATATATATATATATATATATATATATATATATATATGCTGCTAACCACAAGGAAAGAAGAAAACACGAAGTTCCAAGCACTTCCGTGTAATTCACATCTTCAGGGATGGGTACAGACTAAGGAGAAGTACAAAACAAGGTGTATATATACAGAGGAGGGTGAGATCAGGTCCACAATGGTCAGGTATTAGGGAATGACCCTATTAATCTTTAAATAGCACCGCAACGGTCCGTAGTCAGGTCAGAGGGTAAGGTGACCCAACCTTCTCACCTGGTTACAAATCTTCTTAATTACAAAATTGTCCAGTTTGTACATGCAAGTACTCAAATTCATGTTAAATGCTTCGGTATGTTTAATGAGACTAGATTCTATAATGTTCCTACTGTCAATTGAATTACAAGGTAATATTGAGGAGGCATTATCCCAGTCAATGCAATGCTTGTTATCCCTCAAATGAACAAACAGAGCATTGGATTCCTGGCCTGTCCTAACACTATATTTTTGTTGTTTAAGTCTAGTTACAAGATCTTTACCTGTCTGGCCTAAGTAAAACATATTACATTCCTTGCAAGGAACTTTATAAATGCAACCAATTGTGTTGTTGTGGGAGTTCTTGATTAACATTTGTTTAACAGTGCATGAATTTTTAAATGCCACATTGACGTTCCAGGTTTTTAGTTGTAAAGGAATTTGAGAGAAATTTTTGTGAAATGGTAATACTGTACTAAGATATTCTTATGGTCATGGGTGGGCTTGGGATCAGTTCTATAAAAAGATTTCTTAGTAGTGTTCAGGCATTTGTCTATGAAAGATCTAGGGTATTTAAGGTTTGAGCCAATATTATAGATATATTTATATTCCTCATCAATGAATTCCGGGCTGCAAATTCTCAAAGCACGTAAAAACATTGTTGAAAATACTGACTGTTTGACTCTATTATGGTGGGCAGAATAATAATGAATGTATGAACACACATTAGTAGGTTTTCTATAAATACTGAACTTAAAAGTGTTACCTATTCTGTGTATCAGGCAGTCTAGGAATGGCAATTTACAGTCTTGCTCTAATTCCACAGTGAATTTGATCGAGGGGGCTAAGTTGTAAAGTTGTGGCAGGAAAGCTTTTAGGTCCTCATTACCTTGTAATTCAATTGATAGTAGGAACATCATAGAATCTAGTCTCATTAAACATACCGAAGCATTCAACATGAATTTGAGTAATGGCATGTACAAACTGGACAATTTTGTAATTAAGAAGATTTGTAACCAGGTGAGAAGGTTGGATCACCTTACCCTCTGACCTGACTCCTGACCGTTGCGGTGCTATTTAAAGATTAGTAGGGTCATTACCTATTACATGACCATTGTGGACCTGATCTCACCCTCCTCTGTATATATACACCTTGTTTTGTACTTCTCCTTAGTCTGTACTCACCCCTGAAGATGTGAATTACACGAAAGCGCTTGGGAACTTCGTGTTTTCTTTTTCCTTGTGATTATCAGCATATACCTGGATCACGTGCACCCACAGTGATTTATTTGCATATATATATATATATATATATATATATACATATATAATTTCAAGAGCATATAATTTTGGAGCATATTCATATATCAAATTTATATTATGTCTTCCAGTAGCATATGACAACTGAGTTGCAGAAACTACTTCTAAAACCCCCTTTATATTATTACACTGCTGCTTGTATGCACTCAAGTGAGGCCAAGCAAAATGGACATGTCATAGAGCAGTGCAATGGCAAATTACATTTCTTTTGTACAGTGAGAAATTAATAACAATAAGTTCTTATGTAGCAAAAACAAGAAGATACATGACCTTTAAAACCATTAACTAAAATAAATGCAAACTTTAATCATTATTGTCATCTGTACATAGCTCACGATTATCATAATGAATGTAATTACCTGTACATGTAAATTTATTTATCTAATCTAGTCATTATTGTTTAATGGATATTACTATTGTACTCATTGCTTCTCTTTTCAGAGACTTCTGAGACAGTGTTCTGACCCCAGACTCCACATACATATACAGTACTTTAACTACCTTGGCCTGCTAGCTCTATCTGCCAATGGCTAGAAACTGGTCCTAATATTGTACCATTAATCTATCTCTATCTTTTATGTAACATCTTGCCCTCCCTTGGGGCTGTGTGTGAGAGAGAAAGAGAGAGGTTATCTATGAGTCTTTGTGTATTACTACCGTACATGAGTATAGACTGTAGGTTTGTGTTTGTTTGTTTGGTTCTGTATACTATTATAATATATATATATATATATATATATATATATATATATATATATATATATATATATATATATATATATATATATATATATATATATATATATATATATATAGTGTGTGTATGTATAGGTATATGTGTGCATATGTCTGTATGTATGGATTCATATGAGAGTGTGTGTCTGTGTACCTCTGTTGTGTATGTATGTGTTGGTGTAGATATGGTACTGGCCTCCACTTTTGCGTATATTTACATACCTTTCCAGTGCACAGTTCTGTCTTCTGTGCACCACTGTTGTATATTGTCTCATTAGTGATCAGCTGTACCATCTATCTTCTTAACTATGCAGGCAGTGAAAGATACTGTAGCTACATTCTTAGTGGTTTAGTCTATTAAGATGTCAGTATACTGTACTGTAATTGCAGTTTTAAGGCATGAAGTGTTCCCTTAAATCTACCGGGTATTCTTGTTCCAGATTTTGTCTCGGCAATACTTACTTGAGTCAGAAAAACATTTTGGCTCTTTTCACTCACTTTCTTCGCAGAAAATGTTTGATGCTCATAAAAATTTTATATAGTTCACAGGAAGTGAATTTTTTAATACAGGTTGACAATCCTTTATCCGAAATCCTTGGGGCCAGAGGCATTTCGGTTTTCAGAATGGTTAGGGTTTTTTTTTTTTTTTTTTTTTTTTTTTTTTAATGTGTATTAGCCCACCCGGGCATAGATCACTGACCCACATTGGGGCCTGGGGGTCTAAAATATAATAAAAATTATTATAATAATAATTCATAGGTCTAGGTCGTGTTTCTCACTTTTGATCTTTTTTTCATTCTTGTATTCTTTACTGTATTATTATTTTATTATTACAGTATTATTGTTATTATTATTATTATTATTATTAATTTTATTATTATATTTTATTATTATTATTATTATAATTATTGTAATCATTATAATTTTATTTTGGTGTATAATTATTAAAAATTTGTTTACTATGAATAATTATTATTATTATTATAATTATTATTATTACTATTACTATTACATTTTTGCCCCCCAGGCCCCGATGTGGGTCAGTGATCTGTGCCTGGCTGGGCTAATAATCCCTGCAAAAAAAAAAAAAAAGCCCCACAAAAAACTTTCGGTTTTTAGAGCTTTTCGGTTTTCGGAATTTCGGATAAAGGGTTGTCAACCTGTACTGTATACAATATGCCCAGCTTTTTTGTTTATAAGCAACCCACAGCTACAAAGCACTGGGAAATTTTGAAATTGAACGTTCTATTTGTCTAGCTATTAAAAAAAATGTTTTAAGGTTTACAGTATTTTGTCTTTCTTGAAGAATGGGAATTTATTGTTCCCATAAAACTTTTCCATTCATTTGTGTCTGCTATACCCCTGCTGGGGAAGGACCCTCAAGACCCATATCTTATTTCATAAGGAGGGTTTGGCTGAGTCGCAGCTTGTATATGTACAGTTACTTGTGGTTGCTATACCCTCACCTATTGGGTTAATATGGGTAAACAATATTTTAAGACCTTTGTTTCCTTTACAGATTTTGAGTATTTTCAGGGAAACTGTTTTTCACTTGTAGAGGTTATACAATATTTTTTTTTTAAGTGTGTACTTTACTGCATCCACAATTCCATGACTTTTTCCTCAGAAAACTTTCCTACATATTTTCTTTTTCAGGAGGAGAAATTTGCCTCACGTTCCTCTCTAAATGCCCCTTCCCCCCTCTAGTCCCTCCCCCCTATCTCCCTCTAGTCCCTCTCCCTATCCCCCTCCTCCTATCCCTCTATCTAACCCCCCCTCCCCTCTGCACACCAATAGAGCTGCCCCTTGTTACTGAGTATTTGTTTCTAAGTTCTTGTGTCATTAAAATGCTTGAGGTCATTTCGTACTTTTGAAAGACTTTCAAACAGTAATGAAGATCCTGAACATTCATCACAACTGATCTACAGTCAACCCTCGCTTTACGCGGTCCCACTTTACGCGTTTCCACGTTTACGCGGTACCCTGCCGAACACGGAATGCTCACTTTCCGCGGTGTGTGTACCCTTTTACGCGGAGAGCGGCGCGAGCAGGGTGCGCACAAGGTCACCCAGTCATCAAAACATTACCGAGTTCTTCACCCACCACAGCCGGCCCAAGTCAGTGATAGTGATAATGATAGTGAGAATATTGACTTATATGGACTTTGAGGGGTTTGACAAAGAGGCCCTGCAAGCCTCTGTGGTGGATAGTGATACAATTGATACAAGTGATACAGTTGAGGGCCAATAATCTGCCCTCTGCCTAGGAACCAACCCCCCATTCCCGTGTGCCCAGCCATCTTTTCAACTAATGTAGTGTTAAAAAACCTAATATTATTGATATTTCTCTTAATTATTAATTGTGTGTGCATACCATCATAAAATTAAGAAGTTATTTTTACGACAACGTAGGTATTGTGTCTGAAAAAGTGGAGTTTGGGGGTCGGCCCGGTCTCTATTTCAATTAATCCCATATGTTATGTTGTTCACTTTACGCGGGCTGCCGTGGGTTCAATTGACCGCGTAAAGTGAGGGTTCACTGTACTTGATTTTTTGTCCGAATCTTTATGTACATTTTGTAAGAAATTTTATTTAATATTCTGATCCTGTACTGTACTGGGAAACAAGCAAGAGTATTCCACACACCTGGTTATGTGGAATATTGTTTAAAGTGATATGCAATGTTGATTTTTTGTTGTATAGGGATTTCTAATTTGACTTAACATGAGTTTTTGGTACATGATTATATTGTTGCTAAAGTGTACCATACATTGTTCTTATGATACTGTAATATTGTACAGTAATAGTGAGTAATTCCTTTACAGCTGCTTGCTATCTATGTAAACTGGCCAGTAAATTTCATACACTGTACTGTACACTGTTAAAAGTGCAGTAGAGAAGAAGTTATGAAGAGAGTGAACAGTTAAATTGAAGAGATTCATTTTTATGTAAAGGATTATTTGTTTATCAAAATGCCTAGATATTTAATTTTCTTTTTTGTTCATTGTGTATGAAGTGAAAAAAAGGTTATTTTAAATTCGTGAAAATTTAATAACACAAAACAAAGTTACACTGAATAAGAAATTTAATTACCGTACTCCTTTAATCCAGACCAGATAAATGTGGGGTAATCCCTCTCTTGTTCTCTTCATGTAATAACATAGACAAGACTCATTGTAAAATATTAGGCGTTTTGTAGGTCATGAGCTTTAAGATAGCACGGTTCACCTGTAGATTAAGCCCATTTTAATTCACCTTAAGATTAACCATTAGCTAACCTAACTTAACCCACCCTAGGTAGAATTAAGGTATTTAATCATTTGGTGAAATAAGTAGTGATGGCTAATCTCCAGATGATCCATGAGCATTTGTGAGAAAATTTTATGATTATTGAATTAAGTTATAAAGATAGACATACACTGATTGATCTTTGACCTATTTCCACACTTTTGGTTAATGACTTTAGTCCTTTCTGTTTTGATCCACTGGTAAACATTGCTGGTGTTGTATTACAAGAAGTAATTATGTATAGGCAAGCGTGTTTGTGTACATCTATAGTTGTATATGTAGGTTTATAAAAATTTTATACAGGTATGTTTGTTTTGACTTGATGAATTTGTTTGTGGTGTGTGTGTGTGTGAAAGTGTATATGATTTAGTGAAAATTTGTGAATGTAGATGAAAGTGCTTAAATGAACTTTGTACATCACAAGTGCCATTTTTTTTAATGCAAATGACAACTTTAATTCAATTGATAATGTTCCACCTTCTGCCTGTAAAATATATATACGTACTGTATATATCCAACAGGGTTAATTGTTTCCCCATAAATGGGGTTAAGACAATGCATATGGTTATGATAGAATCTCAATGTGCAATTTGTGTCCCAGAATAACTACTGCTAGATGTGGGTTGTATATCTCCGGTTATGGGGAGAACTTAACGAAATTAGAGACTCTAGAGGCCGAGTCTTCGATGACGGACAATAAGAATCTTGGAGATGAAGTCTAATGACCTCACCTCACTCTGATAGCTGAGCAGACATCTATTTTCTTGAGCTTAACTAACTTGCTATCAAAATTAAATTGATTTCCAAGATTTTTATTCCCTAATTTGTAGTTCCTTAAAAATACCCAAATAAAAAAAAAATAAAAAAGTCCCTAACGCAATGACTTATAAATATGTAAAAAATAAATTAAGTTAGTTATAGATCTGATTGGTTGAATGATATACCAAGGTTAGATAGAAGTTATCAAAGTGCTCTTCTTCATTTCAAGTTCGATGATACACATTCCAACACCTTTTTCTTTAAAGCATATTGTATGATTGTACTCAGATAAATCATGTTTGGTTTATGTCCAAGACTTCCTTGTAGCTGCTGAGTTGTTGTTATTGTTGCAGTTGTTAACTAAGATATTTAGTATGAATATTCTGGTATGCCAAGAAACAGGACCATCTTGAACACACTTGCTTACTCCATTGAAGATAATATAAATAAAGAATTGAATGTGAGAGTATCATTTGTTTTATTTTCCTTTGGACCTAAGCTGAACTATTATATGACTGCTATGTACACTTATTGACCTCTGAGCTCATCTCAAAACAAAGAATGGAAACCAATATATGGCCTATCGCCTCGTAATTTGTTTTCATGGTTGTTTCTTAGTTTTCATCACCAAGTTCGATATAATATTAATTTCTTGGGCAAATGCTTCATTTGGTAAATAATTACGAGGTAGTTGTAGCGTACCGTATGTGGCCAGTTGTCAATTCTCTTTAGTTGTCTATTATCTCTTTGTATGGGCACACAAACGTACGTACATGTAGATACCTTCACTCAGGAATGAGGTTGGATAGAAACTCACGATGCGCTTCCTGTATATATATTGTTGTACAGCGCAGTGCTTAGGAGTGACTAGGTGAGGAGCTGAGAGAGATGTTGCTGGTCCAGTAGCTGAGTGTAGGATGTCCTCCCTGGGCAGGCGTGGCCGTATTTATACAATTTACCAGGATCAGGATCTGGGGTGCGCGTAGCGAGATGACCAATCACAGCGGCTCAAGCGTAAGGTGTGAAACGCTCTGATCCTGAACTGGAGGTTGATGGTCGAGACTAGGTCGGCGATCGTACCCCTACGTCCTCTGCATAGACCTAGTCTCTCGGCGTAGCTGGCTGTACGCTGATTGGCTGGTCGGAGTGCGGCCGGAGCTCAGTTGGAAGTTGTAGGGGAGAGTAGCCACTACAATACTCCCCCTCCCCTCCCGGCGCAGCGGGAGGCTGGATGTTGTCTGGGTTGTGTCTCACACATAACACATACCGGGCAGGTGTATGTACGACTCGGCCGCTACGTGTAACAACTCCCTCCAGTGACACAAAACCTGTGGGAGAATTAGGAGGAGAAAGAGGGTTTGGGATTAGAGGAGGTTGTACAAGCAGTGGTTGTTGTGCTCCTGCTGCTGCAGGGGCTGCGTCAGGAGGAGGGTCCATGGCAGGAGCAGGTTCTACGATAGGTGCAGGTTGTATGTCAGGAGGAGGGTCCATGGCAGGAGCAGGTTCTATGTTAGGAGGGAGGTCTAATGCAGGTTCAGGTTCTATGACAGGAGGAGGGTCTATGATAGGTACAGGTTCTATGATAGGTGCAGGTTCTATGTCAGGAGCAGGTTCTACAGCAGGAACAGGGTTTACTTGAGGGTGAAAAGAGGGTGCCCAGAAATGTCGTGGGCGTGGTGTTGCTGCCGGTGGTAACTGCGGGTAGACTGGTGCAGGCGTAGTTTGTTGATGGTGCTGCTGGACTGGGGGCCCAAAGGGTAAGGTGGCCGGTTTGACTCGGTCTATGCTGACGGTGTCATGTCTGCCATTCCGGATAATCGTCAGGAACTTTGCTGAACGGGTAACCACCTGGAAGGGTCCATCGTAGGGACGTTGTAATGGGTTGCGATGAGCATCACGCCTGACGAAAACATACTCGGCTGTGAGTAGTGCAGGAGGGATGTATTCAGGGCGCCGAGGAGGCTGGCGTGGAGTAGTAGCTCTGAATGCAGAAACTGCTTGTCGTAGCTTTTGGAGTAAGTCGTGACGAACGGCTGGAGTGGTTTGGTGAGGGTTAGGAGGGAGTGAGAAATCCCCAGGTAGCCGAAGGGGCTCGCCTAGTGTAAGATCAGCTGGGCTACAGTCCATATTCTCCTTGTGTGACGCACGGATGCCGAGGAGCACTAAGGGAAGCGCGTCAGTCCAGCTGTAAGGGTCGTGCTGTGCCTTGAGTGCGTCCTTTAGCTGCCGGTGAAAACGCTCTACCATGCCGTTGGCTTGAGGGTGGTATGCTGTAGTGCGTTGTCTAGACGTGCCGAGGAGCTGTAGGAGGTGCTGCCAGAGTTGTGACTCAAACTGGACTCCTCGGTCAGTGATTACGGTTGCGGGGGGGCCGAAACGGGAAACCCAACCGGACATGAAGGCGCGGGCAGTAGTCTCTGCTGTAGCATTGGGCATGGGAATTGCTTCTGTCCACCTGGTGAAACGGTCGATGCAGGTGATGATGTAGGTGCTGCCGTAGGATGATGGAAGAGGTCCCACGATGTCGAGGTGTACTACTTGAAAACGTCCTTTGGGAATAGGGAAAGTATGTAAGGGGGCCCGTATGTGACGATGTACTTTGGAGGATTGGCAGGCCAGGCACTGGGCAGCCCATTTCTTAGTATCGGACTTGATGCCGGGCCAGACGACACGTTGCGTGAGGAGGCGCTGGGAGGCCCGCACACCCGGGTGGCTGAGACCATGGATGCGGTCGAACACAGCGCGGCGGTGGACATGAGGCACGAACGGTCTAGGATGCCCACAGGATATGTCGCACCACAATTTTGTCTTTGTGCCAGGAACAGGGAGTTCTTGGAGTGTGAGGCCTGAGGGGGATGTCTTGTATGTTGCCAGGTCTTCGTCCTTCTCTTGAGCCGCGGCTAGCTGCCCATAGTCAATGGGTGGAGATGAGGGAAGAATGTTGGATACACAACGAGAGAGGGCGTCGGCGATCTCGTTGTGGCTGCCTTTAATGTGTTGGACGTCGCTGGAGAACTCTGAGATGTAAGCCAAGTGGCGCAGGACACGAGGTGTATGTGACTGGGAAGCTGAAGCGAAGGCGTGGACGAGGGGCTTGTGATCAGTGAAGATGGTGAACTGACGGGCCTCGAGGAAGTGCTGGAAATGTTTGACAGCCAGGTATATGGCCAGGAGTTCTCGATCAAAGGCGCTGTACTTGAGGTGTGGTGGTTGAAGCCGTTGTGAGAAGAAAGCAACGGGCATGAGAATTCCGTTGATCTCCTGCTGTAAGACGGCGCCCACTGCAGTAGAAGAAGCGTCTGTTGTGAGAGTGGTCCGGGCGTTAGGTGCGGGGTGGGCCAGGAGGGTGAGGCGTGTAATGTGCTGTTTGACAGTTGTGAATGCCGTGGCAGCCTCTTGAGTCCACACGAGAGGCTTGTGAGACTTCTTTGGGCGTCCCTTGAGAAGGTCGTGTAGGGGGGCTAGGACGGTGGCAGCTTTGTCAATGAAGCGGTGGTAGTAGTTGACTAAACCCAGGAATTCTCGGAGTTTCTTCACCGTTTCAGGTTTGGGAAACTCCCTAATCGCGGTTATCTTCTGTGGTAGGGGTTGTATGCCACTGGGCGAGACTCTGTGACCGAGGAAATCGATGGCCGAGGTTCCAAAGACGCACTTAGCAGGATGAACTTTCATGTTGTTGTTCTGCAGGCGTTGGAGAAGGAGTTGTAGGTGGTGGCGGTGCTCGGCAGGCGTCGAAGATGCGACGAGGATGTCGTCAATGTAGACAGTGACAAAGTCGAGGTCGCGAAGCATATGGTCCATGTACCTCTGGAAAGTCTGTGCTGCATTGCGTAAGCCAAAACTCATGAAAGTGTACTCGAAGAGTCCAAACGGAGTGGTGATGGCTGTCTTCTGGGTATCTGCCGGTGCTACTGGGATCTGGTGGAAGGCACGCTCCAAGTCGATCTTCGAGAAGATAGTCTTGCCATGAAGTTTGTGGTGAAAGTCCTGGACATGCGGAATAGGGTACCTGTCAGGTTTGGTGACGAAATTCAGGGCTCTGTAGTCGCCACACACCCTCCACTCGCCGGGTGTTTGCTTAGGAACCATGTGAAGAGGCGATGCCCAGGGACTCCTTGAAGGGCGAATGATGCCATCTTGCAGTAGTTTGTTGAATTCTACTTTGGCTGTGTACAGGAGCTCAGGGCGCAGGCGGCGAGGGCGTGAAAAGACTGGTGGTCCTTTGGTTTCGATGTGGTGGAAAATTCCCGACGTAGGTGGTGGGGGTAGGGAGACTCGGGGTGAGAAAAGCTCCTTGAATTCGTTGAGTAGGGAGGAGAACTCGTTGGAAGGCGCAAGACAGGTGATAGTGTCGGTGTGTCTGGCACGAGAACCCTGGATCTTGCGTGCTGTAGGCTCATGGATGAGGCATAGATGACTTGGTTTGACGCCGAGCTTGTGGAAGGTGAGGAAGTCGAAACCAAGGATGGGTTGAGACACGTCTGCTATCACGAATAACCAACGCAGAGTCTTGGGCAGACCGAGGTCTAAAGCGAGGGTGAGTACGCCGTAGGAGGCGATGGGGGTACCGTTGGCAGCGAACAGGTCATAAGAGGGTTGCTTTGACTTGTCTTGTAGTGAGGGAGGGATGAGGCTTACCGATGAACCTGTGTCGATGAGGAACTTCTTGCCAGAGGTGCGGTCGGTGACGTACAGTAATGAGACGCCTGAAGGGACGGGGGCTGAGGCGTCTACCAGCCTCCGGTGTTGCCGTTTCCCGAATAGGTGCAATAGGGCTCACAGTTTCGAGCATTGCGGCCGAAAGTCTGGTGATACCAGCAGAGGGTATATTTGTTGTGCTGGGGGCTGGCTGCTGTGTGTCGGAAGTTGTAGGGTGTGGTGCGTGAGTCAGGAACTGGCACAGCAGCGGGTAAGGAGGAGCAGAACTGCTCAATGGTGTCCATCCTGCGGTTCAAGGTTTGTAACAGGTCCTTGATATCTTGTGAGGTATTGCTCGGCTGAGGTATGTTGACCCGGCTTGCAAGTTCGGTGGGAGGTACTGGTGTGACCGTGGCAGCAAGGGGTGCAGCAGTGCACTGGTTGAAAATTCTGTCTGCCGCGGTTGCATATAGCTCTGGTGTCGTAGAGTAATCTACTGCGGACAGGATGTTGCTTACTTCTGTGGGTAGCTTTTGTGCGTGAAGCTGGCGCAGGATAGAGTCAGGAAATCTGTCTGTGTACCGGGAGTTCACCCTGCACATCTCTTCCCAGAGATGTCCCGGAGTTGAGTTTCCAAGGGAGATGGAAGATAGGTTCTGCAGGATATTGGAGCGGGTCCGTTGGTAATGCGTTCTTAAGGCATCCCGCAGAGTGGCGAATTTGTTGTTCTCTGGAGGGTTGGAGATGATCTGTGAGACTTGTGTGGCGACTTCAGTGGGCAAGGAGCAGAGCAGGGTGCCGTACTTCTGCTCGTCTGTAGCTGTAGAGCCGATGAGAGATGCTTCGACATGAACTAACCAGTCCTCTACGTTGTGGTTGAAGGTTGGTAGAGAGATCCGTCCGTCCATTCTTGCGGGAGTATATCGCACCTGTTAGGGAAGGATGAGGGATGGGTGCTTGTTCCGACCCCCTTCCGTCTTCACAATCTCCTGGGAGGGAGGTGAACACTTGCGGGGGGGACTTCGGGACGAATACACTTTTTTAGGGTGCAGGTCCTTCGGCCAGAACTAAAAAAACAAAAGAAAAATAGGAGAATAGGCAAAAGAGCTCAAACCACGTTTGGAATATCGCACAATAGTTGCTCTCCAGCTGTGATGTGGGTCACTCACACCGCCAGTAGGGGAGAACAGACTAATGCGTTATAAACCTTACGGTCGTGAGATGGTGTCGTTGTGGAGTAGTGGGTGGTGCAGGGAGGCGGTTGGCCTAGGCTGGCAGCAGGCAGGACGATCTTCTCAGCTCAAGTAGTAAGGCAGCAGAAAGGAGTGTGGTATTCACGGCTCCGGGGGTCACCAATGTAGCGTACGGTATGTGGCCAGTTGTCAATTCTCTTTAGTTGTCTATTATCTCTTTGTATGGGCACACAAACGTACGTACATGTAGATACCTTCACTCAGGAATGAGGTTGGATAGAAACTCACGATGCGCTTCCTGTATATATATTGTTGTACAGCGCAGTGCTTAGGAGTGACTAGGTGAGGAGCTGAGAGAGATGTTGCTGGTCCAGTAGCTGAGTGTAGGATGTCCTCCCTGGGCAGGCGTGGCCGTATTTATACAATTTACCAGGATCAGGATCTGGGGTGCGCGTAGCGAGATGACCAATCACAGCGGCTCAAGCGTAAGGTGTGAAACGCTCTGATCCTGAACTGGAGGTTGATGGTTGAGACTAGGTCGGCGATCGTACCCCTACGTCCTCTGCATAGACCTAGTCTCTCGGCGTAGCTGGCTGTATGCATCACACACTCTCTCTCCCTCACCATGAACGGTTACGAGTTTGATAACGTGGCGCGGATACGTCCGGACACGCCGACCTGCCCCAAGAAACTAAACCTCCTAGTTCTCCAGAAGTTTTTCGAAGCTAATGGGATCGTGGGGGTCACCAAGGTGGAACGTCTAAAGCTCCATGGTGACATCAAGATCACCTTCGTCGAGAAGGGCATGCCCGCACAGCTCGCGGAGATCCCAGACATCAACGGCATTCCTTTTAAAATGTTTGCCTACATGTGGGACAACTTGAAGCTGGGTGTAATCTCCCACGCCGAAATTGCCCACATGGACAAAGCAGAGCTGAGTGAGCTCCTCAAGGAGCAGCAGCTCCAAGTTGTGAAGAAGCTGTCCGACACCACTGCCCTCATCGGACACCACTCCACCCTACCCAAGGAAGCTCAACTGGCGTGGGTAACTGTGCCAGTCAAGCCCTACTGCAGACCGAAACGGTGTTACAAATGCCAGCACTATGGACACACTGTAAACAAGTGTGAGGTGCAGGAAGACACCTGCTCCATGTGTGGCAGCCCTGGACACCGCTACACGGTCTGCCCCAACACAGAGAAAAAATGCGCTGCCTGTGGTGGCCCACACTACTCCGCCGACCGGACCTGTCCCAGATGGAAGGAAGAATGCAGGGTAGCCAAGGCTCGTCTTGCGAAAAAACTGAGCTACAAAGAGGCCCTCCTTGCTGTACGCTCCCAAGAAAAGAAAAAACCAGCAGTAAAGAAAAACCAAGAAAAGAAAACTCAACAGAAGCCGCCCACCACACAGAACCAAGAACACCACGTGGCCCGTGGTGCTGAAGCCCACGTGGTCAACCTCACCCTCTCTGACTTCTTCCACACCTTTGAGGACTTAATACACGAGGAAGACGAACAAGAAGACCCAAACACAAACGAATGGACACTCCAAGAGAGCAAGAAGAGGAGGAGAGTGAGAAGAAAATCGACATCAAGCTAAGAAGACCAAGACATCCCCTCCACACAAGAAACCAAAACACAATCAAGCCGACCAAGCACTGAACATCCATTGCCCAACCCAACACGCACCTGACGCTTGACCTGACGCTAGCCTGGCTTTGTCTTGTCGCCTCCCTGCCGCGTCCAGGCGAGTTGTTGCTGCTGCCCCCATCTTATAATCCCTCACGCAAGCGGTGTTTAGCCACTGCATCTGTTCTCTCCTCCTAAAATTCACTTCAATCCTCCCTTTATTCTTCTCCTGAACCTCCTTCCCCCCTGTCACTAGCATTTTCGATCGATCGGCTGTATGCTGATTGGCTGGTCGGAGTGCGGCCGGAGCTCAGTTGGAAGTTGCAGGGGAGAGTAGCCACTACATAGTCCTTGGATAATATTTGGCGGCCAATGAGCCGATCAGTAATGAAGAGGATAAAACAAAACAAATAAATACTACCCGGTACCCAGATTGTAGCATATCTTCCAACGAATGTACAGTACATTATAGTCTTGATTTACGCGGTCAATTGAACTCGTGGAGGTCCCTGTAAAACGAGAAATGTGTAAACGAAATAACAGAACATATGGGATTAATTGAAATAAAGACTGGGCCGACCCCCAAACTCCACTTTTTCCGACACAATACGTACGTTGTAGAAAAATAGTATCTTAATTTTATGATGATATGCACGCATGTCATGATCGTGATAACGGCTAACCTGAAAACCTTAAGGATTCATATTACGCTCAAACGTCCACAAAACCTGAGTCCCCCAGTGGAAACGTCCCCCATTTTCTGTTTCCCCGCCTTTGTTTAGAGGGAACTTTGAATATAATCCACGGATTTAGTAGCAGACGCTGTATGTTGGGACCTGTTGCCATCCAACCCTTTGTAATCAATTTAATTTTGCTTTTGATAGCTGAGTCAGAGCATTGTTAGTGAAGATAATAGTAGGGAATGAAACTGAGTTCATAGTCTCAGTTTCAACGTCAGAGTGCAGTAAATTAATTCATCGGAATAGAAGTAGGTGGGCTCCCTGGTCTGTTTTGAGTGAGGGCCCCGCGGGCATTTCTACCGTTAGTGAGTGCCCGTCCCTTCATCCATACAGGTATGCCATTCCACTCTGTGTTGTAATTCACCCTTCTTTAAGTGATTTGACCCAATTAATAGTTGATTGTGAAAGTGTTACAGTAACGTAGTTGATATGCTCTGAGTGAAGTCATATTTACGTCTTTAACGTCCCCTGAAACGTGATGTTGTTGTCACTGTTAGTGAGTGCCCGTCCGTTCATCCATACAGGTCCCTAACGCAGCCTAGGCCGTGTTTGTAGCGTGGATGTTGTATCCACTATGTCTGGGGAGATGTCCGAGGTCCAGTAGGATCAGTTACCTTCGTGAGACCCGGCCGTCAGACACTTCAGACTACCTATAGCCCCCATAGCTGGCTCGTCTGGTCCTAACGCTCGGCCTGCGAGGTGACCCCGGATCACCAAGCCACACACCACTACCAGCCCCCATCATTGGTGGATGAGTGTCTAACTCAGTAGGGCTATTTGTGTGGTGGAATTAATCCACTGGGATCTTCAGAGTTCGTCGGAAAGTACTCCATGGTGGCTGGACCCCATGGCTGTTGCTTGAGTATCACCCCTGACGACTGAATGTGGTAGTGGCAGTGGCCCTGGTCTTTATGGTGCTAAGTGACTATAAGAGTTGTGTGTTATTGAGTATGTCCACCCAATAGGGTTGGAAGTGTTATTGAGTACTGTATGTCCACCTAGTACTAGATTTCGTCTGTTGGTACAAATAAATTCTTTCTCCTAATTTCATATTCATGTTTAAATAAATTTTGTATTTGTATAATTGTGTCTATTATTTACCTACAGTATTTACCATTATTTCTTCCCTATTGCTTGATACTATCATTACATCTACCCACGAGCCTCCTCTTGTCACGCTACCAATGGTAATAAGTATGAGAGTAAAAGGAATTGTTACTGGCACACAGAGGCCCTCATAAATGGTGGCAGTAGTGGCCCTCATAAATGGTGGCAGCTCAGGCCCTCATAAATGGTGGCAGCGGTGGGATGTAATGAACATAGTATCGAGTTGGGAGGAATGACTGTGATACTGTAGTTTTTAACTGAGTTATAACCATTTCTCTGTACGGGTATTTAATAACCATTCCACTGTAACTAATGAGTATTTCAGATTGCTAATGATTTTGTTCCACATTTTTCCGAGGTACAGATTTTTGTGGTGGTTTGCAGAGAAAGTGAAATAAGTTCAAAGAAATACCTTGGAGTAAGGTTAGAAAAAAGTCTTGTTTAAAGTAAAAGGAAACCTGCAACAATAACTTGAGGGTAGAGTGTGAATAAGGTTCATTGATATTTGAAGAATTTTGATGTGTAACAATCTGCCCAAATTTTTTTTCCGTTGTTAACTCAGTATTACTTACAGACAGTGAATACATGTGTGGGCCGTGGCACTAGTGTGAAATGTTTCCATCGTGGGAGTGCCCAGTGTTTTAATTCTGAGTTGCTAACAGAAGCATTGCACTATATGCAAAGGTTAAGTGGATGCTAAATTCTGTACTTGTAATATTCTTTAGTTTCTGTGTTAGGTAGGATATATATTCCATTTACTTAATATAGCGGGGAATGTTACAGTTACTCATATTAATATTTCTATGTATATGCTATAATTTTAAAGTTTATTTTAACCAGGTGCTAACGGTTCATTATTTCGTGAAACGTATGTTATGTGAACTCTAATGCCAGTATACTTTCAGAGTACAGTATTATATATTTGAGGACCTTATGGTGATACGGTATATGGAAAATGTTATACAAGTGTATGGACCCAGAATTGTGAGTACAGAAATTCGTGAAGTGTTCACACAGTGTTGCACTATACTGAGTTTGTGAATAGCAAAGTGTCTCAGTGTATTTTTCATGCAATAATATTATCTTTTGGGAGATTAATAATCTGAACAGTATTTTGAATAGTTGATGCATGGAGTGTTTAGTCGTATTGCAGAAAATCAGTACCAGTCCTTGGGTCTTGAGTGAGCACTGTGCATGTTAATGTATTTAAAGTGGGTTATAGTGTTGATTTGTTGTAACACGATGGCAGATGCTAACACGAATCAGGGAACCATGACGGCCAAAGCCACTGTTGATTTAGCAACAGAAGTCCAAGCTCTTCTGGCTAAACTCGCTAAAGCCATGGGTAAAGGAGGAGAAAACCAGTGGTTAGACTGGATCTTTAAGAAACAGTGGGCTTTATAAGTGAACCTCCTTGGTTGTTGATG
The DNA here is from genome assembly GCF_018991925.1 of Homarus americanus. Classification (NCBI taxonomy): domain Eukaryota; kingdom Metazoa; phylum Arthropoda; class Malacostraca; order Decapoda; family Nephropidae; genus Homarus; species Homarus americanus. Next base: position 10,537,090 of record NW_024733126.1, on the reverse strand, counting down.
GGTAGTGAAGTGCACAATCTGTTGTAGGTAACTTTTGGTAATTGAAGAAGTGAAGAAAAAAAAAAGGGAGAGGTAAAGAATTGATGATTATTTTTTTATTGAAAAAATTTTTGCAGAGGAAGGGTCAATTTGCAGTAAAGACAGAGATTGGAAGATGTATTGGCAGTTATGCAATCATCTGAAGGGTATCTGTTACTAGTTTGAGTAAAGATACCAGTGGTGAATTCTCAAGTTCCGGTTGGTAAGTCCTACGTAGGCTGGGTGTTGTTGGTATATAGGTGTAGAGTTCGTGACTTTCAGGGAGTATTCGGGCATAAAAATATGGTGCTATTACTTCTACATGGCAAATGCCATAAGTACAGACAGTTTTTGGTTTGGTGGTGTTCTCATGAGGACCGTTTCGTTAGCATTGAATTCTTGGGAATACCCGCTCGTTCGGAATCCCTTGAATGGTGCTGCCTCTCGCGAGTGCGACATGACTCTTTAGATTAAGGGCAAACAAATCATTCCTTCGACTTGATGGGGTCCGTTCGTCTATGTCCTAGCTTGAGAAATCTATGTTAAATCTCAGTATGTCCTGTAAGCATTTGACCAATCGCATAAAAGAAACTTTCATGATCTATGAACATTGAAATTTGAGTTCTGTAAGGAAATTTTGAGTGTGCACTTTATCTACCGATGTGAGGGTGTATTTTGTAACATGTAACCCCATTTATTATTATTATTATTATATGATATGAGGTATCTAACTCAGTTCATTATTATTCTATGATAATGTACCTAACCCCATTTATTATTATATGATATGATGTATGTAACACCATTTATTATTATTATGATATGATATGATGTATTTACCGCCACTCAGTATTATTATATAATGATGTATCTAACCCCATTCAGTATTATTATGACATTGTAGGGTTTCGTGATATAATGTTGTCTAGCACTCAGGATGGATGGAAACTCTAAGGTGGTTTTCTTATATAATATAAGTTATATGATAGACAGTCTGGTGCTGGAGGTGCCGTGTGGTGAGGAGCTGCTCAGTAGAGACGTTCGGTGAGTAGCGTGTTGAAGGAGGTAGATGTGCAGGAGCTTCGTTAGAGAAGATGTTGCCTGTTGCTGGCCTCCTGGTTGAATGAAAGCTGGACAGCAAGGAGCTTGCTGGAGGAGGTGTTGCGTGTTCAGGAACCGAGAGCAGAATAAGAGGGCTGGTTGGTGAGGACGCTCAGGGAAGGACAGCTGGTGGGTCGCCATGCTCGCCGGGGGGAGCAAGGACCGCCAGGCAGGCGAGGAGAAGCGAGGGCCGCCAGGCAGCGGCGGAGGAGGAGGTGTTGCGTGTTGTAGAAGTGAGGCCAGAATGAATCTCAATGGAGAGACAGAGCTTATATACCCAGCAGCCGTGAGTCATCTATGAGTCATGTTGGGAAAACCCGAGAAGTAACCGGACTTTGACTCCGTTGCTAGGATACTGCGGCATCTGGTGGAAGGCACCTAATTTGGTTGCTAGGGAAGGCGTCGCAGGTGGCCTGCAGCTACGCAGTTTGTAGGGGAGACGTCCACTACAACATATTGTACCTAACCCCATGTGCTATTATTTTCGGCCAAAAAATGGATTTTGTTCAAAATTTCAGTATAGGTACTCCTGAATGTGCTGCTTAAGGATCTGTTAACCAAAATTTGATATCTTGATTATAACTTGTTCAAATGGCTTTTAGAAAATGTTCAAATGATTTTTAGAATATTTTAATTACTTTTGCAATGCTAATTACTCGCCACTTATGGGTTTTCGAGGTCATTTCTTGGTGCTTGTGTATTATTCTGGATGTACTTAAATAGTTAGGCACATTAAATTTTAGTTCAGAGAGAAAACGTATTTTTGGCCAAAAATCCTTTAAGGCTTTAGACTTACAATTTTTGTCATTTTCGGCCAAAAAATGGATTTTGTTCAAAATTTCAGTATAGGTACTCCTGAATGTGCTGCTTAAGGATCTGTTAACCAAAATTTGATATCTTGATTATAACTTGTTCAAATGGCTTTTAGAAAATGTTCAAATGATTTTTAGAATATTTTAATTACTTTTGCAATGCTAATTACTCGCCACTTATGGGTTTTCGAGGTCATTTCTTGGTGCTTGTGTATTATTCTGGATGTACTTAAATAGTTAGGCACATTAAATTTTGAACAAGTTATAATCAAGATATCAAATTTTGGTTAACAGATCCTTAAGCAGCACATTCAGGAGTACCTATACTGAAATTTTGAACAAAATCCATTTTTTGGCAGAAAATGACAAAAATTGTAAGTCTAAAGCCTTAAAGGATTTTTGGCCAAAAATACGTTTTCTCTCTGAACTAAAATTTAATGTGCCAAACTATTTAAGTACATCCAGAATAATACACAAGCACCAAGAAATGACCTCGAAAACCCATAAGTGGCGAGTAATTAGCATTGCAAAAGTAATTAAAATATTCTAAAAATCATTTGAACATTTTCTAAAAGCCATTTGAACAAGTTATAATCAAGATATCAAATTTTGGTTAACAGATCCTTACCAGGGCTGTGGAGTCGGAGTCGGAGTCGGAGTCGGAAGCATAAAAATTTGAGGAGTCGGAGTCGAAGGTTTTGTCTTCGACTCCACAGCCCTGGTCTGGACCTCTCGCCGCGTAAATGGTGCAATGAACCGTATATAGTGCAGTGCTAGGGAGTTGCTGTGTGGTGAAGAGCTTGTTGAGAGGTCTTGCTGGTTTGAGAGGGTTGAGTAGAATGACCTTCACGGTGAGGCTGGGGAGTATTTATGCAATTCTGCAGGATCAGGTTTGAGAAGTGTGAAGTGAGCGGCGCTGCTGATTGGCTGAGGTGAAGGCGGTAACGGGCCAATCACCACGCAGTCCGAGAGTGAGGCCCAGTCTAAGAGAATCATTGCTGATTGGCTGGTAAGCGGACGGCTAGTGATCAACCAGTAGTTGTAGTAGAGAGTATCCACTACAATACTCCCCTTCCCCTCCAACCGCTGCAGGAAACTTGTTGTCGGCAGGGTTGTATCTCACATGCAAGACATAACGGGTGGAGGTGTTAACCACTCGGCCGCTATGGGTGACGACTCCGTCTAGTGACACGAAATCTGTGGGAGAAGCAAAGGGAGAAGAAGGGTTGTAGATAAGAGAAGGTTGAACAGGCGAGGAATGTGGCGCTTCTCTTGCAGCAGGTGCAAAGTCCTCAGGGGCACTGGGTAGGGTGTCTGGATCCTCATCAGTAGGGTCCATGTCAGGAGCAGGGTGCGTATCAGGAGCAGTAGGTACCTGGGGATGAAAAGAGGGTACCCAGAATGTTGTGGAGGTGGTGTTGCTGCAAGTGGCAACTGCAGGCAGACTGGTGCAGGTGTGGTTTGTTGGGGGTAATGCTGGGGTGGGGGCCCATCTGGAAAGGTGGCCGGCTTCACTCGATCTATGCTGACAGTGTCGTGTCTGCCATTGCAAATGATTGTCAGGAACTTGACTGACCGTGCAAAAATGGGAAGGGTCTGTCGTAGGGGCGTTGAAGTGGGTTGCGGTGAGCATTGCGCCTGACAAAGACATACTCGGCGTTGAGAAGTGCAGGAGGGATGTGTTCAGGGCGACGGGAAGGCTGGAGTGGAGCAGTAGCTTTGAATGCAGAAACTGCTTGTCGTAGTGTTTGCAGTAGGTCGTGACGGGCAGCAGGAGTGAATTGATCAAGGTCAAGAGTAAGCGAGAAGTCCCCAGGTAGGCGAAGAGGCTCGCCTAGGGTGAGATCTGTTGGACTGCAGTCCATGTCCTCTTTGTGTGATGCGCGGATGCCAAGGAGCACCAAGGGTAGAGCATCCGTCCAGCTGTAGGGGTCGTGCTGTGACTTGATGGCGTCCTTCAGCTGCCGATGAAACCGCTCTACCATGCCATTGGATTGAGGGTGGAAACAGTAGTGCGGTGCCTGGAAGTGCTGAGGAACTGTAGGAGACTATGCCAGAGTTGTGACTCAAACTGGGCTCCTCGGTCAGTGATGGAAGTCGTGGGAGGACCGAAACAGGAGACGCAACCAGATAGGAAGGCACGGACGGCTGACTGCTGTAGCATTGGGCATGGGAATGGCTTCTGTCCACCTGGTGAAACGGTCAATGCAGGTGAAGATGTAGGTGTGTGTCGATGTATCTTAGAGGACTGGCAGGCCAGGCACTGGACAGCCCATTTCCGAGTATCAGCCTTGATGCCGAGCCAGACGACACATTGCGTGAGAAGGCGCCGGGAGGCCCGTACACCTGGGTGGCTGAGACCATGGATGCGGTCGAAGATGGCTCGGCGGTGGATGTGAGGCACGAACGGTCTAGGCTGCCCACAGGACATGTCACACCACAACTTGATGTTTGTGCCGGGAACGGGGAGTTCTTGGAGAGTGAGACCTGAGGGAAATGTCTTGTATGCTGCAAGGTCTTCGTCGTTCTCTTGAGCTACGGCGAGCTGTCTGTAATCCATGGGTGGAGATGAGGGAAGAATGCTGGATATACAACGAGAGAGGGTGTCGGCGATCTCGTTGTGGCTGCCCTTGATATGTTGGATGTTGCTGGTGAACTCCGAGATGTAAGCCAAGTGGCCAAAGAACACGAAGTGTATGTGTTTGGGAGGCTGAAGCGAAGGCGTGGACGAGGGGCTTGTGATCAGTGAAGATGGTGAACTGACGGGCCTCGAGGAGGTGCTGGAAATGCTTGACAGCAAGATATATGGCCTGGAGCACTCGATCGAAGGCGCTGTACTTGAGTTGAAGTGGTTGAAGCCGCTGTGAGAAGAAGGCAATGGGCATGAGGGTTCTGTTGATCTCCTGTTGTAAGACGGCGCCAACGGCAGTAGAAGAAGCGTCTGTTGTGAGATTGGTCCGGGCATTGGGGGCAGGGTAAGGTGTGTGATGTGCTGCTTGATAGTGGTGAAAGCTGTAAAAGCCTCTTGAGTCCATGGGAGAGGCTTGTGAGACGTCTTGGGGAGTCCCTTGAGAAGATTGTGGAGAGGAGCGAGGATGTTAGCAGCCTGGGCAATGAAGCGGTGGTAGTAGTTGACTAAACCCAGGAATTCTCGGAGCTTCTTCACTGTTTCAGGTTTGGGGAACTCCTTGATGGCATTTACCTTCCGTGGTAGGGGTTGGATGCCACTCGACGAGAATAAGCGGAGAATAATCTCTTGAAGAGAAGGTATGGCTTTCAGAGACCCGGATTCTCCCTCTCTTGGATAAGACCTATATCGTCCCTACACACGTACATAAAGGTAAGCTTTATCATGAAGGACATACACCTACAAATCCTGTGATGTCACTTATCTATTAACCTAACACCAACATATCATAAAAATAGAATATAGTACATGTACTCTTTTGTCCCAAGATGTAAACTACAACAAAATAAAATGGGTGGAAGTTCAAGAAGTGAAAAAAAGATATTTTATGTTTTATTCATACAGTTTACATACAGGTATAAAATTAAATATCTTTTACATATTAGGTGAAGTTTGGCAAAGATACTAATACAAAACTTTTTAAATGTTAAACAGCATTTATTTCTGGCTAGGAAAACAACAGAAATCTTAGAACCGAGGACCTTAAATACTGCTTCAGGCATACAAGTCATGTCAGTCAGAACATTATAAAATAAAAAAATTTTGTGGAATGTTACTTTTGATCAAACTTACACCAATAATTTTTTGTAAATAAAATCTTATAATTCAACCTAAGCCTTAAATATTTATTATGCAGGTTTAGACATACCAAAGTTAAACACTAAAAATCAGTTCTACAGACATATAACAAACATCAAAACAGTTTTATATTTAGTTCATTGTGAAGAGCTACAACTTAAAAGATAACTCCATTCCCATTTTAGTGACATTATTACAGTATTACCTTCCATAAAATGGAGGAAAACATATTTTATTAAAGCATATTTAGTAAAAAGTTTAAAAAATAACTACAGTACAATACTTCTGAAGCTCTTTCTGCTTGGCTTGAGGTCAGTACTGTAATGTGCAGTAATTCACATTGTCACCAACAGTACACTTAACTAGCTGGGCAAAGTTGCTTCTGTATAGCTACTGATCAAAATTAGTTTTGAGAACTTTTTGTGACAAATCTACATGAGAATTAAATATATTGTTACTTCAAAATAAAAAGTTAAATATAAATTATAGTATTCACATTACAGTATACCTTTTATCCTCATTACTTTAGTATGGAAAGGTGATTGACCACAGACCTAGACCCTAACTCATCCTCTCAGTGTTGCCAAAATGGCTCTTATTTGAATCTTACAGAATTTTTTTTAACTTACTGGTAACAATAATAATTTATCAACTTTAAGAAGCTGTTGTTAATCAAGGTACTTTAATGTATTACAGTATATTTATCTTTAATGAATGGAGCTTGAAATCATATATTATTTATTTGTACAGAGAACTAAGGATGATGGTTATCTTTTCCTTTGGTGTCATTATGCATAATCCATCAAACACCTAGTAATGAATCCTTCAACTTATGTTTATATGTATTAGACTTTGAAAAACTGGCTGGATGTTCCATGGTTTGTTGAGGGTAATTTTATTATTAGAATCAGGCTAAAAACTTGATATCCTATAGAAATCCCTTCATCACAAGTTTGCAGAGAATATTGTCACATTTGTCTGAGACAAAACACTGGTCACAGAGAAGGCCTAGCAGTCCTTTGTGCTTTGAACTTGGTTAACATCCAAATAATATTCACTCAACTTAATATGTCCCGACTGTGAGGTACAATACATGATCAAACCTCATTAGTCATTCATACCATTTTCTCTTTGTATATGTAATGAAGACCATAAGAGGTACTGCTGCATCCTTCTGGCTGAGTATTATTTATGCATATAGTTATCAATTGCCTGGAGATCATTCTGTAATTTGATCTTTTTAACATCCAGGCATCTCCAAATCTCAAGCTGTTCTACATGCTGAACTAATAGAATTTAAATTGACACTGACTATGGTAAAGGTGAACCATAACTTCTATGATAAAGATAAAAGTTTTACAATAAATATAAAAGGCCAACCTTTTCATTAATTTCATTATCCTAAGAATTTAAATAAGTCATCAAAAAGTGATTTTACAGGAAATATTCTACAGGATTATCAATAATTTTCTAATATAATTTCTACCCGATGTTAGCATCACAATACAGTATCACTGTATATCACCAGATTATCTCAAGGCCTAGAAACTACTTCATTCAATTTAGAGTTTGCTTGAAAACTTAAGTTAGGATTATTAACATCATAAGCTTTCCAATGATCATAATTTTCCTACTTTTTTAATTTGACTAAGATGTACATGTAAGTATGACCGTACAGTATACACAAGGCACAATGTGTATTTTTCTTGATGTAGATGACTTAATTATTCATGAAGGAGGCATTGTGGAGATACCCTAACATTAATTCATCCACTTATGATGCACATACATAATGATAACTCTATGATGAAAATTTTTTATTTTTAGTAATGCTAATGTAAAAATGCACTATTATCTCATATACAGTAAACTCTTAATGTCCATATACATAGAATGCCACAGAATACAAACTTAGGACGTACTGGTAATAAAAAAAAGAAAAAAGAATATACAGTACAGCATAACAACCTAATTTATCCCTAAGCCCACCAAATTTAGCAATAGAAATTCTAACTATCCCATTTTAATAAGATTAAAATAAAAAATGTCATTACTCCTGCAAGCCATTTCTCAGAATACTACACGGTGGATGGATTCAAGAGCACATTCACACATACACAGTATTCCCTTCCTCTGCTGCCATTCATTTATTCTTAAAACTGTAATAAATGTTTTCTGTTAAGGTACAGTGCTCTCCTTACACAACTATATCACCATAATGTATACTTGTTTCACTTCTACCTCCCCCTCTTTTGTTTACACATTTTCTTCACTAAAAGCCTTTCATTGTCTATAACACTCTCCTAAGATACACTCTCAACACCATAAATATTCCTTCTCTATAAACACCATCAAAGGCAGTTCCTGAACAAATACTGTGTACTCCTCTTTTTACAATGACTGTATTTCAAAGAAAATTTTTGCAAAATATTATTTTGATTAGAACATAACCGTGTTTCAACAAAAATATCCAAGGAATGACGAATCAGCCAATAGTTGACAATATTTGAAAGTGAAACAGGGAATACAATTTTACTACTGTACTAATTTTTTTTAAGCAATGTAAAGAAGGAAAGACCCTAAGCTGTGTGTAGTTTAATCATGCTTCATGTTACTCAGCATAAGCTTACAGTAAATGGATTTATATTACTAAACTGTAGTTTTTTGTGATATCTGGTTGCACATCTTTCATCTACTTCAGTTGGAAATGGAAACTGACAATGTGATGTAGGGTATCATGAACTCAATATACAGTAAACCCATGCTATTCGAGAGGGATAGGTTCCAAGGAATGGCGCGAATACCGGGCAAAACCGCGAATAGCAACTTATACTACCTTAGTGCACGACTGTATACCTATACCAAACAACTAACCAGCTGCAGCAGCACTCATCCCCTCCTTTAACTTGTCTAATAATTCAAATTTCTTTGTCAGGGTCATCACTGACGTCTGCATTTTACATTTCACTCCTCTAGCATCACTAGCACTGACACTAGGCAGTCTTTAAGGGGCAATTTCACACAGAAACACTTAAAGTTTTGAGAGTACAACACGAGATGCTGTGTGGGGTGACTCGTTGTGCTGCGGGAAAAAGCTTGCAAACTAGCCACCATAGCCACCATCTGCTTACCGTGAATCATCAAAAATGTGAATCGCAAACCCGCGAATGGGAAGGGTCTACTGTACAGTGATATCTCCATTAGCCGGAACAATCGGTGCAGAGCACTTCTGGGAATGAGAGATTCCCGGGTAACAAGACGACCCTCTCAAACCCAGAAAAAACTCCCCCATCCCCGGAATTTTCCGGGTATCGGGAAAATTTTCTCAGGAATTTTCCGGAAAATTACGGCTTTGGGAACGATTTTCCGAGAAAATTTAAATTCCGGCTATCAGAGAGTTCCGGGTTTGAGGGATTCCGGCTACAGGAGATATTATTAATACATTTATATATATCTGCAGTTACTATAGTATACATTCAGGTGCATTACAGTTTGTGTAACTTGAATGTGTAAGAACATTTTATCTGTTTGGAAGTACAGTACAATATACTGTATCGACAAAAGTTACATACAGTAATATCTCCGCTAGCCAGAATCCCTCAAACCCAGAACTCTCTGATAGCAGGAATTAAAATTTTCTCGAAAATCGTTCCCAAAGTCGGAATTTTCTCGAAAATTATAGCTTTGGGAATGATTTTCCGAGGGGCACATTTTCCAGAAAATTCCAAGCAAATTTACCCGATACTCGGAAAATTTCAGGGATGGCGGGAGCTTTTTCCGAGTTTGAGAGATGAAAATCAGGCGCATTTTCCGGAAACTCAGAGAAAAATTTTCCGTTACCTGGAAAATTATGGGGATGGGGGATATTATTCCAGGTTCGAGACATGATGTAATGGGCAATTTCTGGAACTTCTGAGAAAATGTTTTCGTTATCCGGAAAATTCCGGGGATGAGGGATTTTTTCCGGCTTTGAGAGTCGTTTCATTACACGGAAATCTCTCATTCCCAGAAGTGCTCTGCACCAATTGTTCCGGCTAACGGAAATATCACTATCTATAAATATCAAAATTATATAAATTCCTCTCTCCTTGCTAACAACTTATGAACATCATAACAAAGATATTGCTCTTGTTTCATAAATAAGAGTTTTATGTCATTATTAATGTACTACTCAAATTCCACCAGTCTTAATTCAAAATTAAATTTCTTGAATGATGAATTTGAGGATTAACAAGGATTCAATTTTCCTAACACAGAAGTCTAATCCATAGCAACACCTCAACTACCATCATATTTCATCTTACTTATGGAAAACAATAACGCATTATAAGATTTTGCATATCTTATAAACATCTGACAACCCAGCCCAACCCAACTAAATTTTAAGCACCCCAGCCTAACCCAACTAAAGCTTAAGCACCTCAGCTTAACCCAACTAAAGCTTAAGCACCCCAGCCTAACCCAACTGATGTTTAAGCACCCCAACACTACCCAGGGTGCCTAATAATCTTGGGATTGCTGAGTTGGATTAGATTTGCTTGAAAATGCCTCTTGCACACTTAAAAAACATATAAATAAATAGCAATCACTAAACATTTTCTTGGAAATATTTACATGATAGCATGCTGTTCTTTAGCCAATATGTTCACTTCATACATATATTGCATGGACCCATTTCTGAAGTGACACATAGGCAATAGGAAAAAAATCCACTCCTTATGGAAGCTGTGAATTTGTACTTCTAACAATCTTTGGTCTGGCATTTCCATGCAGTCATCCTTTCCTTTTGAGTGTTTCATCCAGTTCATCTGATTATGGCAACTTCGACAATTCATTTCAGGTTTTAGAAGTCCATTTTCTTTTAAAACAATTAATAAGTAGCAAAGGGATCCTCATACAGCAAAGGTAACACAACAGTTTGGAAGGTTGCATGACATGGTCTACTGTTATCTGACTGACTAATAAGAAACATGTCTCTTTATATAATAATTTCAGTTCAACAAGAGGTCATTTGAAGTGTTTCCCCCAGGTCAAGAAGTCATGGAAGACCTCATTAGTCCCCTGAAATGTCACTAAAAACTGTTGCCCCTAGGGGTGCCTAATCTTTGTTCGACAGTGGACCTAAATACCTATCTGAAGATTTGGCACCCTAGCTTAACCCACCCAAAATTCAAGCATCTTGACAGTACCTGGGATAATTTATCTTCATGAGTTCCAATTTTGCTGAAAATTAGCCAAAAGACAAAGAGTGTTTATCCAAGAAACACAAGAAAGACTGGCGCAAGTGTTATCCTATGTGTAATACAGTACTTCACCAGCCAAGATAAATCTTCAGTACAGAATTTGCATTACAAGTGACTATCATTATATGAATATTACCAAATGTTTTGCAAACTGAACAATGCACAAAGCAATAATCATTACCATAAGACATCACTAACCTACTGTTAGGTTGAATTTGCTTGAGATATATTAATACATGCTGTACAAAAACATAACAAAAAGGTCACACTAACTTAAGTGTGAAAGAAACAATGCTGGTAACTGGATATTGGATGTGAACTAAAAAAAAGTCATAGCAGCCACACACAACTAATACAGAAAGATTCTCCATAAAGGCAATATTATATGTTTTCTTTTTTCATTAAAATTACAAATATCCATATAGCACAACATTCAATTCTCCCAAATTTACATGTCTAGGCTGATACTGTACAACAACTATTTAGAAGGTACAAATTGTATGAACAATCATACCAGAACATCTTAGTTTAACTTTGGTTGAATCAAATACAGTATATAAAATTAAGCTATTTTTCTCAATCTAGACTGCAATAATATAGAATATCAGTATTATTCCACACAAAACACTTGTTCCCCAACTTAAGCTTGTACGGCATACAAACAAAAGCTGCTCTGTATTACTTCTGTCAGAAGACAACCAAAAATCCTCCATATTAAGATGTAAACAAATCCGTTTCTATTTTTTAGAATAATAAAATCACTGAACTACGTATCATTTTTAAATACAGAAATATATACTGTAGAGGGAAAATAATGAATTTTAATACAATCTATACAAATGTAGAAGAAACAAACTTATACCTATTTATATATAATTTGTGGTCTGGAAAATTAAAAGTCAGTGTATGCCACTATATCACATTGCTTTTAAGTATAACTGCATCTGCCCTACTCATGATTTATCCAATGTTAAACAAAATGAGCCCAAATTAATGATACAGAATGTGATCTCCAGTCTGAATTCATTGGGATTGAACAGTAGGACCCTTTCTTGTCAGTGACAAGGAAGTCCTACATATACAGTAATCTGCAGTTCCCACTCTGTAAAAGTAGGTTGGTGGTAGGAAGGGCATCCAGGGCATCCAGCCCCCAAAAAAAAAAGAAACTTGCTTCAAATTTGCCTAATGGCAACCAAGACACGATGCCCTGAGGCAATCATGGCTAACCCACACAAATATGGAAAATGGCCGTAAAACAGTAAAAATTATAATTCTTTCACATGAGTGGCCCAGAAATAGAGTACACCTTTTCTGCATCATTGCTGAAGAGGATCGTCCCTCCACAAATGATACAAAAACTATGAAAAATCAGATTTTCTGAAAAAATGCCAACCTTTAGCTACAGCACTGCCAAGCATGAACAGTGTGCAATAACATCTTCAACCCAAAAATATTCATGAAAGATCCCCCCCCCCTTATGCCATAGTCGGTTTTAAGTGATTATCGTTTTCTGTTGGCATCATAATAGTATTATGAGCAAATGATGTATCTATTTAGTTTTATTATTATACAGTACTGCATATTGTATTATTTATTAAAACTAAGAAAAGTCACATCTTGCAACGCCTAACAGCCAGTCCACTGAGTGACGAAATCATGTAATTCTTCTCAGTGTTTGGCTAACCTGTATGTAGAGTAGACCAATGTCACTCAAGTATTTACACAGTTTCCTCAGTACAGTATTGTAATTTTTACACGACAACTTTAGCTATTAGGCTTCTTATCTTATTTGTTTTTCTCCCTTGTGTTTGCTACCACCAGTCCTTGCCTTATTCTCTTTTAATACTTTGAAGCAAGACGCTTTTCACCTGACACCACATACAAAGAAAAGTAAACAAAATTCAGAGTATGAACCAGGGTTATTCTAATAAGGTTTACATGTGGGTAATTTTAATGAGTTTTACACCCGACAACAAAGATGAATGTGGTACCTTTTGACGCCCTTGCTCTTTTGCATATAATATTGTGCAAAATTAGAAAGGCACCACGTGCCAAGAATTTTTAAATCCTCGAAGGCTTTTAACTCAAAACAAACATTTTGCACATAAAACTGGAAATAACTCCAAAAGTTATTGGACAATTTTAAATTTTCAAACAGTATTAGATTCACCAATGATATGAGAATATTCCATACTAGAAAGAGTGTGCAACTCTTAAATATTTCTTTTACTAATTAGATGGAGATGCTAAAAAATTTGGAGGATTTTTGTTATATATCTTCATTGAATGGGTATAATTGTTTGGTTCTGGTATGGAAGTATCATCAGTTCATACTCTTTATATCAATAAAAGCACAAATAATGTCGATCAAAAATGTTGGCTGTATCAACTGACCAGATGTAGTCATGGTTACACTTTCAATATAATCCACCAGGTTTCAATATTCATCGGCCAAAGGGGGAAAGATAGTTGTTTCTTAGACAGTACTATGTCTCAATGGTCGTGCATCGTAGGATAAGTAATGTTCTTCTCTTTTTTCTTTTCCACTTGAGGGAATCATAATAAGATCAATGAAGATGGCAGAGAAATTAGCATTACAGGAAAGTCAGTTTAATATATTCATGAAGGGAAAACCAGAAGTTACACACAAATGAATGTAATCAACAAATCCCAGGCATATGGGTGTTGTTGATTCAATTCTTAAGCAAATGATTGGTGTCTAGCATCTGGCTTTCTGTACATGAATATTAAAAATGACACTTTCCTCTATCATTAATTTCTCTGCCATATTCATTGATTTGTTATGATTTCCTCACTTGAAAAATAAAAATAAAAATAAAGGAACATTATAACTTTCCTTTCCTGTAACAACTTATAAGATGCCCTGTACAATAACTGTATTTCATGTGCATATAAAGTAAAACATCATACTTTAAACATGAGGTAATAAAAAATAAAGACACTGCCCAAAGCAAGTAATGGCCACCAAATAAAAAGTATTGGTATATGTATTTACAAAAAAAGAACAAATCCACACTTGCATCCTTTGGGAACATGAAGAATGTTTATATTGAGCTGCCATTCCTTCCGGGACATTTTTCACTATCAAATGCGAGATCATATAACTTATCATACCCATACAATAGAGCAGTAGATATAAAACTACCACTGTATACTAATGGACCAACAAAATACAGTAGATTTAATTATTCACATAAAAAACAAAGAACTTCTCAAGATGCATTTATCAATAGTTCACATCAGACAAACTATAAATTGTGACAAAAATACTTCAAATTCTCCTTCAACAAAAGTTATTTCCATATTTACTAAACTTAATCTTGTACTTTTCTGATACAATGGGTAAAGTGGAAAATTACATGTACTTAAATTTGGTACTGTGCTTCCATATGCCACCCCAAATAACAAAACTTTTGAAATTTTGACTTGGCATATTTATTGAAACTAGCAAGGTTTGACAACAATTACTCCCACCAATTAAATTTTCATCAAGTCTCCCACTATATACTGTAACTGACTCATTTATCAGATTTTCATAAGTATAAAGCTTTCCCCAAAGCTTATTACAAAAAATAAATGCCTTAGATATAAATTTGGCTGCTATTAACAATTACAGTACGTACTACAACTTAAATTTCCCAATTCTTGTTCACACACATCTCTTAAACAAAATCAGTCTTTGATATCAAAATAAAATCAATTTTAATTTTCTTATATTCCTGGCACAAAAATATTAATATTGCAATAAAACTTTTTTATCTGAAAAAATTTTATATATATATATATATATATATATATATATATATATATATATATATATATATATATATATATATATATATATATATATATATATATATATATATATATATATATATATATATATATATATATATATATATATATATATATATATATATATATATATATATATATATATATATATTTACATATATATATATATATATATATATATATATATATATATATATATATATATATATATATATATATATATATATATATATATATATATATATATATATATATATATATATATATATATATATATATATATATATATATATATATATATATATATATATATATATATATATATATATATATATATATATATATATCACATACCCTGTACTTTGGGCTGTAGGAATCACAGGAAGCCATTCAATAATTATGAAATATTGTAGTTAATATCCCAGAATTGAGGGAAATGTTACAAAAAAATGTCAACACAGATATATTACAACTTCCAGGTACAATAAGAATGTGTGTGTGACAAATCAAAAACTTATTTTCCATAAAACAAGTGGTCAGGGTTATTTCAGTAACTTACTGGAAGATATTAATCCTATTTCAATGTGCCCATAAAACAAATAATATAATTCTTTATATTTTGACCGAGTAAAAATTATACGAATGGTTTTATAGTTCTCTGAAATCCTGAAAAGTCAGGAATATGACTCGATGAAACTCAAAAACAATATTGATTACATTATAATACTTTGGTATTGCATGACACAATGCCCTGTTATATGCACACTTCTGACCATAAACAAAAGCCTATTCATTTTGCTCCAAATGCTCCACCTGGAAATGTGATACACTGTACTGTACTTTAAATTCAAAAAGTAAATTAAAAGTTTTAGTCATACCTGATGGTACCAACATTGTCATGTACACAATCAGTACTCAAACACTTCCTTCCTTAAACCTGATGGTTTCAGGAGGATCTCTTCGTCGAGATTTTTGAGACTTTTTTCTGTCAATGTCCTCATGCTTGACCATAAACTCATATAATTCTTTGTCTGCCACCAAGTCCCGACCATCAGTGGTGTCGTAGGTGTTGTAGTCATCAGAGAAACAAAGGAATAATGTGTCAACTGCCATCTGAAATAAAATTAGTATGATACATATAAAAACCTACTTTAGCACATTTAAATTCCAAAGCTAAGATAACCAATGAAAGGACTCAAACAAAATATCTTTCTGAAACAGAGGCAGACCCAATTTATGAAGATTTTATTAAAAAATTGCAAGTACAAGAAATTAATATGAATAATAATAGTAATAATAAAATGGTCACATGCCTTCATTTATGAGTTGAAAATGGTTCTGATTAGTAATAAAGAAAACATGCTAAAATGATGCAATATTTTTGTCTGTCTGTACCAGTCTTCTTACTTAATTCATTTTTCTCTAACACCTTAAATATTATTACTGGTAAATCTACAATAAAGCTTTCAATATGTCATCATTCTACTATAACTTTCCCCTAAACTTAATGAAAACAAGACACTAACATCACACACACAGTCACTGAACCAGCTGCTTGATTATCCAATTTCTCATAATTTAATCTCCTGTAATACACAGTAACTATATGGAGAATTTAATATTAGAAATTAATCTGATATTTAAAACTTCATATGCTCAATATGTACAATAAAGGAAGGTGTAGAGTAATAATAGAAAATGTGGAATTTAGAAGTGAAGAAATATTTGGAGGTGTGGAAGCTGCCAGCAAAGCACCAGGGAAGGCAAGTGGAGTGATCAGCTCGGTTAGCTCAAATGAGTCAGATACCTAGCTAGCTGACTGGTGGGAGTGATGGCTGCTGTAAGATTTTGTGGCTCTTAGTTGATATTTTGTTGCTTGAACCATACATACAACAATTTATCCAGGCAAATTTTTCATAGACTGTCTTTGGTCCAGTTATTGCAGAATTTTCATGTTAAATGCAGTGTTATCACTTTTGTGCGTGTTTGAGGGCAATGCAAGAGCAAAATGAAGTCAATATTAAACAGACAATACAGCAAGAAACAAGATTTACCCACGCAGGGGGGCGAGGGGTACTGCCACCAGCACCCTAACACAGGGCTTACAGGTTAACTATAACTGCATTTACAGACTCCGGAAGTTTAGACTCAAGGAAAACATCCCCGGGACCCAGAAACATTCTGGAGAAGTGGGCTAGCGTCTGCGAGTGCAAGATGTCTAGTTTAGACACTCAAAACTTTTCCCAGTAACTGGAAAAGATTCCGGGGATAAGGAATTTTTCCGGGTTTGAGAAAGTCGCCTGGTTAGCAGGAAATCTTTCATCCCCGGAAGTGCTCTGCACCAATTGTTCCAGCTAACGGGGATATCACTGTATTGTCCAAGCTCTTAAATGTAATACATAACTGTAATCACTCTATATGTCTTTTAACACTTGTGATGAGGGTGTGGTAGGGGATTAGTGGCTCTTATGTTACTGATCTGACCTGATGCAATGTAAGGTCACCCATTGTCGGGGTGGGGGATCACAGCAAAAGTACTTTATAGTCAAAGTGAAAGAATTTTACATTCATTAAAACAGAGTACAATGTGAACTTTAGTGATGTCCTCTCACTATAAGGTAAAATAAAAAACACCGATGATGACTGATATAAACATTGAGTTCCATTTCTTAAGACATATACAACCATAGTAGGTAGTAGGCAGCTATCAAACAAGGAGTTACTAGTGCTTGGGAAGATATTGGAAGCATAAGGTGATGTCTAATGGTAGACCCTGTTGTCATATGGCAACACAAAAATTCTGACCACATCCCAGGTTGCTAATATGACTTTCTGCCTCATTTACACACAATTTTTAATTGTGTATATTTTATATTATAAATTGTATTTAATACTGTATAAATTATTATTATAATTATTATTATTATTATTTTTATTATTATTATTATTACATTTTCGCCTCCCAGGTCCCGATGTGGGTCAGTGACCTGTGCCCGGGTGGGCTAATCCCTGTTTAAAAAAAAAAAAAAAAAAATTGCTCGGACTATAGTTCACCAGATGGCCACAAGGCAGCGCTCGTGTAGATGATGCCTCACCTGACAACTAAAGTGAGTGATGCGTTCCATATGTGGGATGACAAATAGCATTAATGCGAGTTTGTTTACATAAAAAAAATAGGGAAGTGGCCTTAATATATCAACATCATTAACGCGAATTATTGTAAATTGGGGTATCGTAAATAGAGATTTACCTGTACCTCATCAGGGGTCGAGTGTTTGATTTTTTTATTGCAGAGAATGTACATACAGTATTTCCAATTATATACCGTACTGTAATGGGAGATAATGGGAAACTGAGCACCAATTTCCCCCAAAAAAATTATTTAAGAGAAGTTTCAAGATTGTAACCCTCTCATAAATTGGGTTCTGCCTTTGTTTGGTAACAGTATCTCACTTATAAATAAAAAAAAAGATTTAAATAAATCTTTGATGCTGGTCATGATAGAGGACTATCAACCACATCATAATCACAGCAAGTGTTAAATAAGTTATTCCTGGCATTGATCCTTTTAGTGCATACTTTGGACACCATTGACATTAACCCTTAGGCTTCAGGTCATGTTCTGTGTCATGTGTCTGTAGAACTTCAGGTCAAGTCATTTGATGTTTGAATCTTTCTTGGCTCTGTTTGAAAAAAGAGGGCGGGCCTGGCTAGATTATGTTGCCAAGTAGGTATTTACCTTACACTCACTCACACATGAGAGCCTACCAGTCTCTTCTCTGCCTTTGTGATGTAGGAATCTCGCCCTTGGTCTTGACTCACTTCATCATGTGTTTTTAACCCCCCTCCCCCACACTGTACTGTGATCAATTACAGTAGTAATAATGGTAGTTAATAGTGTAAATAGTAATAGCATAGTAAAACAAGAGTCCTATACTTCATACTGCCTACAAATTATTGTTGTTTACCTCGTACTATTGCGTCATAGATATGTCACTTTACAAACTTCGTCGACTCTTCCTAGCCCGTGTTGCCAACATGTGGTAAGGATATATATTCATTTCCTGTTTATATCATGCATGACCAGTTTGTAAGACTAGAATTGCTTTTTATCTGTTTTCTAAATGTTCCCAAATATACCCTCGTGTTGGGGGGAGGGTTGTCGACCATAGCCCAAAGCCCAGGGGTTAATATTTAAATTTAAGAAAAAATCCACCAGATAGTTTTGAGATACAGCTCTTCACTCCCACTTGTACTACAAAGTCATCCCTATAAATATTTTGAGACTCTTAAATAAACAAAGCCCTGGACATGCTTACTTCACACAAGATGTACAGTATGTGCATGCTTTGTGTGTTTACCTGATGTCTGAAATAAACAAACTTACAAGAAAAGAAAATCTCACCTCATAGACAGAAAAAACACAATGTGTGATAAAGAATGCAAACACAGCAGTGACAATAAGAGGTACAGCATACAGGTGAAGTGTAGGGTCAGCATGAAACACCGGGAGGGCTATGCAGCACACAGTCCCTGTAACAGCCACTTTGGCTAGGAACAGCATCAAGTCCCCAACACTGTTCACTGTGGCCACCTGCAACATGTTCGTTAGCACCACACGCCAGGCCTGCAAAAAAACATAAACATATAATCTATGATACATTAAACATTTATTGACTGTCTAATATGATATAAATATTTTTCATGGAGTATCCAACAGCAGTTTCAAGACAGTAAACTTCCTCTAATCCAGACTAATAGGGGGAAGGGGAGGGCCTGTCCTGTTTGGCAGAAATTTTGTGTTAGGAAGGGGGTCTGAATTTTTTATAATGCTATACAGTTTCCTATGTACTGTACCGACAGTGCAGATATACAACAATGGTACACAGTAAGGCACTGAACCTACTACAATTTTAGCCTAAACATAATACTGTAAGGAGTTTCATACGCCATATCCCAGATTCCTCTTATTATCAGTTATCCATTATCCGTATTCACCTCCCTCTCTTCCTCTCCCTATCTCGGTTAGAAGGGAGGGAGGACAGGCAACCCCTGGGGGAGACACTGACTGCAGCAACCCCCATTTCTTCACTCGACTCTCTCCCTCACTCACTCCACCACCTCCTCCTATGCCATCAATATTTGTTTAAGTAAATAAGAACAAGAATAAGAGAAGATAAGAGATACGGTAAGAGAATCATGTAAAGAAATAAAAAGAAGAAATATAAAGAGAAAGGGCAATAAAGAGTAAATAAAGAATAAATAGAAAATAGATAGAGATATGTTTATTATGTCTGTGGGGAAAAAAAGTTAATTTTCCTCATTCTCTCATACACTCTCAGTGGCTTGGCACTGGCTCAGGACAGCTGTTAAAGTCACCGAGTGTTTGGTGCAGCCTGGAGCTCTCATATGCCTGACAGGAGTGTGGACTGTCTTGGCTGTGACACAGTTCCATTCATGCCTTGCACCCCAAAAATACCTCCATTTGACGGCCCCTATCTTATAAATTTTTTGTTTACTTTATATTTATTTAAACATAATTTAGATTAACTACTGTATTCAGGATCAGTTTGGTGAAAAAAGTGTTTCTAATTCAAATAGAACTGTTTTTATAGACAACATTTTTTTCCTAACATTACTGTATATTGTGTCAAAATATTTTTTTCAGGATATTTAATTGAAATAAGCTTGCAGATAATTTATTTAGGATCATTACGGTACCAAATTCCTCTTTCTATGACAATAAGAACACATGCTATGGAAAAAAATTTAAAATTTGTTTTTGCTAACCATTAATTTTTCTACTCAAGGCCACGGCCACATCAACTTACCAGTAAATACAATAATCGAAGAATGTTAAGAGAATTGTACAAAATTAAGAAGCGTTTAGTTTGATATTCATTATTACTGTGCTATAATACACCTGTTGACATAAAAACAGAAGCACATAGTAATGTTAGTAATATTGTACTTATTATTCACTTAAAATGAGACACTTGAGTCTTGAAGTGATTACTGTATATGAAGTCACACTGAGGTGAGGAGGCAGTTGTGGAAGGAGGTGATTGTACTACACTCATAATGTACACCACCAAAGGTGGATTTGAGGTTATTTTTCACTGCTAATTTCATTTACTGTAAGTACTGTACACTGGACATGAACGCTTCCTGTCAGAACCGAGCGGTAAATCTATCGGTTGCACCTTGAATCTCCACGCCCCTCACTCGATAGCCACTAAAACGCATCTGTTTATAAACCCCCAATATCGATATCTTGATAAGGAAGCTTGAAAATTCCATCACTGTCCATGGCACTATCAACTGTAAGTGCTTGCCCACAAATTTAATTCTTGTCATGTATGCAGTCATACACAGTGGTGCACCCTAGGCCTTAATTTACTTGGTATGTCTCACACAACCCACTTTCATGGTCTTACAGTATAGACAGGTGAGTTTTTAGGCAAATGGCTGTCTTTTTACACTTTACTGAACCACAAGGCTCCATAATACTGCAAACAATGTCACGAATAGAAAGAGTGCGGGAGCTACCGGGTCAAGGCTGAGTGGATTAACAATGGAGACTGAGTTGACCTAGGGTATACCACAGACTCAGCCCACACTCCCCTCAAGGTCACATGATGAGACACCCACTGCTATCTCTGAGCCTCGCCACACACTCACCCACTTACACGGACATTCTCCCCTGCTAACTGGATTTTGGTCGTATTTTTCCGGATTGGGGATATAGTACATGGATCCAGTGCTGGAGCCCAGTCTAGTTTGTAAGGGAATCTGGATTAAGCAAATTTGGTTTGGAGGGAGTTTACTGTATGTATAATCACAAATAATGATACACATCTCTTGAACATGTATTCTTAGATTCTGGCTCCTGGATGTTACTCTGTAAATACAGTACTCAGTTCCTTGTAAAATTATTTTGTTAACACTTTTGAAGAACATGTGTTAATTAGGGTTAATATAGCATTCATATGCTACTACTTGTTTAAATGTGTAAGTATTTGACTGAAAAAGATTTATTTGCAGCACAATATAAAGACAAAATGTCTTAAATCTAGAACATTGAATTTAAAAAAAAGTGATTAGAAATGGGGCGGGGAGATGGGGGGGAAATGGGGGGGCCAGAAAAATGAGGGGCTGGGGAGGAGGGGGAAGGTAAACAAAGCCCTGTAGTTCTTAAGCTAAATATCTGGTTGACAATAACAATAAATATAAAACAGAATTATACCTTATTCTATAGTTCATTTTTTTACATTTGGAGTCCAATTAATTGCAATTTTTTTTGAAGATTCTTGTAATTCTTGAGTTGCCTCATTAATTGAAACAGTCCGAGAAATATGTGATGGCATACTAAATATCATCAACAGTAAACTGGTGTTAAAGATAAGCAAATGGGTGAATGGAAATATTCATGTCATTTTTATGGATGAAAAATTTTCTAGACCATAGATGGAGTTAAAGTTAAGCTTGTTAAAACACTCATTTATGCAAAACTTACAATCTTGGCAGAAGTACAGAATGCTGTGCCTCTAGTGGCAGTGACAGTGTATGCATTGTGGTTCATATACTTGAGGAAGTGTTCAAAGCACCACAAGCAGCAACAACACAGCCTCAGACAACACTGAGCACAGTTATGCTCAGGGTCTTTACACCTAGTGAGAGTACAGCAAATGTGAATACATAAGTTAAATTATGGACCTGTAAGAAACAAAAATAACATCCATCATCTAATTATAAAATAACAAACCTAACAGGAGCTTAATGTAGTAAACCCTCACTACAGTAAAGCCTCGAATAACGATGGTAATGTGTCCTCCAATATTGCAGTGTAAGGTGAATCATCGTATCGCGAATCATTAATTACCATTAAAATAAACCAATAATAATGAGATGCGTTCCCAAGTATGACCTTTTCATATCTTTTGTGTAGCCTTTTACCCTCTTTTCCCCAAAAAACAATACAAGTAATGAAAACTGCAAACTATATTCTTTAAATAATGTTTCTGAATGCACCTTATACAATATAAATGAATAATAATATGTTCACACAAGAGGAGAAGGGACGCCATTGTTTTCATTTGTGTTTACAGCCGGGAGTTCGAGACGATAGTTCTACACGAGAAAATGAAGAAAATAAGAGCCTGGTTGTAGCTACAGTAACATTTATGTAAAAAAATTAATATATATGTTTTAAGTAATGTTATTTAATGTTAATAAATGGAACAATAGAAGAACACTAATGGTAAAGAAAAAAAGTGAGATGGATTGGGAACGCCAACATATACGTGCGCATTTAAGGATATAGCGCCATTTATCTTTTTAAGAATATGTACAAAAGATTCATTATTGTTTATTACTGAACACAGTGGTCCCTCGGTTAACGAGCACAATTCGTTCCAGAAGGTTGCTCGTTAACCGAAAAACTCGTTAACCGAAACCATTGTTTCTATGGGTTTTTGGGTAATTGGTTCCAGCTCACCGAAAATTGCCTAAATTCAACAAAAAAGGTAGTAGAGGTCATTTGCGTTTATTTAAATTTTAATACTTTGTTCTGTTAATGGATCCACTTCAGAAAATATGTTCATTTCTTGCTCCATATAATATCCACAGACCTCTCACCTTTTCCAGATCGTTTTAACACATCTAGTTTCTCGGCTAAGCTTATACACTTTCTATTAGCTTTTGAAACAACACTACCATCACTTGCTCTCTTGCTCATGTTTAATACGGATGAAAAATGCTGTAAGAAACGTGAGAAAGTTTTTCTCCTTTTCCCGTTCAGATACGTGAAAACAAAGGGCCCGCCAGCTGCGATTGTTTATACTGTACAATGGTCCTTCGGTTAACGAGCACAATCCGTTCTAGAAGGTTGCTCGTTAACGGAAAAACTCGTTAACCGAAACCATTGTTTCAATGGGTTTTTGGGTAATTGGTTCCAGCTCACCAAAAATTGCCTAAATTTCACAAAAAGGGTAGAAAAGTACACTTACTTTGAGGTGTGTATGTAGAAGGCTCCTGGATGATGATGATGATGATGATGATGATGATGATGATGATGGGAATTAGAATGGGGGTGGAGGAGAAGGGAGAAGAGAAGGCATTGGGGTGGAAGAGAAGTCACCCCATGGTGCCATTTCACCCATAAAATTTTAGTTCTTTTGGTGTAATTCAAGATTATTTTCTTTAAATCAACACTGCACTGCATTATATATTGTCAATATGTAAAATAAATTTCAAAATGACCAAAAATTTGCTTGGAAACACAGAAAAAAAGCATTTAGTTGAAGAGAGTCTCAAGCAAGATGTTACCTCTACTGAAAACAGAGAGAGACTAACGCCTGTCTGGTGTGTTAACAGGCTGGATGGCGTGCCAGAAACTAGTTTCTTTACCTTCAATTATGTTCAATAATTGTTAAAATTACGAAAATATTTAATATTAAACTTTTAAAATTATTGAATACTGTAAACTTCTTGATATTTACTAAAATGGTAAGGAATATAAGCCCTAGAACCAATTACTGTATTGGCGGACTAATACTACAGCTGGTGGACCGCCAAATGCAGGCGAAAACATGTTGAGGTTGGCTCGTAAGAAACTCGTTAATCGAGGGATTGCTCGTTAACCGAAGTTAAGAATCTTATGGAAGGTAACTCGTTAACCAAAATCTGTTAACTGAGGCGCTCGTTAACCGAGGGACCACTGTACTAGTGATGCTGGCGTCACCACTAACAAGCCTGGCAGCCTCCGTGTGCAAGGCATGTTTTTTTTTATAATATCGAGATTTACGGTAGTTATTATTTATACAAAAATGTAATGTATATTTTTTTAATTTTGTCTTAAATACGAAGAAAATAATGACGAAAATTTAATTGGGTACTAAATTAACCAGGGTCTTAGATATGAATCTTCGTTAGTTGAACTGTCGTTATCGGAGGCTTTACTGTATAGTGCAGTCATAAGAATATCATAGTTCTTCCTTTAGTGGCAAACTTATTAGGTCTGGTCCTCTGACTAAAGTGACAAGTGCTAAATTAGACATGTCTAACACAGCTAACTAATACAGAAAACATTTAGTTATTATATTATCCTTCACCTTTATAACCAGGGTTCTGAATGATATATAGCATCTACTTGATACAACTGTACCATATAATGATGGAAGGCTTAAGAGTTTGACTGTGAGCATAACAAGACTGATCTATTCATCTGCTGACATTGAATACAAAATGCTAAAAACCTGATCAACAACCCCAGATTCAGCTCATTTCAGCACCCCAAAGGGATGAGGGAAGGATAATGAGTTACTTGATCCCAACTTGGTTACAAAATAAGAGATTTTAATACCAGTCTTCAAATTATAACCTGTCATGGTTAAGCAACTCTGTATACCAAGGCTTCAAGGCTTATTTGTACCCTTGAATTTTCCTTGGCTATACAGAGATGCAGACCCAGTGACTGCCCTTAAGTGGTTATTAATGATGTCTTTGCTGAAAGATGACTCGCAAAGCTGTTTTTCTGAAACCCCCTCACTGAAAAGTACTCTGAGTATATATATAATAATCCCACCCACCCATCCACCCACACACTGATTAATAAAGAGAATAGGTATCCTACACAAACAAAATATAAAGCCACTAATTTATATTCATAAAAGGTACATTAAAAATCAACTACTACAGCTGGGCTTACTTCTTAGTTAGCCATTGTATGATCAACCTGGGTAGCTTGCAGATCGTGATAAGCAAAGACCCCTTTGCTACAGTCCCTAGATGATAGAACACTAGTGTTCGCCATGACCACCACACTGGATGCCTTATTTTTCCTCGCCCCTCCTGCCTGAAGACATGTAAGAGAGAATTAAGAGATATAACAAATTAGTGGACTGCAGTATTCTTAAACAGTCTTGAATACAATACAGTATACACCAAGTATAAGCTTCCATAACTAATATGGGGACTTTTAATTACTCACAGATCCAGCTCAATCACCCTATTTCTCAGACAATTTTAAGAAAACTTAGCCAGACAGGAGGTCTCAACATAGTTAATATACTGTATATACTAACCTTGAGAAATACCAAGTTGACACAGCTGCTGCAATAATCATCTGCTGGCATCCTAGAATAAATTCTGCTACCCAAACTAGTCCTATTACCCACACCCACCAAAGGGAGCGTACCCATGTGGGATCCATGTACTCCAACACCTGTTGTGGAGTACCTGTCAATGAAAATAGGTAATATAGTTTACAAAATACCAGATTAATAACAGGAGCAGGTTATAGGTTTGATAAACTGCCCTTTCTAGTATAGGCATAGGGCAAGGGATTGGTAGCCCTACCGACTTGTACTGAGTTACTGGCATGAAGAAAAAGCAAATTAACTTCAAATATGTGAATGGAGTGGATGTACCGCAGTGAAAGTGATAAAGAGAAACCGAGTGAAACTGTCATTGGTGAAAGGATCCTGGATGTTCTGGTTTTGTGCAAAACAAATTTTAAGGGCAAAGGAAAGGTAAATTGGATAAAAATATGGGAAATAACAAAGTTAGATGCATCTGAAAGGGTAGCAATGATGAAATAAGGAGTTATGGTAGAATGTAATGTCAATCTCATAACAATTTATGGATCACATTAAAAGTAAGGAGTGAAAGGTGGGTTGTAGTGAAAATAACACCTGCCAAGAAATGAAGAGGAGGAGGAAAGAAATAAGGTTTGGGGAAGACTTGAAGCACCCTAATGAAATTTGCAGTGCAAGAGAAGCAGGTTGATATTCACTGTGAATAAAAGTATTAGTTATGAAAATAAAGTGAGAAGGGAGGGAGGGAGAAAAGTATTAGCTTGTGTGGATATAAAATCACAGAAGTGGAGTGTTTCAGATATCTACCAGAGACAGATCTAAGGCAGCTCATATGTGGGGAAGAGGTGCCTGAAGTTCCCATATTTAGGGAGATGAAGGTATAACTGCACAATTAGACATTGACCCTTAGTTACCTTGGTTCAGTAAGCTTTAATCTTTTAGTAGCAGCATCCACATTATTCAAAAACCTTTCAGATATTGTTGAAAAAGCAACTAGTTTACTTCATTAGCACCCTGCCACTGGTATCCAAGGCATGATAATAAGTGGTTCTACCAAACAGGTTAGTGAGGTCTGTAAATCAATTGCCATCTATGAGACTTTTGTACATAAAACTTTTTATAATATTGTTGTATGTGAACTACAGTATATGTGAACTAACTCTTAAGTTGTGTAGAGCTCAGGTTTGAGGAAACTTCAGTCAGTTTCTCAGCAGAACGATTACTGATGGCCTCAAACTGAGTAGATTGTAGACTAGCAATACTCAGATGCTCTGTTGGAGAGAGAAATATGTCAGAAGTCACAAGTTCTATTTTCTGTTACATAGACAAATAAAAGGAAATAACTACACTAGCTGCTCAGGTATAATTTCAACCAATATCCATAGTAAACAAGTCAAAGAGACAATAAACAATAGAAATACCTATCTATTCCAAATTCTAATCAGTTAACCTCATAATATTGACTTCAAAATTTAAAAAAATAAAATACTATGTTGATGTTCGAGCAAGTGATATTGTAGATCATTTGTATCTTCCTTTGACCACAAAATGGGATTGTATATTTCAATCTTCTTTTCTCTTTTTTTTTTTTTAAGTGTACCTGTACTGTATTTCTTCACAGTTCAGTTATCCCGAATTCTTATAATCATCTGTATAGTACAGTACACACACACGTTTATCATACTTACTTGCAGTGGCCAGGGATACCATCACCCACACCCACAAGAAAAAGAATGCCAGCAGAATAAAGAAGGTGATGACAGGCTGCAGCAGGAGTGTTGGATGGTGAGTGAGACATCCACCAGCGTGCTTGAATAACTCGGCAACCATAGCAATGTGAGGCCACACATAAACCACTAAAGCAATCAGTGCTAACTGTTGGTTAAACAACAACATACTAGTAAAACTTTACTGAAGAATTGTACAATTTTATATACTGTAGTGTACAGTATGTTATTCAATAACTTGAGGATAAGATATGAAAGCCAAAATAATCTTTTGAAATAACAGCAGTTAAAGACACTATATCCTTGATTTCATTCAGTAAAATAAGTAAATTACATTATATTCCATGTCCATCAAGATTATTTTCCAAAGAAACAATAAATTGTAAGAGTAAGTTAGTAAACAGGTCATTGTAACTTAACAAGATCAATTATATAAAGTGATGAGTATGGCCCAAAAATCCCACCTGAGGGGTGTTCATAAATTGAGTCAATGGGTCATGGAACCACCTCAGTGAAGCTGAGGTGTAGATCAGACTTATAGGATATAGATCAAGTCACTACCATACAAACATAATCTAAATGATCCCACTGAACAACTCAGATCCTGATATCAGGCTGTTAAAGCCCCTGAAGGATTCCAATATGTTTGCAAACCAAACATAAAAGACCAGAAAATAAACCATAAAAAATCCTCAGCCTATTATATCTTAAAAATTCTGAAACACTATGCAGCCTATCAAATACTTCTTAGATGTTTATCTTAAAACAAAAGTCTATTTGGCTTACAGTTATGATAGTAGATAAGATGGCATACACCAACAATGCTCGTTCATTGCGGACTGTTTCATCCAAGAGCGAGTCACTTGGAGAACTGTCAAGCTGCAAATGGATGCTGGCATAGCTCCACCACAAAAGGACTGTTGCCACTGTAAAATAGCAGTGTGCCATTTACCCAAGATGTAAGTCACAAACAGTACTTCCATTTGATTAATTTCGCTCAAAAAAGATACACCAAGTCATTTAGACTAAAAAGATACTTACCAACTGAGGCAACTGAAACAGCTATCATAACAGCATATGATACTATCCCAGCTATGAAATGTAAACACAGCATCACCGCACATGACAAACCTGAAAGAAAAGGAGTTTGTTCCATAACAACACTAATACAACAGAACACCACAAATCCACAATTTTACAATTCAAAAACCCTTTGTTGTTACAAATTTTTGGGAATAGAATTAAATCAAAACAATACTGAACATACAAATAATTGCTACTGCATAATACTGTACTGTATTGTCTATAACCACAACCAATAAATAAACAGCAATATAAAGACAAAAATGAGTCCAAGTACCTGTAACAAATATAAAATATTACCAAATAAGATTACACAAACAAAAGGAGTTAATAGAGAATTTCCAGTGTTTATGCAGCCACATTAATCAAGAGGAGACAGTGGTATAAGTCATAATTAGGTACAGTCCCCCAGTATAGTTAGATTTTCTGTCGCTACAATTTGCAACGCTAGACAAAATGCTTTGATATGATCCCAGTGCATCACCATAAGTTGGTACACCAGCTTGCCATATCACCAACAGCTAGAGATGGGGTTAAGGTGGTTGTTCTTGTATGGCATAATAGATACTTCAATATAAAAAAAAATCCACTAAGTTATATTAATGCATATATCGTGCTGGGTAGAAGCAAGGCATGTGTAAAAAAGCCACTGACTGATGATTACAATAGCACTGAAATATACCGTCTCTCCTCGACTTGTGACTTGTGAGGTGCTTGGTTATGGTACATCTTACAGTTCACTTACAAGTTACAAGACTCTGAAAACCATAAATTTTACTGTAGTCTTAACTCTTACCCAAAGTGATGAAGATGAAGATGAGGATCAGGTGCCAGGATGCATACAAGTCTGCTAATACTTGCTCCAAGATGTCCATGGTGTTGAGGTAGCCATAGAGATTATACACCAGTCCTGAGGGGCCTTCACCCTTCAGTGGGACACACCGGTTGAGCACAGGCTTACTGCGAAACAATTAATCCTTCTAAGACCATAAAGACTATCAAGAAAAAATAAGATGCTTTTCAGAGCCTCAATCAATTAAAACTAAAAGGTATCTGTCACTTTGTAATGACCTCATACATGTGTACTATCCCTAAGTAATGACCTAATACATGTGTACTATCCCTATGTAATGACCTCATACTTGTGTACTATCCCTTTGTAATGACCTCATACATGTGTACTATCCCTATGTAATGACCTAATACATGTGTACTATCCCTATGTAATGACCTAATACATGTGTACTATCCCTTTGTAATGACCTCATACATGTACAGTTGGGGGTCAAAACTTTAACTGAAGCAGTATCGACCCTAATGAGATAAAATAGCACACCCGCACCAGATGACAGTCTGGGTAAGTAAGTTGGGAGACTTATTCCCATAGCTCAGTTTCACCAAGGGGAGCAAACTTTTGTCCATTACTATACCATCCTTTTGTGATGGCCTTATACATGTATCAGTCCCCCATTTCTAACTCCACTAAGGGAGAGACAAATGTAGAGCTTCCCCACATATTTCAGTGATAGACAGAACAAAATAATCTCACCTTTGGAAGATTGGCAGGGCAGGGCACATGAGGAGCAGTAAGCTAACATTCAGGGGTGGGTCGTTGAGAGCATTGAAGGATTCCACCCAAGTGACATCTTCATTATATTTGTCATAGTCATATCTGAAAGAACCATCAATAGTTTGTTCAAATGAGAAAAATAATTAATT
The DNA here is from genome assembly GCF_018991925.1 of Homarus americanus. Lineage (NCBI taxonomy): Eukaryota > Metazoa > Arthropoda > Malacostraca > Decapoda > Nephropidae > Homarus > Homarus americanus. The sequence continues at coordinate 10,506,709 of NW_024733126.1, read as the reverse complement.
CCGATAAGAAATATTGATTAACTTTTTAAAACAATGTGCAGTGTTGTATTTTTTTCTCAAAATTTAACAATTGTCTTATACAGGATGATGCAGTTGCTGGTAGCTAATATTGTCATGATATTTTAGTGTTCTGTACATTTTTAGCAAAATTTTTGATGTTACATTCTCAGGTTTTTCTTTCTCTCTTCTTTATAGTCTCATAAATAAAGGCAACATAAGCAAAACCCAAAGCTACCAGCGAGTGAGTTACCCATTAATGCATCTACAGATTTTAAAAATATACTGTTCTAACAAAATTGTAAGATTTTATCAGTTGATCATCATGCTATCTAACCAAAAACATTAAATCATCAAGAAGATGATTACTGTGATGCCAAATAGAGGTTAATAATAATAAAACCTACACAGCTGAGTTTATTAAAGAGAAGATGGATATTTAATAGTTTATTACCCATTTCTCTTTAACAATATCTTCCACAATTAAGAGAGTCTACCAAGTAAAACTTTGAGCCAATACACAGTACAGTAATTTCAATTTACACCTCTCATCACATAATACACACAAGACCCCTGAGCTTCACAGTTTTATAGCATATGTTAACAGGAGGTGCTAAGGCCATGCTACTAAATTATATATTAAAATGCATTATAAACACGAACCACTTGAGTGACAACTCATGAACCAATTTGTATTATCAAATTCCCCTTTTAAGAAGTGGAATTAATAATGCATAAAACAAAGGTATTTTCCTAGCATGGCATGCTTTATGGTATACAGAATATAGGTATCTATCTACTGTATTATTAATTGACTCATAAAAACATTTATCTCCCAAGAGAGTTTTCCTCCTACATAACTACATTCTATTATAAACTGATGGAAATTTTCCATCTGAAACTTAGGATGGTCTGTAGATAATTAGACACATTGACAACTACTGTTTCGAGGAAAAGCAATTCATATACTCCTGTACTCTCTACACACTCAATATAATTAACTAAATATTGGGTAATACATAACTTCACCATACTTACACTTACTCTGATTACAGTACAGTATTTCCATTTGCATATGAGAAAGAGAGAGGAATTTAAGTTTAAGTTACAGGTAACATAATGTTACATAAATCCCACCAAATCAGCAGGGTTACAATCTTACAGATCCCAGTGATTATAAATATCACAGGCTACAAAATGGGGTTATGTTCTTAGCCCTCAGATCACCCTAAAATAGTAATTTTCCCTTGATATGTTGAAATGTTAACTAAACCTTCCCGAAAAAGAAAGCAACGATTAGAAATACAATGTAATTTAAATGAACAATAAAAAGTTGCAGATTTAGTGGGGACAGTCCTAAAACTAATGAACCAAAATAAGTCAATTTACCCAAACGAAGCTACATTGCACCCTTATGTAATACATCTAGTATCTGCCATATCATGTGAACAATTAATAAAATGAAGATTTGATCCTGAAAATCCACTCTACCACTGAGCCTGAATAAAATGTCTGCTGAAGGTGAGTTTAGGAACCCAGGGAAGCCCTAACCTACAGGGAATGGAGTTGATGTGAAGATTAGCCATCTCCCCATAACAACCCTCACCCTAACAAAAGGGGATCTGAGCAGCTGCAATTACTCTTAAGCAAGGAGCTAATGGTCACAAAGCTTTGAAAAAAAAAAGAAACTGTTCTGTAAGGAATTAAACAATGTTATAAATAAGTGAACATGTGAAAACAACAGTTTAGAATAAGAAAGAGGATACTGTATGACGAATTAAATGGAGACGGAGTCAGTATTTTAAGCAACTACACTAAATGTAACAAATTAAAGACAGTTGAATTATCCAACTTAGTCTCTGGAAAGTGCCAGCCATAAGTACTGAAGGTTCTAGCCTATGCAGAAAAAGAGACTTGACAGTATAGTGTATAAATACACAGTCTCTATTTAATAGTTGCATTACGAAATACTGTATATGCAAAGAGATAAGGTGACAAAGGAGACATACAAGTTAGCAACATACAAAGAAGTTATTAAGCTGAAATTACAGTCAAGGAGTTAACCATGGATTCTGGGGTCCAAGAAGAAGCAAATCAGAAGTGACAGAAATAACATGCTTTGGAGCACTACCTGGGGTGAATAGGACAAGATGAGTATCATATATATAGATACAAGGAGAGGTGGGTGTGAGGGCAGTGTTGGAAAGATGTCTGACTAGGGGTTACTAAGGTGTTATGAAGTATGAACTATGGATATTAATGGAATAGGAAGTTAAAGAATGGTGAAGGGAAAATTCATCTGCAACCAGTATGACATGGAGGGAGATGGAAGGATAGGGTGAGGGAGATGAAAAGACAGGGTGAGGAAAGTACCAGAAGTGAGGGAGATGAAAGGACAGGGTGAGCAAAGTACCATAAGTGAGGGAGATGACAGGACAGGGTGAGGAAAGTACCATAAGTGAGAAAGATGAACATCCACAAAGTAGCAGTACATATGAATGACAGAAGAGAATGGCAGTACCGATTGGCTTACTGGGATGTGACAAAAATCAGAGTGAATTAATGATAACAAAGGTGGAGAGAGTCTGTGTCTGCCCTTGATTCCATCTACCTCACACAGTAGCAGGAAAAGGCTTACAAGACTGAGAAGCACAATATGAGGTGCTCTGGGGTAGAAGTACACAAGCAACAAAAGTAAAAACTGACAAATACTATATAGTTACGGTCTAGAGCAGTGGTTCCCAAACACAGAGTCGCGACCCCATACATCATAAGGGGTCGCATAGAGGTCATGGGGTCGATGGGGTCACCTGGATCTTGCAGCAGTCACATGTGTTTGTTTTTTTAATCCAGTCAAGAACTGAAGGATAAGGCCGACATGTGCTATCTCATTAAGTTGGGACCAGAAATTAAGGTCACGGGATTAACGCAGTTACTCTCCTTGCCCTGTGACACGTTTCACAACAGAAGTTCCACACTCCTATATACTGTATACCTATTAACTGTTCTCATCTCAGTTCACTCTACTTCCCAAGGATGCACACAGAAAATGGCAGAAAATTTCAATGAGTTGCTTACCAAGTCTTTTGCACTCGAAATGTCAGAATTACAGGCTGACAACAAGACAAGGGTGAATTTTGACATCTCTGATGACATAGCAAAGTTAGGGATTACTTTATCAGAGACATTCAGCTGTTAAAAATCGACCAATCAACGTTCTGGTATAAACAATGATTACCGTAATGATGACGTACACATGTTACATGAAACAGTTGTAGCATATGTTGCTTAACCAGATAATTTATTAAATGTTACATATGAATTATGACTGATGTAATGTGCATTAAGATTAATTAAATGATAATGCACACATGTTACATATGAAATATGACCAAGTTGTAACTAAAAAAATATTGTGTTATGTTGCTTAACCACGTAATTATACCCCCAGGTATAGACCATTAAATGATGATTTAATCTTGACAGAGTTGTAACCTGTTTCTACCAGTGTTTACTTTTACACTTCTCAATTATGTAATATATTTTCTTCATTTAGTGCAGATAGGTAAGCAGATGGAGTTAGTAATTGATAATGAAGATGCTGAGCAGTTGGTGGAAAGTGTAGCAGAAGAGCTAAGTAACGAGGATCTTATTGAATTGGAGGCACAGAAATTGGCAGAGGAAAAAGAGAGACAAAATGTAGAAGAACCTGAACCCCCCAAAAAGTTTTCAGTGAAACAAATGGCAGAGGCATTTGATACTATTAATAAGGGGATGCAAATGTTTGAAGAAATGGATTCTAATGTTGAGCGATTTGCAAAGTGACAGACTGATCCAAGATGCACTTGCTTGCTACAGGGAGATTTATAGTGAAAAGAAAAGGCAAACTGTGCAGTCTAAATTGGACATATTTTTTAAGAAGTCCCCCACTGCTGTCTTCTCATGCCCCACTACTGCTGCCTCTTCATTCCCTGAAGATGATTCAATACCTTCAACAAGTAAGTCCATTAGACTGTCTGAAGAAAGCAAAGTTGATGACCCAAAAGCCTTGTCTCCTGCTCTGCTTCATCCAATTAATGTAGTCTCCATGCTTAATTACAAAATTATTGAGGCCCCGTGTGCAGTCAGCTGGCTACATTAAAGATAAGTAAGTGCACAGTAACACTTTATTCATTTTTCATAATTGATTACTTTTACTGTATTGTATTTCATTTTAGAATTTTTACGTATTATTTTCGTCGGTCTGACTTACGACCTGGTCGTCGTAACGGAATCCCGCCGTAAGTCGAGGAGAGACTGTATACGTATAATGTAATGACTCGGGGTCACACGGGATAGGTGACAACACTAGATGGGGTCGCACTGGAAAATGCTTGGGAACCCCTGGTCCAGAGGGAAGTTTGAAAATTATGGTGTAATAAACACATCTCAAGGCACTTTGTCATTTATCTTGATATTGCCCAGAATACCTCATATATGGCACATTTTAGATGAACACACAAGTTATCAATTCTCCTGCAACATCATATTACATACCTGCAGAGTTTTGAACCAGTACGTTTGTAAAAGTCATTTATGTCCTGGAGGACGTGTAATGTTCTGTCAGGACACTGCTTGACACACACCTTCAGAGAGACACTTGGCCTCGTCACATCAAAAAATTGAACATACCTGAAAATAAAAAATATAATAAAAATCTGAAGGTTTTTTAAAACAAGACATTTTCTTGGAACATCTAATCAAATTTACTCAGTATTTCGCCAACTATTAATGCTTCGGTTACACAGTGGCCGATTCAGTCTACTGTGTATATTGTGTATCCACCCCTTTCCATATTTGGGTTCAGTTCAGCCCAGTTCAGTTTTATTCAGTAAAATTGTCATACAAGTTTACATTGATTCATCATATGTATAGACAATGTGGGTACACAAGAAACATACACAGCACAGGTAATACAAAATGTACCTAGACAGTGTGGGATTAAAAACAATGATAAAGAGTAAAAAAATTTGACAAAGGACAGCCAACACAGCCATTCGATGCTTATTTACTGTAGGGTTAAAGTGACCCTCCAAGAGATAAGGTTCTTCTTTAGGTACAAGATATGGACTCTATTGATCTCTGTTATAAATGGCTCTTTACCATTACTGTATGGTTTTCCTAACCTGGCCACTCTGGACCCTAACTTATCAGCAACAAAACCCAATACAAATATCACATCTTATAAAAGAGTCTCAGTCCATCTTCATTGATGATTCAGACCACCTTCTTTTGGAAAACCTGAATCCACCATAGACTAAGCAACATGTAAAAGATGATCCAATGTACGTTGACAAGCATTAAAAGAAAAATTTTACTTTTATAACTAGAGTGCGCATAATTATTCAATAAACTACAATATTTTTGAGACCATTAAGTTTTAAAATAGGTCAGACAACTTATGGACATCCTGTATCTTTTAACAAGAATTCTTATGTACGGAGTATAGTACAGTACAGTACTCATATTTTTTCCCTCAAAGCTTATACCACATCTACAGCTATGTGACACATGTTGATTTTCCATATCTACCAATACAGGGCATTAGCAAATCAACCTTGGTTTATATTGTGGGATTTATCTGAGTAAAGTGCCTGTAGCTATAAGTAGCCTTGCACAGTATTATAAGACACACTTGGTTTTAGGGTGATGGCCAAAAATTCTAAATTTCAATTGCAGTACGCCCGGATAATTTTAAAATTTTTATTTCGCGGTCCTCTATTATTCGCGGGTGACACCCTGGATGTACCCAAGAATGTCTGTGGGTAGTTTTAAGGTTGCCAGAATTTTCGCAGCTGGAACAGGGAGCCCTTCATTCTAGAGACAGTAATTTCCTTTACCAGTATTGTATACATGTATGTGTGTGTGTGTGTGTGTGTAGACACATACACACAGAACACATACATAGGTAATAATGGGAAAAATCTTTTCACAAATAATCAGAAACATGTTTTATTAAAAATGTGAGTCTACCCTCAAGTCTACTCCGTGGTTTGTTATTAATAAAGCACGGAGCAGACTTGAGGGTAGACTCACATTTTCAATAAAAATGTTTCTGATTATACTGTATATATGTACAGTACAGTATTGTATTGTACTGTATGTGTGTGTGTATTGACGCACACACACAAAACACATACTGTACAAATAAATAACAATGGGAAAATCCTCTTAAATAATCAGAAACAAATTTATTAAAGCACAGAGTAGACTTGAGGTTAGACTGTCACATTTTTAATAAATTTGTTTCTGATTATTTGTGAGAGGATTTTCCCATTGTTATTTATTTTTATGTGTTCCACACACACACACACACACACACACAAAATACAGGTTAAAGAAATAATTGTCCTAAGGGTAAACACATTAAGGGAATATACATTTCTTTGTACACAAGTAAAAAATCCCCAGCAAATGTTATTCGCAGATTGGACGATTCGCTGCCATTTTGAGAACCAAACCCCCGCGAATTTGATGGGCCTACTGTACCTGTATCTATTTCATGAAGTACCTTTGGCATTAATATTTTAATCATCCATATTAATTACTGTACATACCTCTATATCCAAAAGAGGCACAGATATACGTATGTACCAACATGTACTGGATATCACAAATGTTGCCGGTATCATCAGTTTCTTTGGGGATATCTAAAGGATACACATTTGGTCACTTTAAGAATTTTTCCTCACTCATGTTGACAGTGGATATATTATGTGTATACAGTACTGTATTGTACCTATAATCCAAGACTATTTTAGTTGACTGACTTATCCTGCTGTATGGATAAAGGATTTGCATAGTTGGAACAAAAATTAAATCACTGAACAGAGTACTAGTGTTACATTATATCATTAAAGGATCACCTGAAGACAAGGTACCCCAGCTTATTTCATGCAATGATTAAACACCCTTATGTTACCTGGGGGGTTAAGATGGGTTAGGTTAGCAGTAAGAAATTCATAAGAAATAAGCTGGTGTACCATACCTAATCTTCAGGTGACCACATAAGATAATCAGTGTGACAGTTAAGAATCATTTACTTACTTGTAATCTGATACGTCATGGCCAGAGAAGTTTGTCAATTTATCTTTATGATCTTTCATGTCTGCGTTGTCACTCCCACACACATTGCCGTAATTGTCATAGCCATTCACTAGTCGAAGGGGATTACCAAACACCAATGCAAAGGCAGCTATAAAAATCTGAAAATCAATAGGAAGATTATGAAAAATAAGTTCTATAGTTAAGTACGGTAAAAAGAAATACAGTACAGTGCAGGAAGCTATCTCTCACTGTACAAATGTTCATTCTATGAATACAGTATTCACCTATAAAAATACAGCACTGCATTCTATTATTACACTCTTTCTCACTATACGAGAGTTATTCTCCCTTATAGTAGTACTAAAGTTATATTTTATTATTTTTTTTAATGTGTTAGATACTAAATTACAGTGATCAGGTATTAAATTACTGTACAGTAGTTGTACTATTTACAGTAGCTAGGTACTAATTTACAGTACAGTAGTAGTTAGTTAATGTACAAAATTACAGTACTGTACAGCAAGATCTTTTATTTCGAGTATAATATAGACTGGAAAAATTGCGCCAAATTCAAATTCGCCAAATGCAACACATAAACTAATGGGAAAAATAACAATATAGACTGGCCATTCTACATCAACCTCTGATTTTCCCATTTATAACCTCCAAATGATATAAATTCTGCCTTTATTGGCCTGATTGTGCTTTCCAGAAACTGGTTTTTAGGCCTTCCTCAAGTAACCTAATCACACGCTGCTTATCCTGCATCGAGTACTTGGCAAACTTTACTCCCTTATCATAATCCCGGTTCTCCTTTACCTTATTTGGCCACTTAGGTGGGTGTGCACCACCCCCACCAGCACCAGAAGGAGCCCCAGTAGAGGTAAAGGCCATTATCTTGACTCAACAGGTGGTAGCACCATCCAAAAAAGCACACAATAGCAGCCCGGGCGGTCGCTAAGATGGTGCGGGCTACAACGCGATAGTTGCGTTCTTGTAAACCTCTTTTACGTTCACCACCGGCAATTTGATCACCAGAACGCTTCTTGGAAACATTCTTCTTACCTTGTCTTTCCATATTCATCGCTAACACAATAAAATTGGAGAAAACAGCGAAAATAAGCTATTGTTTTTCATTTTTTTCCTGTGATGCCAAAGAAAAAGTTTTCACCTTCACCAATGACAATAACCTTAGTACAGTAATTTGGTGTTAAGCACATTTCATAGCTAGATGCAATCTTGTATTTCTGGGAGCCATTAGTGCCTCAGGTTGGAAGCTCTTCATCTGATCTCTCCAAAAAAGAGTGATTAGCAAACACTCATATCAGTGAGTCATTTACATGGCTTCTCATCATAAATTAAGTTGTCACACACGCAAGATGGATAGTTTAATGAAATGTTACCTGTACATCTATGATAATTTCTCATTTACAATTTTTTTTCGTTGTGGCAATCTTTGTATAACACACTGGTAAAGTTTTGAGACATATCCACACTGCTAACTGAGTTACTCACCATAAGTACAAGGAAGAGAAAGAAAATGAAGAGCCAGAGGACATCTGTGGGTCGTCGCTCCTCCTCCCTAGCGGGACCCCCACTGTCACCACAACAACCCATCCTCTCCTAGCCAACACCTGTGTGACAGTAAGGATAAAATATTTCACATCACAAGTACTGCATATAATCCAGTGTGTGAAAAAAAATTGGTACCTGTAGAGCATATATCTCTAAGGTAAACATCATATCATTCATCCTGTAAAGGGACAAGGCTGAAATAACTGGATGTTGGTAAGACTGTTGTCAGAATATTAATATGCCACCTTGCTCTCAAAAACTTCAATATTCCCATAGATAATTTCTTCATTATCAAGGTTCTCAGAAGCACTGAATATGGCATATTTCAGGAACGATTCTGAAAAATATAAAATCCCACCTGATCTGTTATTTTCAAATACTTAACATTGCAAGATACTTTTTCACTATTTTCTTAATAATATTAAGTCCCACAAGAAGGCAACACAAATTATTTATTTGTTAACATATATAGACATATAGTACAGTATACTATCATGGAAAATATCAGATCTAGGGGTACAATGAAATTGGAGTACAGTACTGTATTATAAATCCACAATTGTGTGCCACAGTGTAGTGCTTGTTTATGTTGCCTACACAACTGAACAGTGACAACCATATTCACACATCTGTATATTTTTTTATTCCAATTATTATTACTCATTTGTGTTTTAAAATAAAATACATAACAATCTTTACTATGAACAACTGTTGCAATTAATTCTATTTGTAGTTTTCCTTGTTTTGTAGCACGATATGGCTTTTTACACAAGTAATATTATGTACAGTACACTTTTACACCACTAGGAAAGGATTAAAATCTAAAGCAATGGTAATAACAACGCATTACAGAAAAACACTGAATTCTTTAATCGGTATATATATACTAGCTACGGTACATCTAAATTCTGAGAGATTCTTGGGATGCGCAATGCTATCCTGGTATCCTAGGTTTGCGCTGCATAGTCCTACGATTGTGTAGATATCCAAGATTGTACAAAGCAGCCATCTGAAAGCTGCACCGAACTTTCCTTAATAAAAATATCCTAACAGAAGGTAAACATTAAAAAACCCACTCAGAGGTGGTGTTTTTAAGGGGGAGGGAGGAGGCTTATTGGGCATTTCTTTTTAATTGCCAACCCTGCATTTGCATAACAAAGTACAGTACTGTACATTATAACTGTTGAGTACAACATAACTTCAAAGACCGAATGAAAATACTGTATTACATCGATAAAAGTTAGGACTCCTACTTTTTCTGGTAAGAGTCCTGGTCGCTTACTTTCAAAATCCTATCGAGAACTCATATTATTTCTCCCCACCATTAATACATTTCATGAGACTTGAAGAAAACTACAGTTTCAGATATAGTATCTCATTCAATGAATATGTCTCACTGACTGAACTAATACATTTAAGTCAATTCAAAATCAGTCCACAAACTGAACTTAATGTTCATGAAAAAAGTATGTGACTATTTCTTGAAAAATACATAGGAACAAATCCTCTTATGCCACCAAAAATATTAACCTAAAGGTAAAAATTACACTGTGAAAATGATCATGAACTGTAATATTACAGTACTTACTGTCATCAATATGATAATACTGCACTGTACAGGAATCATATCCATATGTATCAAAAGCAACTCACATTTTTTTATTATTTTTTTTTTTTTACTGTGAATAGCCCACCCGGGCACAAGACAACGAAAAAATAAGAATAAAAAAAAATTAAAATAGAAAAGGAAAAGGTTATACAGTATTAATCTACACCACGAAGATGCCGGAAAACCAGCTTTTTAAAGTGATACAGATTGTATGAGTGTGGAAACACAGAAGAAGGCAGAGCAGTCCACAGTTTGGCTGTGTGAGGAAAGAATGATGCACAATAATGGGTTAATCTAGTGTGACCGACATCCACAGAGAAATGGTGGGCACCGCGGGCAAGACGTGTATTACGAGCCCATGGCCTTGCCGGCGGTACACAGGCTGTCAAATCCACCGAACATTGCCCGTTAAAGTACGTACCTGTAAAAGAGACAGCGTGAAGCAACATTGCAGCAAAAAGAAAGGGAAGAAAGATTGTCAACTAAAGGAGAAGAGGTAATAAGACGAAATGCCTTTGATTCCACCCTATCTAACAGTTGGACAGAAGAAGAACCACCCCAGATTACAATCTTACTATAATGTATATACAGTATGTACAGCACTGTGTAAATTAATTCATTCCATTTAAATGTTGAACTGATAATATAAACTTGTAATTTCCAGCACAGTAATGTGAAGCACACATGTAGTACTAAGGAGTAAATCTCAAATGACAACTCATTTGTGAAAAACAAAAGTACTTTCCCACAAGCAATATACAGTACCTATACAATGTGTACACTGAATTTATGAAATAAACACCTCTTTAACTTAAACTGGTCATAACACTTTGCTAAAGACTTTTTCACACAGTGCACACTTTATTATTACTGTACTGACTGAACTGGCAACCTACTCTTGCATAATCTAGAGAGGAAGTCAATCGTAAGAAAGACACAGGAAATCCTAAATGATAAAGTCATGGGTCAACAAACACAGTTACACATCAAGTAGGAAATATTCTTGTGTAACTACTGTATAGATCAAGATTTTCTGATCTTCCGTTGATATTGCCACAAGTTCTTTATAAATATTCTTGTAGGCCACACCCATAACTTAAGTTTTCATTGTGAGGAATCCTAATACAGTATGTAGTATTGATTTAATAATGGTTGCCCCTCGTGTAACGAGGATGGCTAGCCCAAGGGCCACCTAGGCGTGAATTTGTTTAAGGTGGAGAAGCTGTCACCAACACAACAACCACACCCTGAGTTAACGAGTTACATAACCCATTGTCAAGGAATAGTCCGAGAAGACCAGGCAACTCGCCAACTGCACTGGCTAACCATTACCCCGGAATACGATCCGCAAATCGATTAACATCCAGGTCCCCAATTACTGCTGGGTAGACAAGAGGCAAATGGCATGAAGAAACTTGCCCATAATTTCACCCTGCCCGGGGAGTGAACCCGGGTCCGCTCGCTTGCAAGGCGAGAGTGCTGACCATTACACCACTGCAAACTGTAGTATCCCCAGGAGGGTAACTCAACAGCTGCCACTGATTATATACTGTATATATATACAGTATATATATATATATATATAGCAGTGACCCTACTAATCTTCATAAGCACAGCAGCTGTCCGTAGTCAGGTCATAAGGTAATATGATCCAACCTTCTCACCTGGTTACAAATCTTCTTAATTACAAAATTATCCAGTTTGTACATACCATTACTCAAATTCATGTTGGCAAATTCAGTGTGTTTAATGAGACTGGATTCTATAATGTTCCTACTGACAAATGAATTACAAGGTAATATTGAGGAGGCATTATCCCAGTCAATGCAATGCTTATTATCTCTCATATGAACGAACAGAGCATTGGATTCCTGGCCTGTCCAAACACTATATTTATGCTGTTTAAATCTAGTTACAAGATCTTTACCTGTCTAGCCTAAGTAGAACATATTACATTCCTTGCAAGGAACCTTGTAAATGCAGCCGCCTGCATTGTTGGGGGGAGTTCTTGATTAACATTTGTTTTACAGTGCTTGAGTTTTTAAATGCCACATTAACATTCCAGGTTTTCAGTTGTAAAGGAATTTGAGAGAAATTTTTGTGAAATGGTAATACAAAGAGATTCTTATGGTTATGGGTGGGCTTAGGATCGGTTTCATTTTCACCATAACATGCAAAGGTTGTCGCCAGTCTTATTTAAGTACTCCTCGACTTACGACCACCTGGACATACGACCGCTGCAGTCGTATAATATATTTTTCAAATTGCGTATTTTAGAGTCCCGACATTAGTGATCGCGCTGTGTACTGACAAAATTTTTTTGGGTAATTCCCTTTAAAATGGTTGGCAAGCGTAAAAGTGAGAGTTCTCGTGGTGCTGATAAGAAAAAGAGACACCAATTTTAGATTTTCTATGTAATATTTTCGCATTTTTGACTTACGACCAATTCAACTTACGACCTGGTCGTCGGTCCCTAACCCCGTCATAGGTCAACAACTGACTGTAGATGTAATTTGACAATTTATGGATAAAGACAACAAGACCTTTCAATTGTTCAAAGACCACGGCATTATTCCTTTGTATAAAGACTGTCCACACTGTGGGAATCCCTGTGCTTTCAAACAGGAAAGAAATTTGTTCATCGCTTCCTCAAAGCCATGGCTCGATGTTTCCTGCCATTACAATAAATCACTCCGCCACTCAGGCAGCATAAAGAGCGGATGCAGTCACATGACCTCACGTCCAAAAAAAGCCTCAAATTACACCACATCATAGTAAGTTTTTTCTGTTAAATATCCCGGGGGGTCCGCACCCCAGTAAGGAAGTTAGGTAAGGTTAGGTAGGTTTGTTTGGCTAGGTTGGTTAGGTCTGTTTTTCATACCCACAAAGGTTAAGTTACGTTTATTTCAGAAATAACAGTTTTGTAACACATTTGCATAAACTACAACGGCGTCCACTATAAAAAAAACAGTAAAAATTCGGGGTTTTTAAAATCGTTTTCTTTCAATTTCGGCCGCAGGTTAGTCACGAATAATTGCCCAGTTTCCTCCTGAACTAACACTGGATCTATACGGGACAGACCTCAATGGATCTTTTGGGAGACTAGTTAGTCATAACTCATACAGCAGCCTAGTATAAATATACATACTTAATGATTTTATGTACTGTACAACTTAATTTCCCCAGTTCATGACGCACACGATGAGTAATTAACCTGGATGTGTGTGGTCAAGTGATAGTGAAGCACGGTGACGCCTTACCTGCCTTACTTTCTACTACTTATACTAGTGATATAACTAGCTACCACAAATATTTAATATTATTCTCACACTCCCGAAACATTTCTGAAGTACTAACCGGCCAATGTTTGTCAGTTCATAAAGAATTAGATGAGTTAATCGGTCCAGTATCTGTAAGTCAGGTGGTGTGCCTGGGGTGAGACGCCCTATGAAGTTTGTTTACAATGGTGAGCATCCTGTGTACGTTCACAACTCAACAGATATACAGGTAACATTATCTCTCGGTGACAAGGAGTAGTTTATGCACACAAAATCCAACTGACTTCAAATAGAACCTCATAAATTTTAATAGTCTGCATTTTGTCGGTGAGCAATTGGTGAAAACACCTGCACACAACACACAAATTTATATAAATATTTGTTGAAAAAAATTATCCCACTAAACAATATCAGAAAAATCAAAATGTTGAAATTACAAAAAAAAATAATAATAACAATCATAATAAGAAATGATATGGTAGAGTTTAGGAGGGAACAATGATGTGAGTGAAATTCATGTCTTAGTTTATCATGGTGTAGAATGAAACAGTAGGTAGCAGGCAGTTATCAAACAAGAAGGTACTACCACCTGGGAAGATATTGGAAGCATAATGTGTTGTCTTGGTGTACTTTTACTTTTATCCTCTTCACCACTGATCGGCTCGTTAGTCGCTTGGGCGATCGGTCACTTCTCTGCCTCATTTACTCATTTGTTTCTCTTACTTTGACAACACAACATACAGTACATTTATCGTTTCTCACTCTTTATCTTTTTTTATATTTTTATTGTAATTTTTATACTTTTTCGTTAATTTTTATTAGTACAGTATTATATTACCACCCCCCCCCCTCCCATCCCCCAGGCCCCGATGAGGGTCAGTGACTTGTGCCTGGGTGGGCCATATTAAATGAATGCAGTTTGTAGTATCTGTTACTGGACCTGCGTTACTGTTTCTGAATGCATAATACTATACTGTACATGTGTATCACAGTACAAATTCCTCCCATTGGCAAATTGTGACTTTTGACCCCTAGCTGTGACATTGACATTTGACGCAGTGTTGAATATAGCACTGTATCTACGGTCATCTAGTGGTGATATCTATTCAAAGTGCGTAACAGAACAAGTTATACTTTGTACTTTACACTTGTTCGAGGGAAAGGACCACAGTGCCAGAATACACAAATTATGGGTTTCATAGATTCATTTGGTAAACTTTAAGTGGTGCCTGCCGTTAGAGGCATATTTTTTGCTATAGAAAATCCTTCCTCGGGTGCATTCGAAATGCGTTTTTATTTCAGACATCTTAGACTCCTGAACCTGAACCCGTAGATTTAGGTCCACGGCTGCGCCTCTTTTTCATTCACTGAATACTTAGCTATCATAGACAGTGTCCATGAAAAGGCTGCAGACAATTGCACTGAATTATATACATACATAACTCCCAAGTGACAGGGGTGAAAAAGGTTCAGTGGAAGGACAATAACTGGATGGAAGTTAGCATATATGTTGGAAGCTTTGTAGTGGATTTCTCCCCTACAAACGCTGTTTGTCGCTGAGTAGCCGACCCCGCGAATTCCACAGTGTATGCCTCTTGGTCTAGGACTCTAGGTCAACCAGCGCCGCCCACGGAGCGGGGGTCAACTACTAAGCCACGCCTACCCCCCGCTATTTAAGATCTGACCTCGTGGTGATCTCTCTCTTCTTCTACCTACTCCAACCAGCCAGCAACACCTCCTCCTCCTCCGCCTGCCTGGCGGTCCTCGCTCCCGCCGGAGAGCATGACGACCCACAAGCTGGTCCTCCTCTGAGCACCCTCACCAACCAGCTCTCTCTACATCACGCTTGTAACCACGCTGCCACTTCCCAGCACCAAGCTGCATTGTACATCCAATACAACATGTATACAGAGAGCACATTGTGAGTTTCCTTTCTCCATCCCATCCTGAGTGAGAGAATCCAAACATCACGCACCCCACAGCTTAACATCAGCAACAGTACATCTGCGCCAGCGAGGCTCAACGCTTTCCTTAACATTTGCTTGTTCCGTCTTTCAACACAGCCTCGCTGCCATCTCCAGCCGAGATGCAATTAATGACATCCAAGTTAAATTTCTTTGTATTCCTTTCACATAGGTATTGCTGCCCGTGACGAAGAAGATCACCTCGCCAAAAAAGCAACACATGAAAAGGACATTAGAAGTCCCCATCGCCCTCTTCCTCAACCACTCTCAAATCCTGGATATATTATACATCATTTAACCTGAGAACTTCCACCAACATTGAGACGAATCTTAGATTTTAGGATACTGCGTATTGCAATGGAGACCGAATGTGAAAAAAACCCTGGGTATGTATGGTGACAATGACTTAGGTTCTCGGGCCAGTGTGAGAAGGCGAATCAAGCAACGAAACTAGCAGGTCTTATAAGAAGGTCGTTCAGATATCTAGGCGATCTTCAAGACTGTCAGTTGATTGAAAATGTCCAAAGAAGGGCCACCAGACTGGTCCCTGCACTACGGCCCCTCAGCTACCCAGAGAGATTACAACGCTTGCAACTGCCTAGCTTATACTACAGACGGGCAAGAGGAGGCCTAATTGAGGTGTATAAACATTTCGGAGGGCACTACTCAAGTCAAGTGTCCATACCTGGAGCGGGCGAACGCCCCCCTTACAAGGAGTTACAGCTCAAGGTTGAGGCTACAAGTCCAGAAAACTGTAAGAGTAAACTTTTTCGGAGTGAGAATTTTGAACTCTTGGAACAATCTGCCAGAGAGTGTTGTGACGGCACCGAGTGTGGACTCTTTCGAGATCGGACTTGGCTAACACTGGAGCAGGTTTAGATACATTCAGGAGCCAGTGCATGCCCAGTACTTGCCAACAGTGCGTAACAGACATGACCAACTGCCAAAGCGGCTATTGAGCCGATCAGTGGCGAAGAGGATAAAAGTTAAGAGACAACCACCATTAAAAAGAATCTGCACCTAATTCAGTCTCAACAAATTGTGTATACAACGGGTGATTGGATATAGGTACTGCTGGGGGTACAGGGAGCCTTGCCACACTACAGGTAATGTTTGTGGGCGTCCCAACCTCCTACCCTCCCTCACAACATCTTGGCACGTTCTGACGCTTCCTCCTGCAGCACGTGATCCTCCGCAGACCTCCCGCCCCAAGACCAAATATCCCTCCTACAGACGGACCTGGCTGGCGGCAGTTCGTTATTTGTGGGGATCTGCCACACTTTACTTTAAACAAGTGATCCTGTACATATCCTCCCTATATTTTATCCATCCTTCACTATAAGTAACTTGCTAACACAGCCAATGGTTCCTCATGCATTCACGGCCTTTCATCATTCAAGTCTAAGGAAACTAACACGAACTCCACATGCTTCCCGGTAAGACGCTGTAATGCTTCTGCGCTTTACCATACACAGATGCAGAGGTGAAATCTTGCTTAATGGAACGGTTTTTAAAGACCACCATCAGGGAAGGATACCTCATAAACTCATGGTATGTGTGATAACGGATAAGTATTATCTTGTCGATATTTTTAAGATATGAAAAATAACAAATCAGTTAAATACAGTGTAGGGGTATCGAGATATTAATGTTGTCTAGCACTCAGGATGAAAGGAAATTCTAATGTGGTTTTCTTATATAATATATATAAGTTATATGATAGACAGTCTGGTGCTGGAGGTGCCGTGTGGTGGGGAGCAGCTCAGTAGAAGACGTTCGGGAGTATCGTGTTGAAGGAGGTAGATGTGCAGGAGCTTCGTTAGAGAAGGTGTTGCCTGTTGCTGGCCTCCTGGTTGAATGAAATGTTAACAGCGTGGAGCTTGCTGGAGGAGATGTTGCTTGTTCAGGAAAATGGGCAGAATGAATCTCAATGGAGAGACAGAGCTTATATACACCCGGCAGCAGCCGCCAGTCCTCTATGAGTCATGTTGGGAAAACCCGAGAAGTAGCCGGTGACTAGTTTCGTTGCTAAGATACGGTAACATCTGGGGACAGCTCTCGCTTGGTTGCTAGGGGAGGCGGCACATTGGAATGCGGATACGCTTGGTGGTGGGCTGCGACGCAGTTGTAGGGGAGAATTCCACTACAATACTCCCCCTCCCCTCCAGGCGCGGCGGGAGGCTGGATGTTGCCCGGGTTGTGTCCCACACATAACACATACCGGGCAGGTGTATGTACGACTCGACCGCTACGTGTAACAACTCCGTCCAGTGACACAAAACCTGTGGGAGAATTAGGAGGAGAAAGAGGGTTTGGGATTAGAGGAGGTTGTACAAGCAATGGTTGTTGTGCTCCTGCTGCTGCAGGGGCTGCGTCAGGAGGAGGGTCCATGGCAGGAGCAGGTTCAGGTTCTATGACAGGAGGAGGGTCTATGACAGGAGCAGGTTCTATGATAGGAGGGAGGTTTATTACAGGTTCAGGTTCTATGACAGGAGCAGGTTGTACATGAGGGTGAAAAGAGGGTGCCCAGAAATGTCGTGGGCGTGGTGTTGCTGCCGGTGGTAACTGCGGGTGGACTGGTGCAGGCGTAGTTTGTTGATGGTGCTGCTGGGCTGGGGGCCCGACGGGTAAGGTGGCCGGTTTGACTCTGTCTATGCTGACGGTGTCATGTCTGCCATTCCGGATAATTGTCAGGAACTTTGCAGAACGGGTAACCACCTGGAAGGGTCCATCGTAGGGGCGTTGTAATGGGTTGCGGTGAGCATCATGCCTGACGAAAACATACTCGGCTGTGAGTAGTGCAGGAGGGATGTGTTCAGGGCGCCGAGTAGGCTGGCGTGGAGCAGTAGCTCTGAATGCAGAAACTGCTTGTCGTAGCTTTTGGAGTAAGTCGTGACGAACGGCTGGAGTGGTTTGGTTGGGATCAGGAGGGAGTGAGAAATCCCCGGGTAGCCGAAGGGGCTCGCCTAGTGTCAGATCTGCTGGGCTACAATCCATATCCTCCTTGTGTGACGCACGGATGCCGAGGAGCACTAAGGGAAGCGCATCAGTCCAGCTGTAAGGGTCGTGCTGTGCCTTGAGTGCGTCCTTCAGCTGCCGGTGAAAACGTTCTACCATGCCGTTGGCTTGAGGGTGGTATGCTGTAGTGCGTTGTCTAGACGTGCCGAGGAACTGTAGGAGGTGCTGCCAGAGTTGTGACTCAAACTGTACTCCTCGGTCAGTGATTACGGTTGCTGGGGGGCCAAAACGGGAAACCCAACCGGACATGAAGGCGCGGACAGTAGTCTCTGCTGTAGCGTTGGGAATGGGAATTGCTTCTGTCCACCTGGTGAAACGGTCGATGCAGGTGAAGATGTAGGTGCTACCGTAGGATGATGGAAGAGGTCCCACGATGTCGAGGTGTACTACTTGAAAACCGCCTTTGGGAATAGGAAAAGCTTGTAAGGGGGCCCGTATGTGACGATGTATTCTGGAGGACTGGCAGGCCAGGCACTGGGCAGCCCATTTCTTAGGATCAGACTTGATGCCGGGCCAGACGACACGTTGCGTGAGGAGGCGCTGGGAGGCCCGCACACCCGGGTGGCTGAGACCATGGATGCGGTCGAAAACAGCGCGGCGGTGGACGTGAGGCACGAACGGTCTAGGCTGTCCACAGGATACGTCGCACCACAATTTTATCTTTGTGCCAGGAACAGGGAGTTCTTGGAGTATGAGGCCTGAGGGGGATGTCTTGTATGCTGCCAGGTCTTCGTCTTTCTCTTGAGCCGCGGCTAGCTGCCCATAATCAATGGGTGGAGATGAGGGAAGAATGGTGGATATACAACGAGAGAGGGCGTCGGCGATCTCGTTGTGGCTGCCTTTAATGTGTTGGACGTCGCTGGAGAACTCCGAGATGTAAGCCAAGTGGCGCAGGACACGAGGTGTATGTGACTGGGAAGCTGAAGCGAAGGCGTGGACGAGGGGCTTGTGATCAGTGAAGATGGTGAACTGACGGGCCTCGAGGAAGTGTTGGAAATGTCTGACAGCCAAGTATATGGCCAGGAGTTCTCGATCAAAAGCGCTGTACTTGAGGTGTGGTGGTTGAAGCCGTTGTGAGAAGAAAGCAACGGGCATGAAAGTTCCGTTGATCTCCTGCTGTAAGACGGCGCCCACTGCAGTAGAAGAAGCGTCTGTTGTGAGAGTGGTCCGGGCGTTAGGTGCGGGTGGGCCAGGAGGGTGAGGCGTGTGATGTGCTGTTTGATAGTGGTGAATGCCGTAGTAGCCTCTTGAGTCCACATGAGAGACTTGTGAGACTTCTTCGGGCGTCCCTTGAGAAGGTCGTGTAGGGGGGCTAGGACGGTGGCAGCTTTGTCAATGAAGCGGTGGTAGTAGTTGACTAAACCCAGGAACTCCCGGAGTTTCTTCGCCGTTTCAGGTTTGGGGAACTCCCTAATCGCGGTTATTTTCTGTGGTAGGGGTTGTATGCCACTGGGCGAGACTCTGTGACCGAGGAAATCGATGGCCGAGGTTCCAAAGACGCACTTAGCAGGATGAACTTTCATGTTGTTGTTCTGCAGGCGTTGGAGAAGGAGTTGTAGGTGGTGGTGGTGCTCGGCAGGCGTCGAAGATGCGACGAGGATGTCGTCAATGTAGACGGTGACAAAATCGAGGTCGCGAAGCATATGGTCCATGAACCTCTGGAAAGTCTGTGCTGCATTGCGTAAGCCAAAACTCATGAAAGTGTACTCGGAGAGTCCGAACGGAGTGGTGATGGCTGTCTTCTGGGTATCTGCCGGCGCTACTGGGATCTGGTGGAAGGCACGCTCCAAGTCGATCTTCGAGAAGATAGTCTTGCCATGAAGTTTGTGGTGAAAGTCCTGGACATGCGGAATAGGGTACCTGTCAGGTTTGGTGACGAGATTCAGGGCTCTGTAGTCGCCACACACCCTCCACTCGCCGGGTGTTCGCTTAGGAACCATGTGAAGAGGCGATGCCCAGGGACTCCTTGAAGGGCGAATGATGCCGTCTTGCAGTAGTTTGTTGAATTCTGCTTTGGCTGTGTACAGGAGCTCAGGGCGCAGGCGGCGAGGGCGTGAAAAGACTGGTGGTCCTTTGGTTTCGATGTGGTGGAAAATTCCCGACGTAGGTGGTGGGGGTAGGGAGACTCGGGGTGAGAAAAGCTCCTTGAATTCGTCGAGCAGGGAGGAGAACTCGTTGGAAGGCGCAAGACAGGTGATAGCGTCCGTGTGTCTGGCACGAGAACCCTGGATCTTGCGTGCTGTAGGCTCATGAATGAGGCATAGATGACTTGGTTTGACGCCGAGCTTGTGGAAGGTGAGGAAGTCGAAACCAAGGATGGGTTGAGACACGTCTGCTATCACGAATAACCAACGCAGAGCCTTGGGCAGACCGAGGTCTAAGGCGAGGGTGCGTACGCCGTAGGAGGCGATGGAGGTACCGTTGGCAGCGAACAGGTCATACGAGGGTTGCTTTGACTTGTCTCGTAGTGAGGGAGGGATGAGGCTGACAGATGAACCGGTGTCGATGAGGAACGTCTTGCCGGAGGTGCGGTCGGTGACGCGCAGTAATGAGACGCCTGGAGGGACGGAGGCCGAGGCGTCTACCAGCCTCCGGTGTTGCCGTTTCCCGAATAGGTGCAATAGGGCTCACAGTTTCGAGCATAGCGGCCGAAAGTCTGGTGATACCAGCAGAGGGTAAATTTGTTGTGCTGGGGGTTGGCTGCTGTGTGTCGGAACTTGTAGGGCGTAGTGTGTGAGTCAGGAACCGGCGCAGCAGCGGGTATGGAGGAGCAGAACTGCTCAATGGTGTCCATCCTGCGGTTCAAAATTTGCAACAGGTCCTTGATGTCTTGTGAGGTATTGCTCGGCTGAGGGGTGTTGACCCGGCTTACAAGTTCGATGGTAGGTACTGGTGTGACCGTGGCGGCAAGGGGTGCAGCAGCGCATTCGTTAAAAATTCTATCTGCCGCGGTTGCATATAGTTCCGGTGTCGTAGAGTAATCTACTGCGGACAGGATGTTGCGTACTTCTGTGGGTAGCTTTTGTGCGTGAAGCTGGCGCAGGATAGAGTCGGGGAGTCTGTCTGTGTGACGGGAGTTCAGCCGACACATCTCCTCCCATAGACGTCCCGGGGTTGAGTTCCCGAGGGAGGTAGAGGATAGATCTTGCAGGAGATTGGGGCTGGTCTGTTGATAACACGTCTTCAAGGCAGCCCGCAGGGTAGCGAATTTGTTGTGATCTGGAGGGTTGGAAATGGTTTGTGAGACCCGCGTGGCCACTTCCGTGGGTAAGGCACAAAGCAGGGCGCAATACTTTTGTCCGTCGGTAGCTCGTGAACCGGCGAGGGCTGCTTCCACATGGTCGAGCCAGTCCTCGACGTTGTGGTTGAAAATCGGCAGAGAGATCCGTTCGTCCTCCATCCTGTGTGAGTGCTTATCTCCGGGAGTCACCATTGTAGGGGTATCGAGATATTAATGTTGTCTAGCACTCAGGATGGAAGGAAACTCTAATGTGGTTTTCTTATATAATATATATAAGTTATATGATAGACAGTCTGGTGCTGGAGATGCCGTGTGGTGGGGAGCAGCTCAGTAGAAGACGTTCGGGAGTATCGTGTTGAAGGAGGTAGATGTGCAGGAGCTTCGTTAGAGAAGGTGTTGCCTGTTGCTGGCCTCCTGGTTGAATGAAATGTTAACAGCGTGGAGCTTGCTGGAGGAGATGTTGCTTGTTCAGGAAAATGGGCAGAATGAATCTCAATGGAGAGACAGAGCTTATATATACCCGGCAGCAGCCGCCAGTCCTCTATGAGTCATGTTGGGAAAACCCGAGAAGTAGCCGGTGACTAGTTTCGTTGCTAAGATACGGTAACATCTGGGGACAGCTCTCGCTTGGTTGCTAGGGGAGGCGGCACATTGGAATGCGGATACGCTTGGTGGTGGGCTGCTACGCAGTTGTAGGGGAGAATTCCACTACAATACCCCTCATCCCATTGTAATTTCCCTTGTAATATTTGCACTTTGGCCTGGCCTTATCCTGAACTAGGTAACAGTTAAATCTGAATGACAACACTGTATGGTGACTGGTGCCAACTGGGGCAAGGTGTTCCAGTTTGGCCACCATACCCTCCTCGTTTGTTATGATGAGGTCAAGTGGCTTGGGTGTTTGCTCCCCTCTGTAATGTGTCGGGTCTCTAACATGTTGGAACAGAAAATTATCTCTCAGAGTTTCTACAAAAAAGAGTAGCAGGGTTATTCAAGTCATTCGGGATGGTCTCGTTTCTCCAGTCGATGTCGCCACAGTTAAAGTTCCCCATGATAAGGAGGTGGCTGGGGTTGAGCATCGCCGCGTTGTTTATTAAGGTTCTTAAGTTCCTTTGATTTAGTGGACTCTTCAAAAACATCCTCTCCCTGTACCCTCGCCTGGCTGGCTCTAAGGTCTTGCCTAGCGTAGATAACCACACCCCTCTTGCAATTTTCTTGAGAAAGGTTCGAAAATGAGTCATATCCAGCATTACTGAACACACATTCCTCTGGGTCGATTCTCCTGTTCTTGTACAACAGTTTTACAACACCTACAATAT
This sequence comes from Homarus americanus, assembly GCF_018991925.1. Classification (NCBI taxonomy): domain Eukaryota; kingdom Metazoa; phylum Arthropoda; class Malacostraca; order Decapoda; family Nephropidae; genus Homarus; species Homarus americanus. The sequence goes on along the minus strand of NW_024733126.1, from coordinate 10,483,622 downwards.
CTGGTTGGTGTACTCTTAGTAGTGTTTCAAACGGTTCCATGACAAAACCCCAACGGGGTTGTCATTTGTCAACACTAACCTAACCTAAGCTTAAAAGTGTTTTTTTTTTTTTTTATATATGAGACTGGGGTTTTGTCCATTGGGGTTTTATCTGGTCACCGTTTCAAACTCCTCTCTCTTATCAAGGAACGTGTCAGTATTAGTGTACAGTACATTCAAGCCAGAATTTGTTCTCGGTAACGTCTCTGCTCTTAGTAATAAACCCGCTCTCCCCAGAAGCTGCAGCATTTGCTAAGTACACTGTATGTTGCAGGGTGTGGTGAGAAATGTCATTGTGTACACTCCTGAAGATCGTTACGAGGGACGGACCGTCAAGACCTTCTTATAAGACCCAATAATTTATTTGCCTGATTTACCGATGCTTTTGATATGACTGACCTATCATTTAACATTAAAAAAAATACTGAACAAAATTAATACTCAACCAGCAAATTGTAGAAGGGAATTTATTGTTCTGAAAGTTAAATAAAAGTATTTTTCTCTCCTATTTTTGGCTGTTTAAATGCAATATATTATGAAACACGAAAATATAAAATAATATGCAAGATTAAGCAAAAATTAAGGTTGAAAGGTTATTACCGTGAAAGATTTAAGCGGCACATGAAGGCAAGTTTGTATTAACACTAACTTCAACGGATGAGTGGTGGAAAGAGGCAAGTACTGTATGTGTTTAGGTTTCTCTTTAATGTATTCCAACAAGTTAAATATTAAGATTGTGTTGGGAAGATTAAAAAAAAAGAAAATAGCGATGATATGGATAAAAGTCTTCAAATTAAAGCTGCATTAATCTGTAGTGAGGCGTGTGGCAAAACGTGGCGTAGTACAAGGTGATGTATGAGAACACTTCTACCACCAGAAGCTGTTCGATTTCGTTCATTTTTGTCCATAAATGTTCTTATTCTGGTAAGTATTTAAAAAAAGGTGTCATTTACTAGAACCAAATAGAACTTGAACTAACCAACCAATGAAACCTACCTAACCTTACCCAACTTCCTTACCCCCAAACCTCCTGCCTAGGAAGTTGGGTAAGGTTAGGTAGGTTTCTTTGGTTGGAGATCAGGTTCTATTAGGTTTTAATAAATGACGCCTAAGCTAATATTGATGACTAACCCAGCGATGCGTTATTAGTTTGATGTTTATATTTTTTACTATATTTTCATCGGTGAACTCTGATGACAATAATTTTTTGGGAAACTGCTTCGTTTAGTTGATAATTATGAGACTGGGCATGCACTACTTTGTTTGGTGCCCACTACCTTGTCTTTCTCTGCAGTAATGTGGCTGAGTAAGAGCATCTCTGATTGTAAACAGCCAATTGCATTGATGACTCCTGGCTCCCGGGCGGCTGTTCTCATGCCCACAAAAAATGTAAAATTACATCGTCATAGTAAGTTCTTTCAGTTTAGGCAGTGGATATTTTGCTGTGACCTGCTAAGTTCCCACTACAGTATTGCTATTTACCGTGAGTGAGCTCTGATTTGCTAAGCGTTCATTACCAGCGAACACGAGAACTATATGTGACCGTGACACTGGCAGCATTTGGCATTCATTTTGCCATGAGTTACATATTGTGTAGCTATAAACATACTTAACCTGGAGTTGTTCGAGTTTGGCTACTTTTTCCACAAATGTTCTTATCATTTACTAGAACCTAATAGAACCTGACCTAACCAACCAAAGAAACCTACCTAACTTCCTAGCCGGGGGGTGGACCACCCCACAATATTAAACAGAAAGTACTTCGTCAATCAGAGCGCATTCAGGGTAAAATAACATTAGTACGAACTTAGCTGGTCGCGACCCAAATCAGGGTCGCAGGGTGTCTTCAGTAAGGTCGCGAGGGGCCCTCAGACAATTTTAAAAATATAGTACTTAGCATAAAGTCATAAAAAAATTTTGCTTAACATAATATATTATATGCCTGAGGGTCACGACACCGTGTTGTTGGGAAATTTAGAGTCGCAGCCAAAAAAAGCTTGGGAACCACTGAACTAAGGTTTGGTTTAATTTAGACAAAATATAAATAAAAAATTAAAGCATTTGCCAAAACTACGATAGTGTCCACTATAAAACATAGTGATATTACGACATTTTTAAAATCGCTATGAAAAATCGGTGGCGTTGTGTTTGGTAGCGTATCACAAGTAATCTGTAGTTGTGAAGGATGCAGACTGTCTCCAAGAGTTCATTTGTCAACATGGACCAGTTGGCAGGATATGCAAGTGTTCAAATTGCCACAGAAAACTTACAATGAAGAAGAAATGTGTGTTTCAGTGCAACAATCAATCATACTCTCACATAAAAACAATAATAAAATAAATTACACTGTCGCTTCAAGAAATTTGCATTCATTGGTACAGTTGTGGAATGTTTTCCTACACGCCCTGTGGTAACCCATGTCTCCAAAGGTCAACCTATATGATCTATAGCAAACCTATCCACCAATCATGACTGTCCTTAAATTACCAAAACCCATTCAGGTTATTATTCGTTTTTTGCCCATTCCCCTCTTCTGATATGGAAAATTGTTTTTCTGATGTATTTTGGTATATTTTAGTTGAATAGACCTTCAATTATTTTGCAAATGAACCATTTTGTTTTGTTTTATTTTTCTAGAAAATTAACAAAAAACCCAAAACAGCAATTTTCACAAGAAATGAAGGTTATACTGTATATGACTAAAAAACACCAGAAAAATACTTTCATATCAAAAGAAGGTAACAAAACCTAACCTACACTACCTTTGCTGACCGAATTGCCGCTAACCATGACCGCATCGTCGCTAACCTGAACAAAAGGTAATCATATAATACTATCTAACCTAACCTAACAAAACCATTGAGCATGCGGTCTACCTACTCTGGCGGATCACTAAATGTTTAGGAGTAAATATATTAAAAACTACCGGTTAGCATTTGCATAAACATTACACTTAAATATCGATTTGTAATTAAAAAATAATAATTAGGGTACAGGGCTGTAGTCAGAAACACAAGAACAGGAATGGATGAAAGACAAATATTAACCCCCATTTATTCATAAATGTACTGTGACATTGCCATTTGGAGATACAGTACAGGTTACCACAACTGTACCAGATATACAGATATCAAAGTAAGTTCTTTCTGCCTAATATGACTGGGGGCTAGGAGGTTAGGTAAGGTTAGGCAGGTTTAGTTGGTTAGGTCAGATTTTGTTAGATTCTCTGCATTGTTGTTAAAATTTTCGTGTTTGGTATCATGCAAATAACGTAGTACAGTATCTCCAGAAGTTTTGTGCAGTTCCATAAATTTTTTCTCTAACCAAGTTCTCCACCTTTACCAATACAGTACAGTACTTGTATTATAATTTTATACAGCATATTATACAGTACAATATCTTTAATAATGTTCAGGTGAAGCTCGAGTTTATGTAGGTTAGGTAGAATAGTCAAGTGTATTTTATGATAAGTAAATTATAAATTGTAGCTGTATCTGGTATATACTGTAGTACTGTACTTCATGAAGCTCCCACATCTGCCAAATGTCAACAAAGATGCTTGTGAGTTTATGCCCTTTATATACAAGATTACCAAACAATGCAGCTCTGTGGACATAATATTGCTGCTACCTAGCCCACTGGCTGTGTGGCCATGATTTTGCTTTCTTAGAGACTCGAATCTATTTCATTAGCATTTTGCATGGCAAACCTAACCTAACCTAACCTAGAAGTTTCTATCAGACAAGAATAGCAAAATACAGTATGTAACCTGCCTCTAGTGAATAAAGGGTAATGGTGGAGGAGACGGTTAGCACCCAAAGGAGATTATAGAACGCAGTGGATACAGGTACAGCAAGTGTATGCCAAAAATCACACTGGATATAGGTACAGTAGCTGTACAGTATTGACAAACTGTGTTGTTAATGGTCAGGTTAGGTGAAGTAAAGTTTCTTGTGTTGATGTTAATTTGTTTGTGGATTTATGTTTATTCCTTTGCCTAATGGCAGGAAAACTTGCCACTTCATTAAAGGCATTTTTTATTATTTTATTTTTGATTATATACTGTGGTAAAGGGATCATTAATAAAGTGTTCATGGCAAAATTGGCCTTTTTTCATGCACTGGATGAATTAAGGTTAACCTGACTTAGACCTCAATTTAACTACGAGTAAATACAGTACGGGTAGTCCCTTACTTACGACTGACTCAACTTACGTCAATCCGCGCTTACGACCTGCTCTGACCTTACGACCGTCGGGACATACGACTGTCGCAGTCGTGACCAAATTTTTTTCAAATGACGCTCGCATTTTCTATACCGAAACATTTCCGTCCTGAGCGAGAGCGTGGTGTGGCTTGGGTCACCACGTGGTTACACTCACTCAGTACAGCGCTTAGTTGGTGTTTGGCTATCATATCCTATACTGATCACGCTGTGAACTTATGTTATTATCGTATTTAATTGACTTTATAATGACTGGAAAGTGTACAAGTGAGAGTGCTGGTGGTGCTCCAAAGAAAAGGAGACAGGCAATTACTTTTGAGATGAAAATGAAGATGATAATGCAGTATGAAAAGGGTAAAACTGTAGCAACAATCTCACGTGACCTAGGTTTCTCGCACTCGACCATATCCACTATTCTGAAGGACAAGGAACGTATTCGTGGTGTAGTGAAAGGAACAACACCTATAAAGGGAACTATAATTTCGAAGAAAAGACAAGGTCCTATTCACGATATGGAAAAATTATTGGTGATATGGATAGAAGACCAAATACAGAAGCGTGTACCCTTAAGCCTTCTAACCTTACAGGCTAAAGCAAGAAGCCTGTTCCAAAGCCTGAAGGAGCAGGCAGGAGATGAATGTGAGCAAACCTTTACAGCAAGTTATGGGTGGTTTAATAGATTTAAAAAATGCTACAGTTTACACAATGTTAAGGTGAGTGGAGAGGCAGCTAGTGCTGATGTTGGTGCTGCCGAAGCTTTTAAGGAGGAGTTAGATGATGTGATTGTGGAAGGGAATTATTTGCGTGCGCAAATATTCAATGTGGATGAGACTGGATTATTGTGGAAGCGCATGCCTGAGTGGACATACATCCACAAAGAGGCGAAAACAATGCCAGGATTCAAGGCATTCTGGGACAGAATTACACTTCTGTAGAGGGGGAATGTTGCGGGTTTCAAGCTAAAGCCCTTCATGATCTATCATTCAGAGAACCCCAGAGCTTTTAAACATGTCAGCAAGCACACACTGCCAGTGTTTATTGCAGTAACAAGAAAGCCTGGATGACCATTGTACTGTTTGAGGATTGGTTCATGAATTGTTTCATTCCTCGAGCCAAGATGTATTGTCTGCAACAACGGATTCCATTCAAGATTTTGCTGATTTTGGATAATGCTCCGGGACACCCACCACACCTGGACGACATGCACTCTGATGTTAAGGTAGTGTACATTCCACCTAACACTACCTCTGTCATCCAACCCATGGATCAAGGTGCTATTGCTGCCTTTAAAGCGTATTATTTAAGTACGACCTTCGCTCAGGCTGTTGCTGCTACTGAAGGTGAGAAAATGCTCAGAGAGTTTTGGAAGGAGTACAACGTTTTGTCATGTATAAAGAACATTAGTGCAGCATGGGATCAGGTTACAAAACATTGCCTGAATGGAATATGGAAGAAAATCCTTAAAAGATATGTGAACGGTTTTAGAGGATTTAATGAAAATGAAGTTATTTCGGATATTAGTAACAAGATAGTGGAGTTACCGGTAGGTAAACAGCTTCAGTTAGAAATTGATAATGAAGATGTTGAACAGTTGGTTGAAAGTGTAGCTGAAGATCTCAGTAACGAAGATCTCATCGAACTTGAAGCACACAAAGATGCAGAGGAAGAAGCCAGTCTAAATGTAGAAGAAGGACCTGCACCCCCCAAAAAGTGTTCAGTGAAGCAAATGGCAGAGGCATTTGCTACAATTAATAAAGGAATGCAAATGTTTGATGGCATGGATCAAAATTATGAGCGTTATGGCAAAGTTGATAGAATGATCCAAGATGCACTTGCTTGCTACAGAGAAATTTATAATGAAAAGAAAAAGCAAACTGTGCAGCCTAAATTGGACATCTATTTTAAGAAGTCCCCCAGTGCTGTCTATTCACGCCCCACCAGTGCTGCCTCTTCACTCCCTCAAGATGATCCAATACCTTCAACCAGCAAGTTTCCACAGCACATAAACCTGTCTGAAGAAAGCGACATTGATGACCCACCCAGCCCTGTCTCCTCTGCTTCTTCCAGTTAATGTAGTCTCCATGTATAATTAGAAAATTATGGGGGCCCCGTGTGCATTCAGCTGACTACATTAAAGGGAAGTGCTCAGTCACACTGTATCCATTCCTCATTATTTATTACTTTTACTGTACTGTATCTCATTGTAGATTTTTGTTTATTTATTTATTTATTTTTTTTATTTTTTGAAAATTTGATTTATTTTATTTTATTTTTTATCTATGTCGGACTTATGACCATTCCGACTTATAACCTGGATTTGGGTCCCTAACCCCGTCATAAGTCGGGGAGCACCTGTATTACAAAGGTGAGTCTTATCAATGTAGAACACAAATGAAATACTGTACATAATTGACAAATAAATTAACTCAGATACTGGACATGGTTACTTTCCAAAGCAAAACTGAGATTGCATACAACTTAACAGCAATGACTTGCATGAGTACATGTAGCTACTTGCAGGATGTGGTAAAGATTCAGAAAAGGTCGACCATGGAAACTACTAAAATATTGAGTTCTTCTAGTACATTTTGGGGTGTTAAAAGTGAATTTGACCTTCATTTTTGACGGTAATGAGCCATCATGGAGATATGACTGTTGAAACTATATCTAATGAAACTTCCTAACCACAGAAATCAGAAGTACTGTACCTGACCTAACCACTTATCCAATGGACCTCCGGTTGTGAAAAAACTTACCTTAATTGACCGATGCAGGAAGATTAAGTGATGAACTTGGATGAGGAATTAAATGCAGAATGCACAGTGAGGAGATTTCTTTGTCTTGGTGATTTTTTGGTTTTTTGCACAAAACCAAAAGTTCTCTTCTTGACGGTAGTGACAGTTCGAACCGCACTTTCCACGCTTCACAGAGGTTGGTGGAATACCACAATCTTTAAAAATGTCAATGTCTGCAGCTTCGTTTTCAAATACACGATGAATGGTTTGCCAAGCTGAGGAAGAACACCTGGTACAGAGAGAAGCTGTGTAGCCACTTCGCATTGAGTACCTGCTCCAAATTTTATGTACCAATCTAAACAAACAATATACTGAAAATACAATGGGGATCTGATAAACACCTTTTGTGGCCCCGAGTACTCTGTTATCCTTTTTGTAGATTGAATATGGGGAGCACAATAAACTAGCTAAGTCTGTGGCAAATTTAAAAAAAAACAATTCATGTTAGGATTTTTTTGATGTTAGAAACAATTTGTATTTAAACTAACGAATCAAACATTTAGCTGCAGCTAATGGTGCTTTTGCCTCTGCATAACTTGTGAGAGATGCTAATCCATTGTTTTTTGGTGTTTTTTTCAGATACATTGATCAGTGATAAGTAAACATAACAGAAAGCAAAACAAAAAACCAGTAAACGAGATGCCGAAGATTCCAAAAGGACTGCATAAACCTCGGATTCCAACAGGTTTACTGAGAATGGATCAAGAGATTTATCAAAAGAAAGGTACCCTCCCAAAAAATAATGGTGACTCTAATAGCTGCATGACTGGCTATCGTGGAAATGGGGGAAAAACCAAAAGATATAGTAGAGTTGATCATAAAGAAATACAACAGAGCAATAAAAACAAGAAGATTTTAGTTGTCGATCATCGTACAGATCAAACAGATGTAGAGAAAAGTTCTGGTCACTTACCATCCCACATTGAAGAAAACATTGTTCAACTTCTCAATCACAACCCAGATGGGATAAATCTTGAGAAATTCAGTAGTGCCTACATGGAAGAGTTTGATGCCCAATTAATAAGCACTAAGTATGGTTATGCTGATATTGTAGATCTTTTGAAGGCAATGTCAAATCATGTCATCATGAAGATCAGTGGATTACAGGACCAGGTGGTGGTTATGCCAAAAACAGGTAAGATAGAATTTGAAACACTAACCCTTTTGTAAAAATACGTATATCCATATTTTTATTTTGTTAATGTGTGTGTACATGCATGTGTTTACACTCGGAAAAAAAGGTAGTTTACAGGAGGGATCCAATGAATTTTGAACTGAACAATCCCGTTGTCTCTCTACTAATGTGAGGGTATGCCTCATGGGCCTGTATCAAAAACCTTTGTTTGGTGTTATTTTGCTTCACAAGACTTATTGTTTTACCAAGTGTACATACATACACGAGTATAGCAAACTGGTATTCGGTGAGTTCACAATTTTTACTATACAGTAATGTCTTTTTCTGGCATTTTTTTTGTACTGTTAGCATCTTCATTTTAAACTGTGACCATTACTTCACTTTATCCTTTGCACCACTGATTGGCCTGTTAGCTGCTTGTGTGGTTGATTACCTTTGGTAGGGTGGCCATCAGGTAATTGAAGGTACAGTAACTCGGGTATTCAACACAGTAACCAATGCAGGTTTGTCGACGTACTTGATAATGTGTGACCAGGTCACATTATGTTGACACAGGTGCTTTAAGTTGGGTCTCTTGGAGGGTGTGTCAACATCACAGGTACTGACACAAGTCAGGTCATATACTGTATATTTTATATACTGTACTGTATAGTGTACTGTATACAGTAATTGTACGTTTGCCGGAATTCTCGATCCCCAAAACTCACTAATAGCCAGAATAGAAATTGGGCCGGAAAATTTATAGTCTGCGAATGAGTTTCCAAGGATGAAAATTAGGCACATTTTTGGGAAAGAATTCTGAGAAGGTTCCAAGAAAATCTCTTCAAACCTCTCAGTTCTGGGCCTGGGAATAAATTTTCCTGGAGTTCTGAGAGATTGCATCATGCTCCAACACGTCCCCACGTTCAAGGCGTGTGGGTGACCTAGCTGTTTGGATCGCTTAGTTAATATTCTATTGCCATTATTGCATACAATTTGGGTTGTGCAGTACTTTACATTACTGTACCAGGACACAATTAGCCAAGAATACAGTGTTTAGTGTCAAGATGTAAAAAGTGATAACAGGGCCTCTGTGTGCCAGTAACAATTCCTTTTACTCTTATACTTATTACCATTGGTAGCGTGACGATAGGAGGCTCGTGGGTAGGTGTAATGATAGTATCAAGCAATAGGGACGAAATAACGGTAAATACTGTAGGTAAATAATAGACACAATTATACAAATACAAAGTTTATTTAAACATGAATATGAAATTAGAAGAAAGAATTTATTTGTACCAACAGACGAAATCTAGTACTAGGCCCTCAGGCTCAACATACTCACACCATTACTGGGTGGACATATTCAATAACACTTCCAACCCTACTGGGTGGACATACTCAATAACACAACTATTATAGTCACTTAGCACCATAAATACTAGGGCAACTGCCACTACAACACTCAGTCGTCAGGTGTGATACTCAAGCAACAGCCATGGGGTCCAGCCACCATGGAGTACTATCCGACGAACTCTGGAGATCCCAGTGGATTAATTCCACCACACAAATAGCCCTACTGAGTTAGACACTCATCCACCAATGATGGGGGCTGGTAGTGGTGTGTGGCTTGGTGATCCGGGGTCACCTCGCAGGACCGAGCGTTAGGGCCAGACGAGCCAGCTATGGGGGCTATAGGTAGTCTGAAGTGTCTGACGGCCGGGTCTCACGAAGGTAACTGATCCTACTGGACCTCGGACATCTCCCCAGACATAGTGGATACAACATCCACGCTACAGACACGGCCTAGGCTGCGTTAGGGACCTGTATGGATGAAGGGACGGGCACTCACTAACGGTGACAACAACATCACGTTTCAGGGGACGTTAAAGACGTAAATATGACTTCACTCAGAGCATATCAACTACGTTACTGTAACACTTGCACAATCAACTATTAATTGGGTCAAATCACTTAAAGAAGGGCGAATTACAACACAGCGTGGAATGGCATACCTGTATGGATGAAGGGACGGGCACTCACTAACGGTAGAAATGCCCGCGGGCCCTCACTCAAAACAGACCAGGGAGTCCACCTACTTCTATTCCGATGAATTAATTTACTGTACACTCTGACGTTGAAACTGAGACTATGAACTCATTTTCATTCTCTACTATTATCTTCACTAACAATGCTCTGACTCAGCTATCAAAAGCAAAATTAAATTGATTACAAAGGGTTGGATGGCAACAGGTCCCAGCATACAGCGTCGGCTACGAAATCCGTGGATTATATTCAAGGTTCCCATAAGACAAAGACGGGGGAAACAGAGAAAACGGGGGATGTTTCCACTGGGGGACTCAAGAGGGTTTTGTGGACGTTTGAGCGTAATATGAATCCTTAAGGTTTTCAGGTTAGCTATTATCATGATCATTACAGCAGTACTTTACATTACTGTACCAGGACACAATTAGCCAAGAATACAGTGTTTAGTGTCAAGATGTAAAAAGTGATAACAGTAATGTACAGTATAATGTATTGTACATTCAGTAAGTGGGAAATACTGAAGTATCTTAGCTTCTGTTTTTATTCAAGATCCTGCTTAACATAATACTCAAGGTACTAGATGTTTGGACTCAAATTCTAGAACAAGGCGTAAATATCGATAATATATACAGTATTGTCACCCCGTTTGGTCCCCGAGGTGTGCTAGATTTTCTTAATTGATTGAAAATGTTCAAAGGAGGGCCACCAGACTGGTGTCTGCTCTACGTAACCTCAGTTACCCAGAGAGATTGGAGCACCTGCAACTAAAGAGCTTATACTACAGACAGGCGAGGGACGACCTAATCGAAGTACATACAAGTATATAAACATCTCATTAATATAATAAAAATAATATTAATAACAATAATAACCATAAATAAATACAAAACTGAAAAAATAAATCAAGAGTGAGAAACGATATACTGTACAGTATGTAGGTTTTATTATATTATTATTATTATTACTACTACAGGATTAGCCCACCGGCACAGGTCACTGACCCACATCGGGGCCTGGGGGGTGAAAATGTAGTAATAATAATAATAATAATGATGATGCTCCATAAAGAAATGCAAAAATGAAAAAAAAATCAAAAGTGAGAAACAATATATGTACAGTACTGTATGTTGTGTTGTCAAAAGTAAGAGAAACAATTGAGACCCTGCAATTGTGTGTAAATGAGACAGAAAGTCAGATCAGCAACCTGAGACTTGGTCCAAATTTTTGTGATGCCATATGGTAGCAGGGTCTACCATTATACAATACATTATGCTTCTAATATCTTCCCAGGCGGTAGTTAAATGAACTACTCTATTTGATTGATAAATATATACCCAAGACCAAACCCACTGGCTCCAGGACTACAAGGAGGCGGTTACACATGAACCACATGACACTCGAAAAAAGTTAGGAAGAAATCACAGAAATTCAAGAGATGCGTTCTGACAAATGATGAGCAGGACAGAAGGATATATGCCAGGTCCAGGAACCAAGCAAAGTCAGAGTGTAGAAGGGGTGAAAAAGAGCTCCTAAGGCAGATTACAGGCGAGGTCAAGTCAAACCCAAAGGCTTTCTGTCGTTACACAAAGTTCAAATTAAAGTTGTGTGGGCTTATGAGATCTGAAACTTGAAGAGGGGTAGTTACGCAGACTTAGATTAGGACAAAGTGGAGGCATTAAACAAATTCTTTTCTTCAGTGTTCACGAGAGGATATGATCGATCTCCCTGCATTAGAGGAATGGTGGTTTGACACAGCTTTGGTGCACTATTTTCGCAGAAGAGAGTTATGCATAGAGCTTGCTGAACCCTATAAAATCCTGTTCTGCAGATACATGGACGAGCAAATGATACCCACTGACTGGAAAGTGGCATATGTGAGGCCTATATTTAAACGGAGATTGCCACTCCACAAACAATTTTAGACCTAGGCTGGTGAACTTGATTAGCATAGTGTGTAAAGTACTAGAGAGCATTATAAGAGATGCCATTACTTTGCTTTTTTTACTTTTGTCCTCTTCACCACTGATCGGCTCGTTAGCCGCTTGAGCGATTGGAAACGTCTCTGTTACGCACTGTTGGCAAGCACTGGGCATGCATCGGCTCCTGAATGTACCTGAACCTGCTCCAGTGTTGGTCTAGTCTGGTCTTGAAAGAGCTCACACTCGGCGCCGTCACAACACTCTGGTAGATTGTTTCAAGAGTTCACAACTCTCACTCCAAAAAAGTTTGCCCTCAGTTTTTTTGGACCTGCGGCTTCTTCAATCTTGAGCTGTGACCCCTTGTGGGAAGAGCGTCCGCCAGCTCCAAGTAAGGACACTCAACTGAGTAGTGCCCCTTCAGATGCTTATACACCTCAATTAGGTCACCCCTTGCCCATCTGTAGTATAAGCTAGGCAAGTTTAGGCGCTCCATTCTCTCAGGGTAGCTGAGGTGCCGAAGTGCAGGCACCAGTCTGGTGGCCCTCCTTTGAACATTTTCAACCAACTTACAGTCCCTAGCATATCTCGGGATCCAGACGGGTTGATAGTACTCCAGATGGGGAAACACTTCACTCTTGAAGATCGTTACGAGGGACAGACCGTCTAGATATCTGAACGACCTTCTTATAAGACCCAATAATTTATGCCTTGTTCACCTTCTCGCAATGGCACAAGAACTTCAGCTCATTGTCAACATACACACCTAGGTCCTTTTCACATTGTCTCAAATAGTGCGGTTTCTTCATCCCGTTGGGATTTATGATATGCCTGCTTACCGTTGGTACGCCCCAGGTGCATCCTCTTTACACTTTGTGACATTGAATCTCAGCAGCCATTTCTTCTTCTTGCCGTCATCGGCAAACATTTGTATGGAGGAGTGTACAACGTCAGGCTTGTCATCTATGAAACAAACAAACAACAGCTGGCCCAATACACTGCCCTGTGGTACCTCGCTTGTGACAGGTACAGATGATTTCGTGCCATTAATCACCACACACTGCTTGCGTTCATGTAAAAAGTCTTCTATCCACTATGACATTTCCCCGAATTCCGTACCCTTCCAGTTTGATTTTTAGCATTTCATGGGGTACACTGGCAAAAGCCTTGGCAAAATCTAGGTATATAATGTTGATATTACCACCCCGTTCCAAAATATGGGTCCAAATATCCAATACCTTGAGCAATTGTGTTAAGCAGGAGCGCCCCGGCATAAAACCGTGTTGGCAATCCTTCACAAGGCTGTTTCGTAGTAGATGTTCCATCGCGACATCTCTGATAATACTCTCAAGTTCTTTATATATTATGCTGCTCAGGCTCAAAAGTCTATAGGTGTTCGTGGAGTGACGATCGCCCTTCTTGAAGGTAGGACTCACATAAGCCACTTTCCAATCCCTGGGGACCTTTTGTTCATCCAGGCATTTACAAAGCAGGATCTTCAGGGGCTCGGCAAGCTCTTTGCACAACTCTCTTAGCACTCTGGGATGCACCATGTCAGGGCTGGGACTCTTATGGACCTTTAGCTTTGACAGTTTATTTCTAATACCCTCTTCTGTGAACACAATGTGGGTCAGTGCTGTGTCGAACCGTCTGTCCTCAAACGCACGAAGGTTAAACGCATCCTCTCTTTTGAACACAGAGGAAAATAAGCTGTTCAATGCCTCAGCTTTATCCTGGTCAGAATCTGCATAACTATCATCTTCAAGCCTCAGGTCTGATACTTTTACTTGCATTTTTAATTTTGACTTTGCATAGCGGTAAAACGCCTTTGGGTTTGACTTGATCTCGCTTGCAACCAGCCTCGGGAACTCGCTTTCAGCCCTTTTACACTCTACCTTTGCTTGGTTTCTGGCTCTTGCATACATCCTCCTGTCCTGCTCATCGTTTGACCCAACCCACATCTTGAATTTCTGAGTTTTCCTCTTAACTTTGTCGACCGCCACATGGTTCATGTGTTGGGATCCCCTCGTATTCCTAGAGGCACTGGGTTTGGTCTTGGGTATATATTTATCTTTGTTTAGCCCTGACTTCCATTTATTTACCTTGATCATATCGCCCCTCACTCTACGTCTCTCGAGAGTACAAATTAAGATACTTTAACCTGTCTCTGGACTCAAGGTTCCTAATGCCCGGGATTAGTCTTCTCATTCTCCTTTCTAGGGATTCAATATCCTTTCTGTAGTATGGTGACCAGAATTGAACTGCATAATCCAAGTGTGGTCTCGCAAGCGCAAGATATAGTTTTTGGATGACCTCGCTAGTCTTTAACACTCCTTTGTATGAACCCAATTACTTTGTTAGCCTTGTTTCAAGCAAATACACATCTGCTTTCACCTTTTTTCTGAATAACTCATCCAAAGTTGTTTGACATTTACGGCACACCTTCTCCTTGTACAGCTCAGTGTAGGAACTGAGAGCATTGTTAACTGCTCTTGCAATCTTGATGTTCCTTTCACGGTTGGGGTCGTTATCAGCAAAGATTTGCAGACCTTCCTCTATTAGTGCAGACGCTTTAGACATATCCTTTGTTGTCAACTGAAGTGGGGTGGGTGGAGACTCTATATCCTCTTCTTGTCCTGCAGCTTGCTCTTGTTCCAGCATCATCAGATCTTCATTAGTCAAATCTTCTCTATGGGACTCTAGCAACTCAACCACATCATTTTCTATGACTTCTTCAAAGCCTACATTATTTGCAAGTGTCACAATGTCTTGTTGAACTTTCTGTAGACTTTCAGCTTGTGAAAAACCTTGAAATTCATGGACACACTCTGGCCATATGTTTTTCCATGAACCATTCATAGCTGAGGTTTTCACTTCATCCCATGACTCGGCTATATTATCCACAGCATCCAAGATGTTGAACTTTTTCCAGAAGTCCCTAATTGTAGGTTTATCCTCCCCATCAATTGCTTTTATGAGCTGCAAAAAAGTTTTCCTCAGATAATATGCCTTAAAGTTAGCTATCACACCTTGATCCATTGGCTGGAGCAAGGAAGTTGTGTTCTTGGGGATGTATTCCACTCTCACATTATCAGAAAGATCATTTAAATTTAATGGGTGGCTTGGTGCATTGTCTAAGAGGAGCAATGCTTTATTAGATATGTTACGCCTGGCATTATATCTTTCTAAAGCAGGGCAAAAATAGTTAGTGAACCAGTATTGGAAAAGGGTCATAGTCATCCAAGCCTTCTTATTGGAACGCCAAATCACAGGTAGATTAGACTTGGCATAGCCCTTGAGAGCCCTTGGATTTTCTGAGTGATACACAAGTAGGGGCTTTAATTTCATGTCACCTGAAGCATTTCCTCCCAGAAGAAGTGTTAAACGATCTTTGGATGCTTTAAAGCCTGGTGCTGATTTTTCTTCAGTGGAAATAAAAGTTCTAGCAGGCATGCGCTTCCAGAAAAGCCCAGTTTAATCTACATTGTACACTTGTTCTGGTGTGTAACCTCCTTCATCAATAATTTTCTTCAGTTCAGCAGGATATTTATTAGCTGAATCTGTATCAGCACTGGCAGCTTCACCTCTCATTTTTATGTTGTGTAAATTAAGGCACTTCTTAAACCTTTCAAACCAGCCTTTACTAGCCAGAAAAGGTTTAACCTCAGAAGATGCACCTTCCTCTTCCTGCAAATCATTATATAAACTTATGGCTTTCTGTTGAATAACCATAGTGTTTAGCGGCACATTGCGTTTAGTCTGATCTTCAATCCAGACACTCAGGAGTCGTTCCATATTTAGCATCACATCACTTCGATGAAAATACAAGGTTCGAGCAGTTAATGGAGTAGCAGCTTGAGCACTTGACCGAATTTTGTCCTTATTATCACGGATTGTTCCCACTGTTGAAGTAGCAAGACCTAATGTTTTTGCAATCTGGCTAAGTTTTTCTCCATCAAGTTTAATATCCAATGTAATGCCTTTGTGGCTTCTTTTTGCACTACTGCGGTCACTTCCACTTGATGGCCTCTTTCCAGTCATCTTGAATAATGGTAATGCACTGTACTGTACTTACTGTATGTTTGTAAAAGTTAAATCAAACTGCTGGGGCTTGAAAAATGCACCCACACTGGATGTAAACAATGGACTGACTCCTCGTGGCGACGCTACGCTCGGCGGTAGCAAGCACCAAGAAATGCACACTTAACAATTTATAATTTTTAACGAAAAAATTGAATTTTACATTGTTTTTTTTTTTTAATTGTTAAAATATACCCCAATTTCCGTAAGAGCGGATTTACGGGCCGTAACGCGAAATTAATGTCGTAATTTACAAATTCCGTAATGTGTGTGTGTGTGTGTGTGTGTGTGTGTGTGTGTATATATATATATATATATATATATATATATATATATATATATATATATATATATATATATATATATATATATATATATATATATATATATATATATATATATATATATATATATATATATATATATATATATATATATAATGGTTCAAGTACTGAGCATGAGTCGCCACTGGTGACGCTTCATCCAATCGGATTTTTTTTTTTTTTTTTTTTTTATACGGGCATTAGCCCGCCCGGGTACAGGTAATGACACACATCAGGGCCTCGGGGGCGAAAATATAATGATAAATAACAATTATAATAATAATAATAATAATAATAATAATAATATCTACTGTATTATTATTATTATTATTATTATTATTATTATTATTATTATTATTATTATTATTATTATTATTGTTGTTGTTGTTATTACAACAATTAATAAAATTAATAGCAAATTCATACAAATAAAATACTGTAATAAAGATAATAAAAATAATAACCATAAATAAATACAAAATTGAAAAAATAAATCACGAGTGAGAAATTATATACATTATATATGTTGTGTTGTCCAAGTAAGAGAAACAATTGAGACCCTGCAATTGTGTGTAATGAGGCAGAAAGTCAGATCAGCAACCTGGGACTTGGTCACAATTTTTGTGATGCCATATGGCAGCAGGGTCTACCATTAGACAACACCTTATGCTTCCAATATCTTCCCAGGCGGTAGTACCTCCCTGTTTGGTAGCTGCCTACCTGCCTACTACCCGTTAATGCTCACTCGCTGTTTCCTGTCCTGTAACTACACCCTAATCCATTTTAGAATATCTCCTCCAATGCCATGAGCTTCCACTTTTCGTATTAGGCGTTCGTGGGGGACTTTGTCGAAGGCAAAGTCATGCCTGTTGTCCACTGATTCGAAAACAGCTGAAAAGAATGTTAATAGATTAGTTAGACATGAATGCCCGCTTGTGAAGCCATGTTGGGAATCATTGATCAACTTGTGTTTCTCCAGGTAATTTCGAGTAGAGTTTGAAATTATTGCTTCCAGTAATTTGCCTACAATTGATGTTAAACTGATTGGATGGTAGTTAGAGGATATTGATTTATCTCTCTTCTTGAAAATCGGTATTACATTCGCTATCCTCCAGGATTCTGGTACTACACCCGTTTTTAAGGACTTGTTAAACAAATTTGCTAAGGGCACAGCAAGCTCGTCCTTACATTCCTTTAATACTCTGGCAAATATCTCATCGGGACCAGGTGACTTATTAGGCTTCAGTTTGTCTATTTGCTTATTAACATCGTTACTCGTCACTACTATCTCGCTTAATTTGTTTTCTTCACTATCTCTGAATAGAGTCGGTGCCTCGGGTATCATGTTTAAATTTTATGTGGTGAAAACTGTTGAAAAATATCTATTCAGATTATTGCTTATTTCTCTGTCGTTATCAGTTAGCTCGCCGGTATCTGACTGTGTTGGTCCAATCTTTTCTTGTGTTTTAGTTTGATACATTTGAAAGAATCCCTTGGGGTTTGACCTCTCCTCCCTTGCTACCTTCAGTTCATTATTCCTCTTTGCTTTTCTTATCTCAGTCTTAACCCTACAGGCCAAGACCTTATAATAATCTCCAAGGTAAATTTCACCACAATTTATTTTCCTTCCTTTTGCCTTCCTTTGTCCAACAATATTCTTTAAATAATTATTTATCCATTTGGGGTCATTGTTGTTTGATCTGGGTTTTCTGTATGGTATGTTCTTTCTTTGTGCATTAAGGAACTCATTATTTAAATTGCTGTGGAACTCGTCAACCTCAGACCTCTTGATCGGGTCATCCTCAACCGTCATATTTTGAGGTTATCGTTGTCAGGTCTCTAGGTAAAGTGAGGTCTCTCTCTGTGGGTACATTGCATGGGGTCACCTCACGTGAGGTCATGTAATCCACCCCCAAACGTGATACCCCTTCTTTCAGCTGCCTTTTCAACCTATCAAACTTTGCCCTTCTGAAATCTGGGACTTTAATGGAATTTTCCTTGCGACTGCCATTAAATTCTAATTTGAATTGTAGTTCTTTGTGATCGCTGTTTGCAAGTTCGTTCCCTACCTCGACATTACTAATGAGATTTTCTCTGTTTGACAGAACTAAATTGAGTACAGGGGGTATATTATTACCCAGGGTGGGTTTGGCTATATGTTGATGCAAGAAACAGTCTTGAACTTTTTCAAGAAAATCCTCTGATTCCGAGTTACCCATAAGGTCGATCCAATCTATTTGGCTAAAGTTAAAGTTGCCTACTATACAGACTTTGCTATGTCTGGAAGCCCTGCGCATTTCATCCCAAATAATTCGCTCATTAACTCTTATGAAGATTAAGTGGTCTATATATTACTCCTGTGATTAATTTTTCCATGCGCTGGCTCCTGACTGTATATCTGAACCTACTCCAGTGTTGGTCAAGTCTTGTCTTCAAAGAATTCATACTCGGTGTCCTCACAACACTGGCAGATTGTTCCGAGAGTTTACAATTCTCACTTCGAAAAAGTTTGCCCTCACAGTTTTCTGGACTTGTTGTTCACTGTGACCTCTAGTGGGGCGAGTTTCCGCCAGCTCCAGGTACAGACGCTTGACTTAATAGTGCCCTCTGAGATGTTTATGAACTTCAATTAGGTCAACCCTTGCCCGTCTATCATATAAGCTAGGCAGTTACAGGTGTTCTACTCTTTTTGAGTAACTGAGGTGCCATATTGCAGGTACTAGTCTGGTGGCCTTCCTTTGGATATTTTTAATCAACTGACAGTTTTTAGCATATTTCAGCAACTAGTTTATAGCATGTTTCAGCAACCAGACATGGTGACAGTGCTTCAGACGGGGGAGCACTTCACTCTTGAAGATCGTTACGAGGGACAGACCATCTAGATATCTGAATGACCTTCTTATAAGGCCTACTAACAGTAGTTTAGTTGCTTGATTAACCTTCTCCTCACAATGGATCAAGAACTTCAGCTTGTTGTCAACATATGCACCCAGGTACTTTTCACATTCAGTCTCTATTAATATAGTTTCTTCCTCCCATTAGGACATGGGATATGCCTCCTTACTGTTGGTACAACCTAGGTGCATCCTTTTACACTTGGTGACGTGAAATCTTAGCAGCCATTTCGTGGACCACTCTTGAAGCCAACAGAGATTTTTCTGTAGCTCTTCACAGTCCTTTTGGTTCTTAATTTTCCTGAATAATGGGTTGGTACTCGGAACGGCATCGAACTGTAAAACTTGCTTTTTTTTATCTGATGGCAACTGGGACACAATACCATCAGGTTAATCATGAATCCATGTACAGTGTGTGAAAAATGTCTGTAAAATGGTGATGGTGATGACTGACCGCTTTGATGCAGGTACCATTGGGTTATTAATTTTTTTGTTAAGTAGGAATAATTATGTAATGTAATATGATCACATTAAATGTAAAATTAAGTGTAATTCAACTGTTATGCATTTCATAATTTGTAAATTTGTTTAGTTTTATTGTTTGTCCAAGTAGAAAGTCCAAGTTTAAGATGATAGCCTGAGATTTTACCATATAATGATTGAACCTGAAATCTATTTTGTAGTCAGAAATTGGTGAGCATAAAAGCATTAAAAATTGGTGAGAAAATTTTACAGTGATATTTCTGTTAGCCACGACAATTGGTGCAGAACACTTCCGGGAATGAGAGATTTTCGGGTAATGAGACGACTTTTTCAAAGCCGGAAAAAATTCCTCATCCCCAGAATTTTCTGGGTAACAGAAAAATGTTCTCTGAGATTCCAGAAATTGCACATTACATGATCTCTCTAGCCCGGAAAAGCTTCCCCATCCCCGGAATTTTCCGGGTATTGGGAAAATTTTCTCTGAATTTTCCGGAAAATGTGTCCCTCGGAAAATCATTACCAAAGCCGTAATTTTCCAGAAAATCCTGCCTTTAGGAACGATTTTCTGAGAAAATTCCAGTTCCGGCTATCGGAGAGCTCCGGGTTTGGGGGATTCTGGTTAATGGAGATATTACTTATATCCTTAGGAATTAATCACTAATATAGTTTTCTCTTATCTGGTGAAATGGAAAATGGTATTGTGATCTTTGTGCTTTGGATGAAGAGAAAGTGTGTCCCATAAGGGCAGATACTTAGACTTGGCCTTGTTTGGGTACATGAGGATGCAGTGTGGCCAGCACAGCATTTGACTGCCATTACTTTTTCCAACTGTAAAGTTAGGTATCCATTCACAGCTGGGTGAACTGGGGGTGCCAGGGGGTGAACCAAGAATCCTTAGGACAGAAAGTAAGTGATGAATCAACTTGACTGCCTTACCCATGGTTTTTGAATGGCAATGTCCAGATCATTTGTAAATATTTTTCTTTATAGAATTTGCAGATTCAGATCCAGTATATTTTACAAAGATGACAATAGTCATAGTATAGCTGCTGTGATCAGGACATAATGCTTGTAGGTTTACAGTATCTAAATAGACTATATTTAGACCATCTGCATGCCTCTGATCATAAATGGGATTTCAGGATCAATCTCAGTTTTCATCATGAAATTCCACAGTATTTGCTGTCACTTTCTTTACTCTTTTGCTTAATTAGGTACTGACGGAAACAATGTGGTGAGGAGGAGATTACCATCCCATAGCATTCCAGATGCTATTATTTCAACATTCCAGACCATTGTGAAGGAGCATGGTGGTGGCATTATGCTTGATAGACTAATTCCAGAATATGAGGTGAAGTAATAATGCTTGTGTGTGTATTTATTATGTATATAATTTTTCATATAAAAATTATTATGTTTACTCATTTAATTCTAATTTATTACAGTACAGTAATTTATAACAG
The DNA here is from genome assembly GCF_018991925.1 of Homarus americanus. Classification (NCBI taxonomy): domain Eukaryota; kingdom Metazoa; phylum Arthropoda; class Malacostraca; order Decapoda; family Nephropidae; genus Homarus; species Homarus americanus. Next base: position 10,462,245 of record NW_024733126.1, on the reverse strand, counting down.
GGTGTAAGCTTGTATTAAAGATTATCTTTGCACTTTAGACAGACTCTGATGTATGAAAGTGATTTGTTCCCAAAAAATATTTTTTATATACATTACTGTATTGATTTTTCAGAAATGGATACACGAAATCCCAATTCCGTTTCTTAAAAAATCAAACCAGGCTCAACCACTGATGAGTTATTGCATCATCCTAAATTCCTGCTGCTTTATTTACATGATGTGAATGCCATCTCAACCATCAAGTGACACTCCACTCATCCTTTCTCATGTATTACTTACTTTTTTACTTTTATCCTCTTCGCCACTGAGCGGTTGGTTAGCTGCTTCGGCGGTCGGCCACATGTCTGTTACTTACTGTTGGCAAGTACTGGGCATGCACTAGCTCTTGAATGTATCAGAACCTGCTCCAATATTGGACAAGTCTGGTTTTGAAAGAGCTCACACTCAGTGCTGTCACAACACTCTGGCAGGTTGTTCCAAGAGTTCACAATTCTCACTCTGAAAAAGTTTGCCCACACAGTTTTCTGGACTTGTGACTTCTTCAACCTTGACCTGTGACCCCTTGTGGGGCAGGCTTCTGCTAGCTCCAGGTATGGACACTCGACTGAGTAGTGCTCTTTGAGATGTTTTTACACCTCAATTAGGTCACCCCTTGCCTGTCTGTAGTATACGCTAGGCAGTTGCAGGCACCATAATTTCTCTGGCTAACTGAGGTGCCAGAGTGCAAGCACCAGTCTGCTGACCCTCCTTTGGACATTTTCAATCAACTGCGTCCCTACCATTGTGAGGAGTACTGTCACCCCGACAGTATTCCTCACAATGGTCCAAAAACTTAATTTAATTTTCAACACACACACACAGGTCATTTTCACAGTCAATCTCTTATTAATACAGTGTCTTCGTTCTGTTGGAACATATGATAAGCTTCCTTACCGTTGATATGACCCAGGTGCAGCCTCTTACACTTCATGACATTGAATCTTAGCAGCCATTTCTTCGACCACTCATGAGGCTCACAGAGGTCTTTCTGCAGCTCTTCACAGTCCGTTTGGTTCTTAATGTCCCTGAATAACTTGGCATCGTCTGCAAACAAACATTTATAAGGAGTGAATAGCTTCCGACATGTCATTTATGAAACACACAACAAGAATGGGCCCAATACACTGCACTGTGGTACCCCGCTTGTCACTGGTACACATGATGATTTTGTACCATTAATCACCACACACTGCTTGCGATCATGCAGAAAGTCTCCTGATCCACGCTAGGATACTTCCCCCAAACTCCATATCCTTCCAGTTTAATTCTCAGCCTTTCATGTGGTACACTTTCGAAAGCCTTGGCAAAATCTAGGTATATATTGTCAATATTGCCACTCTGTTCCAGAATTTGGGTCCAAACTTCCAGTACCTTGAGTAATCGTGTTAAGCATGAGTATCCTGACATAAAACCATGTTGGCAATTCTTTACAAGGTTGTTTTGCAGTAGAAGTTCCATCATGACATCTTTTAACATGGTCTCTGGTACTTTACACACTGTTGCTGTCATTCTTGACAACCCCAAACATTTCTTCACTTATAATTTCCACACTTTCTCTTACAACCTTTACTGTACATAATTAGTATATGAAATTTAAAAATACTAAATGATTTGATTTTATATAATTTCCCATATACCTGTATTACAGCTTTAAACAACTAATCAGTTCATCAACCTGGATAATGAAGTCTTCAGCCACCATACTAGATCATGTAATATAATACCCAAGACAAAATCAGTCAGGTAGGGGTTATTCCTGTTGGCCTTAGTGACCACTTTATCACTTGTTGTAGCAGGAAAAAAAGTCATGAGAGAGATAGGACAACACAAGGCAAACAAAATATAATCAGTGAAGAATTACAATATACAGTATGTACTGTATTGCTGCTTGTCACATACCTGTTACAGATGATAATATCTCTGTTGGGATCCTTTGATCCTGTAGAATTACTCTTATGTCATTATCCCAGCCTCTTTGTCAATTTTTGGAGGTGATAGTAACATGGTAATGTGTTGCTGCATTTTTATTCTATGGTGGCTGGAAAGTGAATGAGTGGTAAACAAAGAAAGCTTGAAATGCAGGCCTTCTGTACATGTGCTGACCTAAACTAAAATGTAGTTGTGCGGCTCTTGGCTCACTCTTCTAACTTACATAAAGTGAATACTGTACAGTGTAATATAAAACATATTATACATAGCACTTCCTCCCCTTTTTATGAAATTGAGGGGTTAAATTTTTAATTAAATTAGACAATACTTACCTTAACATGGATACATCTTTGACTTCTACCTTCTACCTTTTATGATAAATATTAAAAATATTCTAACAACCTCTCGGAAGTGCTAATCCCTTGAAATCATTTGCATTTTGATAGTCCAGCTATTTAACATTATTTTGGAGAATAACAGGTCTGCTTACCAATTGTGAACATATTTAGTTTGAATAAATGCTCAGCTACACAAACATTTTCTATGAACCAATCAGCTATTTTTATAGAAGAGGGGTATGGCTTACAGGCTAGGTTAGTGTTGAAAGGGTATAATGTTGTATACCTGCACTGCCTAGGTACAGTCACTTCCAGGTGTGATGTTGCGTCCGACCGTGCCTCCAATGCTCATGTGGCAATACCGCACTACTCTGGGGTGGCTGAGCAAAGGGTGCAATCTTAGCCGCATCGAGAACTTATGGGAAATCATCATTAGATTGTGGAAGACGGGAACACCATAGCCACTCCTCCAATACACAAAGGATTAGTGGGAATGTTTACATAGAAATCGGAAACAAATTCTATATAATGCAGTAACCTCCCTGCCAAACAGACTGCGAGAGGTAATTGCTGAGAATGGTGGGCGGAGAAAGTAATACAGTAATGGTGTAATTGGCTGTTCAGCATCCCCTCACCATCCACCTGAGATTCACAAATGACTCCTTCAGTCCTGTCACTTGTAACCTAATTAGTATTGTGACACTAAATAAAGCATAACATATTAATCATTTTTGTCTTGTGTAATTACAGTACATTTATCAATTTATAACAAATTTATTTTGTTAGTGAGAAAAGGGTTTCAATTATCCCTCTACATCTAAATACAGTACAGTAGTTGAATATATTCAAGTATTAACTGTAAAACCCTAAAATGCTTAGTATATAGAATGGGTAAATTTAATAAAATTGACAAGATATTAGATAACCAATATGAGTTATTACAAATACAGTAATAAAAATCACTGGAAAATAGGATATCCTTCCCCTGCTTCTCTCACTGCTTCTGTCATCCCCATTGCCTCCTCCTTTCTGTTCATTGTCTCTTTCTTCAAGGACTTTTTTCTAAGTGACGTCATATTACAGAATCCAAAATATGTGTTATTTTCATTGAAGATTGTTCTTTTGAATGTTAATATATGTACAGTATACAAATACTGTACTGGTAAAAATAAGTATACTAGGAAACAGCCCTATCAATCAGTTCCCTAGCTGCACGAGTAGTGCCAGGGTGTCAGACGAGCAAGGAGGTACAGTAGAGTGTAACATCACACATGGAGGTGACTATACATTGCAAATTGTATACAGTACCAGTACCTGCATTGTCTATATACATGCTGAACTGCATACCTTCATTTTCTGTATATGTGACTATCCAATTGCAAACTTGTATGATGATTTTACCGAATTATTATTATTATTATTATTATTATTGTTATATGTCGGGACAGTGCCTAGCATCAGTGGATGTTTCATGGTCCTTGCATTCCTTTCTGCATAAATGGGGGCAAAGTGAGAAATCCTTAGCTTCCAGTTAAGGATTAATCTTTTATTTTGAGTGACAATTGTCACATTAATGGATGAATGACCTTCAGATTACTGTACATCTAGTAGGACATGTTTTAAATATGGTTTCTGGAGCAAATCTATAATTCTTTCCTGTTCTTCTGTATTGCTTCATCTTTATACATTTCTTTTTACAGATGAAGACTGGCAAAAAATTGGAAATTTCAAAATTGGGGTGCAATTCCATCCCAGAACTTCTTTCACGCCTATGTGGTAAATTGAAAGTGCTCCAGAGGGAATCAAATCAGCTTCTTCTCTATGATCCTGCCCTATCTAACCCTCCAGAATGCAGAGCTTCTTACAGACAACCAGGTACTACTGTACTCGATATTGAAACAATTAATGGATTTATCAACCAATCTATTTTAGAAGTACAGTACAGTACAGTACAGTATTAGTATCATTTTTTCGATATAACTGTTAGGGATGGAAGATATAATCATCCACTAGACTTTTAAGTCTTTTGAACAGTACAGCTAATTTTTGAATACTGTACAGTATATGATGCAATTCAGGTCTCTGCACCAATATAAACTCGAGAGCAATTTAATTTATTTTCTGACCAACGTCTAGCCAGGTGGCTTTCATAATATGTAGTGACTTGCTATGGGAGCCTTGAGCCATCTGACAGGAATGCTGAGGGTTTCATTAAAGCAGTTGACTGTATAATCAGCACTAACCTTGCCACAGCAGCTACTCCACCCCAACTTTTATTGTTTTGTAATGTTTGTTTTCATATTCTCAGTACTGTACCTCGTATCTTAATTTCTTTTTAATATTACTTGTATTATTAATGTTATTGCTGGGCTGGGCCTCTACTTTACACTTTACATTATTATCTTTTCCACCAATTGGCCCGTTCACCACTTGGACGAGCGGTCATGTGTTTGTTACGCACTTTTGTCAAGTACTGGTTCCAGAATGTATATAATAATAATAATAATACAGTCACCCCTCGTTTAACGAACACCTCGGTTAACGTAATTTCGATTAACGAACTGCCTTCCATAAGGATCTTCAATTCGGTTAACGAAAAAAATTCGGTTAACGAAGTTCTTACGAACCGACCTCAACATGTTTTTGCTTGCACTGACCGGGCAACCAGCTTTAGTATCAGTCCGCCAATACATTAATCGGTTCTAGGGCTTAAATTCCTTAGTATTTTAGTAAATATCAAGAAGTTTATACTATTCAATAATTTTAAAAGTTTAATATTCAATTTTTTAGTCATTTTAACAATTATTGAACATAATTGAAGGTAAAGTGACTAGTTTAATGTGCGGCATCCAGCCTCTTAACACAGCATAACAGGAGTTAGTCTCTCTCTGTTTTCACTGGAGGTAACATCTTGCTTGAGACTCTCTTCAACTAAACGCTTTTTCTGTGTTTCCAAGCAAATTATTGGTCATTTTGAAATATAATTTACATATTGACAATATATAATGCAGTGCAGTGTTGATTTAAAGAAAATAATCTTGAATTACACCAAGAGAGCTAAAATTTTATGGGTGAAATGGCACCATGGGGTGACTTCTCTTCCACCCCAATGCCTTCTCTTCTTCCTTCTCCTCCACCCCCATTCTAAATCCCATCATCATCATCATCATCATCAGGAGCCTTCTACATACACACCTCAAAGTAAGTGAACTTTTCTACCATTTTTGTTGAATTTAGGAAATTTTCGGTGAGCTGGAACCAATTACCCAAAAACCCATTGAAGCAATGGTTTCGGTTAACGAACTTTTCGGTTAACGAACGACCTTCTGGAACGGATTGAGTTCGTTAACGGAGGGGTCACTGTAATAATAATAATAATAATAATAATAATAATAATAATAATAATAATAATAATAATAATTAACGGTTTATTGAAAAAGTTCTGCAGCTCGAAGGCTGAAAATATACATTGGACGTAAATGACTTATTATTTACATTGGTGGTTTAACAAAAGCCTTCATTAGAGAAAGATAAAGGAACATACAGTGAACACACAGATTAATGTAGGTGTTGAACAGCAAACACGTAGTGTAGTAACTCCCTTCCAGATGGTGTTAGAGGGGGCCTCACGTGGTGTAGTAGTTCCCTCACAGATGGTGTTATGAGGAACCTCACGTGGTGTAGTAATTCCCTCACAGATGGTATTATGCGGGACCTGGCGTGGTGTAGTAATTCCCTCACAGATGGTGTTATGAGGGACCTCATGTGGTGTAGTAATTCCCTCACAGATGGTGTTATGAGGGACCTCACGTGGTGTAATAATTCCCTCACAGATGGTGTTATGAGGGACCTCACGTGGTGTAATAATTCCCTCACAGATGGTGTTATGAGGGATCTCACATGGTGTAGTAATTCCCTCACAGATGGTGTTATATGAGTGAGGTGTGGTCCCAGGCCTTCCTATCGTAGACGGATTAACACATCACTGGTTGTTGTTGGATCTCACAGGCGGTTATCACTGGGTACCTGGGACCTCACTGTGTGAAGGTTAACTTGGGTACGACTGTTACTGTTGAGTTGTTCTCACTGACTTAAGCACTGTTTACCACTGTTCATCTCTGTTCAACACTGGTTTCATTCCTCTCCTAAATGAAATTGTACCTTCTGGCGAGAACTTGTTGATATGTATCTGTGCCAGTGTTGGTTAAGTCTGGTCTAGAATGACCTCACACTTGGTGCCCTCACAACACTCTCTGTCAGGCTGTTCCAAGAGTTAACAACTCAATGAAAATTTTTTTTGGAAAATTTTTCTTAAAAGGCCTCAACAGAGGTCAGCTGTACAGTCTGGGTGCTGTACAGTAATATCACCGTTAGCCGGAATCCCTCTTAACCGGAACTCCATTAGCCGGAATCCCTCTTAACCGGAACTCTCCGTTAGCCGAAATTGAAATTTTCCGAGGGGCACATTTTCTTGAAAATTTTGAGAAAATTTTCCCAGTACAATACCCGAAAAATTCCAGAAAATTTTGGGGATGGGGGAATTTTTTTCCAGGTATGAAGAATGGTGTAATGTGCAATTTCTGGAACTTCCGAGAAAATTTTTCTGTTACCTGGAAAATTCTGGGGATGAGGGATTTTTTTTTGGCTTTAAGAGAGTTGTCTCATTATTCAGAAATCCCTCATTCCCGTAAGTGCTCTACACCAATTGTTCCGGCTACCAGGAATATCACTGTACTGTATAGGAAAAGGATTGGGCAGCAAAAGAACATTCCCATACTGCTCTGGGCTCCTCAAAGCGTGAGGGATCATTAACGTACTACTACTCAAAGTCATTTCGGAACTTGTGATGGGAGAATTTAGTAGGTTGGCCAAATAATTAGGATCATCAAATATAAGCACCCTGCAAAATACAGTGTATTTAGCAAATGCTGCAGCTTCTGAGAAGGGGGAGGGGGAGCGGGGTTACTACTAAGAGCAGAGACGTTACCGAGACCAAATTCTGGCTGGAATGTCATGTACACTAATACTGACACGTTCCTTGATAAGAGAGAGGAGTTTGAAACACTACTAAGAGTAAACCAACCAGATATTGTAGGTGTTGTAGAACTGTTGTACAAGAACAGGAGAATCGACCCAGAGGAATGTGAATTCAGTATTGCTGGATATGACTCATTTACGAACCTATCTCAAGAAACTTGCAAGAGGGGTGTGGTTATCTATGCTAGGCAAGACCTTAGAGCCAGCCAGGCGAAGGTACAGGGAGAGGATGTTTTTGAAGAGTCCAAGTGGTATAAAATTAAATTAAAAGGAGGGGACTTACTTACCGTCGGGTGTATCTACAGATCCCCAAACTGTGGCCCACTAAATCAAAGGAACTTAAGAACCTTAATAAACAATGCAGCAATGCTCAACCCCAGCCACCTCCTTATCATGGGGGACTTTAACTATGGCGACATCGACTGGAGAAACGAGTCCACCCCGAATGACTTGAATAACCCTGCTACTCTTTTTGTAGAAACTCTGAGAGATAATTTTCTGTTCCAACATGTTAGAGACCCAACACATTATAGAGGGGAGCAAACACCCAAGCCACTTGACCTCATCATAATAAACGAGGAGGGTATGGTGGCCAAACTTGAACACCTTGCCCCAGTTGGCACCAGTCACCATATAGTGTTGTCATTCAGATTTAACTGTTACCTATCTCAGGATAAGGCCAGGCCAAGGTGCAAATATTACAAGGGAAATTACAATGGGATGAGGGAAGAGATGAGGGGTATCAACTGGCCTGACTCATTAAGGTACAAGAACGCAGACACTACGCTGAATATCGTAACTAGTAAAGTTACCCATTTGATCGATAAATATATACCCAAGACCAAACCCAGTGCTTCTAGGAATACGACGGGACCCCTACATATGAACCATGAGGCGGTCGACAAAATTAAGAAGAAAACCCAGAAATTCAAGATGTGGGTTGGGTCAAACAATGAGCAAGACAGGAGGATGTATGCAAGAGCCAGAAACCAAGCAAAGATAGAGTGTAGAAGGGCTGAAAAGGAATTCCAGAGGCTGGTTGCAAGCGAGGTCAAGTCAAACCCAAAGGCGTTTTACCGCTATGCAAAGTCGAAATTGAAAACGTGAGTAGGAGTATCAGACCTGAGGCTGGTGGATGGTAGTTACGCAGATTCTGACCAGGATAAAGCTGAGGCATTAAACAGCTTCTTTTCTTCAGTGTTCACAAGAGAGGATGCAACTAACCTTCCTGCGTTTGAGGACAGACGGTTCGACACAGCACTGACCCACATTGTGTTCACAGAGGAGGGTATTAGAAATAAACTGTCCAGGCTAAAGGTCAATAAGAGTCCCGGCCCTGACATGTTGCATCCTAGAGTGCTAAGAGAGTTGTGCAAGGAGCTTGCAGAGCCCCTGAAGATCCTGCTTTGGAAATGCCTGGATGAAGTAATGGTCCCCAACGAATGGAAAGTGGCTTATGTGAGTCCTATCTTCAAGAAGGGTGATCGTCACTCCACGAACAACTATAGACCGGTGAGCCTGACCAGCATAATATTTAAAGTACTTGAGAGTATTATCAGAGATGTCGCGATGGAACATCTACTACGAAACAGCCTTGTGAAGGATTGCCAACATGGTTTTATGCCGGGGCGCTCCTGCTTACCACAACTACTCAAGGTATTGGATATTTGGACCCATATTCTGGAACGGGGTGGTAATATCGACAATATTTACCTGGATTTTGCCAAGGCTTTCGACAGTGTACCCCATGAAAGGCTGAAAATCAAATTGGAAGGGTACGGAATTCGGGGAAATGTCCTAGCGTGGATAAAAGACTTTCTACATGACCGCAAGCAGTGTGTGTGGTGATTAATGGCATGATATCGTCATCTGTACCTGTCACAAGTGGGGTACCACAGGACAGTGTATTGGGCCCGATGTTGTTTGTTTGTTTCATAAATGACATGCCTAATGTTGTACTCTCCTCCATACAAATGCTTGCCGATGACGCCAAGTTATTTCGGGAAATTAAGAACCAAGCGGACTGTGAAGAGCTGCAGAAGGACCTCTGTGGGCTCCAGGAATGGTCAAAGAAATGGCTGCTGAGATTCAATGTCACAAAGTGTAAGAGGATGCACCTGGGGCGTACCAACGGTAAGGAGGCGTATCATATGTCCCAACTGGATGAAGAAACTGCACTAGTTGAGACTGAATGTGAGAAGGACCTAGGTGTGTATGTTGACAATGAGCTGAAGTTCTCGGGCCATTGCGAGAAGAAGGTAAACCAGGTAAATTTACTATTGGGTCTTGTAAGAAGTTCGTTCAGATATCTAGACGGTCCGTCCCTCGTAACGATCTTCAGGAGTGAAGTGCTTCCCCATCTGGAGTACTGTCACCCCGTCTGGTCCCCGAGATATGCTCGGGACTGTCAGTTGGTTGAAAATGTTCAAAGGAGGGCCACCAGACTGGTGCCTGCATTTCGGCACCTCAGCTACCCTGAGAGATTGGAGTGCCTGAACTTGCCTAGCTTATACTACAGACGGGCAAGGGGGTACCAGGTTGAGGTGTATAAGTGTCTCAGGGGGCACTACTCAGTTGAGTGTCCTTACTTGGAGCTGGCGGACAGTCGCCCCACAAGGGGTGAGGGCAAACTTTTTCGGAATGAGGGTTGTAAAATCTTGGAACACTCTACCAGAGAGTGTTGTGGCGGCACTGAGTGTGAGCTCTTTCAAGACAAGACTTGACCAACACTGGAGCGAGTTCAGGTACATTCAGGAGCCGGTACATGCCCAGTATTTGCCAACAGTGCGTGACAGAGATGTGACAGATCGCCCAGGTGGCTAGCGAGCCGACCTTTTGGTGAAGATAAATGAAAAGGAAAAGTAATCAGAGACGTGACCGATCGCCCAAGTGGCCAACGAGCCGATCAGTGGTGATGAGGATAATAGTAAGTAAAGTAAGTACCTTAAAAGTCATTAGGCAGAGTTTCAACTCTATCCTAGCTTTAAGTGGAAGCCAATGTGTAGGATGTTGAGCTGTATGACATCTTGGGTGGCGGGGTTAGGCACCGCTGCTTGCTGCTATGGCTGTCGCAGGCACTTGAGGCCTGACTGACTGTGTATGTACATGTTCTCCAGCTTCATTAAACCACAGAAAATCCTGCTGTGTTTTCTTCAAGACCCAACACAATACAATTCGATTAAGATTAGGGTAATTGGAGTCCTCGGTGGACGAGCAAAAATAAGTTAGGCAACCCTGTTCACCACTGTCTGAACTTCCATCTGTAGATAATTAGGTAGACAGACCCATAAAGAGTTACAATAGTCAACCTGAAACAAAATAAGACAATGTAATAGTGTCACAAAACACTGTTTATCCATGAAAGTTGCAACTTTTAACCACTGAGTCTTTATGCTCTTTAACCTGTACCTGGTCAGGTTATGGATTGTTAAATGTCAGTAATAGGTAATTTCTTGGGATGTTGTACTTTTAGGGTCTGCATTGCCACAGAAATGTCAGCACCACATATTATTCAGGAGGACGGGGCTCCTCAGGGCAGTGTCTTGAGTGTGACCCTCTTTGCCATCGCAATAAATGTGGTAGCAGCACCGGTTCCAGGTGGTGTATCAATCTCATTTTATGTAGATGACTTGGCCATTCGGTATACAGCTTCCTGCTTGTCAGTGGCTGAACGTCGCATGCAACTTGCACTAGACAAGGTTTCATGTTAGACCACAGAGCATGGTTTCAGATTTTCTGCCTCGAAGACTGTTGCCATGCATTTCTGTCACCTCCAAGGTGTTCACCCAAATCCTGATGTACAGCTCTATGGTCATCATGTGCAGTGTGTCACAGAGGCCTGATTCCTGGGTATTATCTTCAACAACCGGCTTACGTGGCAGCCACATATTCGTTACCTCAAAGAGCCTTGCCAGCGTGCTCTCAAGTTATTGACAGTCTTGGGGCACACATCGTGGGGTGCTGAGAGAGGAACTCCGCTACACCTTTACCACAACAATAACAGTGATGCGTAGCAATAGGAATGATGCACAGTGATTGATAATATACAGAGCAATTTATTAAAGCACAGATTGCAGTGTTGAATGTTCAAAGGCAGGGTAAATACTAGTGTAATAACGACCTCGGGTCTTAGGTGGCGCGCTGGTAGCATACCCCTACAATATGTGATTTATATACGTATATAATAAACCTAGATATGTACCCCCTCTGGTTATCAAAAAATTCATTTCTGTTTTTGTGCTGGGAAAGCTAGATACAGTATATACATTAATGATTTCTAAAATTAATGTAGGTTGATTCATAGGTAGTTTCTTATATAGCGGCTCCCTTTCCAAGTGTTTTAGTGTCGTCCTTGAAAATAAAACATTGCCACGATCTCTGAGAAAGCTGGCAGACATGCGTATCACACTCGGCATTTATAATGTTATTGCCACTTTTTTTTTTTTTTACATAAGACTCATGATTATATAATATTGGATAGGTAGGTGAATAGTAAAATATAATTCAAACATAATTTTCACTTTTTAATTTTTCCCAGTGGGTTGAAGATCAATCGCTAAACCGAACAATTGCAGGTCGTTAAATCACCAAGGGTGTAAAAAAATTTTAAATTGTTAAACTGAATTATCTCAAAGTGAACTTACTTTTTACTTTCATCCTCTTCACCACTGATTGGCTCGTTAGCCACTTGGGCGGTCAGTCACGTCTCATCGTCGCACTGGCAAGTACTGGGCATACACTGGTTCCTGAATATATCGGAACCTGCTCCAGTGTTGGTCAAGTCTGGCCTAGAAAAACTCACACTTGGTGTCGTCACAACACACTGGCAGATTGTTCCAAGAGTTCGCAATTCTCACTTCGAAAAGGTTTGCACTCACTGTTTTCTGGACTTGTGGCTTCTTCAACCTTGAGCTGTAACCCTTTGTGGGGTAGGCACCCACCAGCTCCAGGTATGAACACTTGACTGAGTAGTGCCCTCTTTGATGTTTATACACCTCAATTAGGTCACCCCTTACCGGTTGGTATTATAGCCTAGGCATTTGCAGGCGCTCTAATCTCTTTGGATAACTGAGGTGCCAAATTGCAGGCACCATTCTTGTTTTCCTTGTTTGGACATTTTCAATCAAATGACAGTCTCTAACATATCTCGGGGACCAGACAAAGTGACAGTACTCCAAGCGGGGAAGCACCTCACTCTTGAAGATTGTTACAAGGGATGGACTCTCTAGATATCTGGACTGACCTTATGGGTAACTCAGAATGAGAGGATTTTCTTGAAACGATCCAGTACTGTTTCCTAAGTCAACATATAACCGAACCCACCCGAGGTAATAATATACTCGATTTAGTTCTGTTGAACAGAGAAAACCTCATTAGTAATGTCGAGGTAGGGAACAAACTTGCAAATAGCGATCACAAAGAAATTAGATTCCAGTTAGAATTTCAGGACACCCGTAAGCAAAATTCCACTAAAGTCCCAGATTTCAGAAGGGCAAACTTTGATAGTTTGAAGAGGCAGCTGAGAGGGGGGATGTCACGCTTGGGGGGTGAACTACATGACCTCACATGAGGTGACCTCACTCAATGTATCCACAGAGGGCGACCTCACCCTACCCGGAGACCTGACAGTTGAGATTGACATGATAACGAGATCTGAGGTTGCTGAGTTCCACGACAATTTAAATAATGAGTAACTTAATGTACAAAGGCAGAACATACCATACAAAAAACTCAGATCAGACAACAATGACCCAAAATGGATAAATAATTATTTAAAGAACATTATTGGACAAAGGAAGGCTATAGGTAGGAGAATAAATCGTGGTGAAGTTTATCTCCGATATTACTACAGTGACCCCTCCGTTAACGAACTCAATCCGTTCCAGAAGGTCGTTCGTTAACCGAAAAGTTTGTTAACCGAAACCATTGTTTCAATGGGTTTTTGGGTAATTGGTTCCAGCTCACCGAAAATTTCCTAAATTAAACAAAAATGGTAGAAAAGTTCACTTACTTTGAGGTGTGTATGTAGAAGGCTCCTGGATGATGATGTATGTAGAAGGCTCCTGGATGATGATGATGATGATGATGGGATTTAGAATGGGGGTGGAGGAGAAGGAAGAAGAGAAGGCATTGGGGTGGAAGAGAAGTCACCCCATGGTGCCATTTCACCCATAAAATTTTAGCTCTCTGGTGTAATTCAAGATTATTTTCTTTAAATCAACACTGCACTGCATTATATATTGTCAATATATAAAATATATTTCAAAATGACCAATAATTTGCTTGGAAACAGAAAAAAAGCGTCTAGTTGAAGAGAGTCTCAAGCAAGATGTTACCTCCAGTGAAAAGAGAGAGAGACTAACGCCTGTTTGCTGTGTTAAGAGGCTGGATGCCGCGCATTAAACTAGTCACTTTACCTTCAATTATGTTCAATAATTGTTAAAATGACTAAAAAATTGAATATTAAACTTTTAAAATTATTGAATAGTATAAACTTCTTGATATTTACTAAAATAGTAAGGAATTTAAGCCCTAGAACCGATTAATGTATTGGCGGACTGATACTAAAGCTGGTTGCCCGGTCAGTGCAAGCGAAAACATGTTGAGGTCGGTTCGTAAGAACTTCGTTAACCGAATTTTTTTTCGTTAACCGAATTGAAGATCCTTATGGAAGGCAGTTCGTTAATCGAAATTACGTTAACCGAGATGTTCGTTAAACGAGGGGTCACTGTATAAGGTATTGGCCAGTAGGGTTTGGACCGAGATAAGAAAAGCCAAGAGGAATGATAAGCTGAAGATAGCAAGGGAGGCGAAGTCAAACCCCAAGGGATTCTATCAAATGTATCAAACTTGTATCAAACTAAAACACGAGAAAAGATTGGACCAATACAGTCAGATAACGGCGAGCTAACTGATGACGGAGAAATGAGCAATAATCTGAATAAATATTTTTCAACAGTTTTCACCACCGAAAATTTAAACATGATACCCGAGGCTCCGACTCTATACAGAGATAGTGAAGAAAATAAATTTAAGTGAGATAGTAGTGACTAGTAACGATGTTAGTAAGCAAATAGACGAACTAAAGCCTAATAAGTCACCAGGTCCCGATGAGATATTTGCCAGAGTATTAAAGGAATGTAAGGAAGAGCTTAGTATGCCCTTAGCAAAGTTGTTTAACATGTCCTTAAAAATGGGTGTAGTACCAGAATCCTGGAGAATAGCGAATGTAATAACGATTTTAAAGAAGGGAGATAGATCACTATCCTCTAGCTACCATCCCAATCAGTCTAACATCAATTGTAGGCAAATTACTGGAAGCAATCATTTCAAACTCTATTCAAAATCACCTGGAGAAGCACAAGTTGATCAATGATTCCCAACATGGCTTCACAAGCGGGCGTTCATGTCTAACTAATCTATTAACATTCTTTTCATCAGTTTTCGAATCAGTGGACGAGGGGCACAATTATGATGTGGTATTTCTCGACTTTAGCAAAGCCTTCGACAGAGTCCCCTCACGAAAGATTAATAAGAAAAGTGGAGGTTCATGGCATTAAAGGTGATATTCTAAAATGGATTAGGGCATGGTTACAGGACAAGAAACAGCGAGTGAGCATTACCAGCACTAAATCCCATTGGAGCAACGTCACTAGTGGAGTTCTGCAAGGCTCAGTACCTGGACCATTATTATTTATTATACTGTATGCATAAACGACATAGATATCGTCGTAGACTGCAACATAAGTAAATTTGCTGATGACGCTAAAATAGGACGTGTAATTAAATCTGACGAGGACTCCGCAAAACTACAGGAAGATCTGAAAATTTTTTTGAGTGGTTTGAAAAATGACAGATGAAATTCAATGAGGACAAATGTAAAGTACTCAGTATAGGAGATGTAAACAGGGAAACCAGATACCAGATGAAAAACGATGTTATTGGGAAATCCGACTGCGAGAGAGATTTAGGAGTAATGATAAGTAGGAATCTTAAGCCAAGTAAACAATATGTATTTGCTCACAGATATCCTTCTGTAGCTCTTCACAGTCTGTTTGGTTATTAACGTTTCTGAATAACTTGGCATCACCTGCAAGCATTTGTATGGAGGAATGTATGGCTTCCGGCATGTCATTTATGAAACAAACAAACAACAATGGGCTTAATACACTGCCCTGTGGTACCTCACTTTTAATGGGTACACATGACGATTTTGCAGCATTAATCACCACACACCTCTTGGGATCATGCAGAAAGTCTCCGATCCACAGTAGGACACTTCACCGAATCCCGTAACCTTTCCAGTTTAATTTTACGGGTACACTGTCAAAAGCCTTGGCAAAATCTTATTATATTTTGCCAATATTGCCACCCTGTTCCAGAAATTGGGTCCAAGCATCCAGTACCTTGAGTAATTTTGTTAAGGAGGAATGTCTCGGCATAAAACCGTGTTGGCAGCCCTTTACAGAAGGGGAGGGGGGAGGCAAAAAAAAATGAACCAAATATAAATACAGAAATGGAAAGAAATAGACAAATCAAAAGTGAGAAACGATATACCATATGTTGTGTTGTCAAAGAAAGAGAAACAATTGAGACCCTGCAATTGTGTGAAAATGAGGCAGAAAATCAGATCGGCAACCTGGGACTTTGTCACAATTTTTGTGATGCCATATGGCAGCAGGGTTTACCATTAGACAACACATTATGCTTCCAATGTCTTCCCCAGGCAGTAGTACCTCCCTGTTTGATAGCTGCTTATTTTTATGCTGAATGAAAATATTGATACACATTTGTTAAATTGTCTTTAAAAATAAGGCAACACACACCTTTGTCTTTTGCGTAAATTTGTGCAGATAATGACCCTGAAAAGGGTGATTTTTTAACTGAATAGGATAATATTACATTTACAGGTACAATATAACATTTATATTCTACCTCAATGATAAATTTTTTCATACTAATTTCCACCTTTATCTTTACCAGAAGGTTCTTCAGCTGATGAGCGTTCAAGAACTTTAAGCCATAAGTGTAGCTCACGACTTAAGGAACTGATGGAGGAATTTCCTGAGGGTCTTGCTATTGACGAACTTAAAGGAGTTTACACGGTAAATAGTAGCTGTATCACCAGTAATCATAGCTTATTTTTTGTGCCAGTCCAAGTTTTGTCAATTTTGCATCCTCCAGCCTAAAGTGAAGAAAAAACGTTAATTGAACAAAGTTGAAAGTTATAAAACATAAAAAAAAGAAAAGAGAAACCTTGTTTAGCATCTGCTGTCCCTTTTAAGTTTTCATAGTGGTATGAAAGTTGAGGCCACTATGTCTTCCTGACATCTCCCAACGCTTAATGGTTGTTTGGGTACTCAAGCTAAACTTTAAACTTTATCATTGCCTTTGTCTTTATATCATTACTTTTCATCAAAATTCTGTTTATTTATTCCCATATCATTATTAATGTTTACGAGTGAAATAACGTATGTGACACCTGTATCCATGGAACGTCCACAGAAATTCAGAGATTCCATCTGTATACTTTGATGCAGATATGTTTTTTTAATTTGCACTGCTATTCTTTTAATAAGCACCAAATTCTAAACTTGGTATGCATGTAGGTTAGGTGTGCATATACAGTGGTCCCTCGGTTAACGAAATTTCGGTTAACGAATTACCTTCCATAAGAATATTCAATTCGGTTAACGAACAAAAATTCGGTTAACGAAATTCTTAAACGAAAATGTTTCGACATGCTTTGGGTTGCTCACCAGCTGGAAGATTAGTCTGCCAATACAGAAATCGGTTCTAGGGCTTACATTCGTTAAAATTGGAGTAAATATCAAGAAGGTTGTACTATTCAATAATTTTAAAAGTTTAATATTAATTTTTTTTAGTCATTTTAACACTTATTGAACATAATTGCAGTACAGAGAGCTAGTTTTTGGTGCACCAATCAGCCACTTCACTCACCCACCAAGGCTTCAGTTTGTGTTTCTGTTCAGTGGAGGAAACATCTTGCTTGTGGGTCTCTTGAACACAGAGTATTTTTACTTTTTTACAGTACAATTATTGGTCATTCTGAAATTTATTTAACATGTTGACAATATATAGTGCAGTGCAGTGTTGATTTAAAGAAAATAATATTGAATTACACCTTGTGAACTCAAAATTTTATGGGTGAAATGACGGCATGAAGCATGGGGTGATTTCTCTTCCACCCCCACTTCCTTCTCCTCTCCCTTCTCCTCCACCCCAACTTCTAATTCCCATCATCATCATCATCAACCAGGAGACTTCTATATACACACCTCAAAGTAAGTGTACTTTACTGCATTTTACTAGATTTTAAGGTATAGTAATAAATAATACCTCAGACTAAAGTTAGGATAATATAATTAACATTTCTGGATTCCTTGCAGGTCAGGGAATATTTTGAATGTAAACTTCATATATTTTGCACAAAAGATAAAATATTTGCTTTGTGTAAACCAAATTATTACATTAGATCTAAAATTTGTATGTCTAATACAAATTCCATGATGTTTATATTAAAAATGATCATCATATTGTAAGAATTCCAGCAATGTAAATTATATTCTGGCCGGTAATTTGTATGAATTTTATGAGCTAAAACAAGTATCTTCAGTAAATAAACAAAAATTATGCTTCACCAACACTATCTGTCAATCAAAATACCCCACCTCCGCCCTAGCTGGGTCCCTCCCTCCCTACCAGAGAAATGTTTGGGAGAAAACAGTATACGTATTTACATTTTTAGTAATAAATAATAACTCAGACTAAAGTTAGGATAATATAATTGACATTTCTGGATCCCTTGCAGGTTAGGGAATATTTTGAATGTAAACTTCATATATTTTGCACTAAAGATAAAATATTTGCTTTGTGTAAACGAAATTATTACATTAGATCTAAAATTTGTATGTCTAATGCAAAATCCATGATGTTTATATTCAAAATGTTCATCATATTGTAAGAATTCCAGCAATGGAAATTATATTCTGGCCGGATAATTTGTATGAATTTTATGAGCTAAATAAAAAATTATACTTCACCCGCGTATATGAGTAGATGCACCGCGTAAAATGAAATTCCGGTTCTGGCTAGGTAGCGTGTAAATGTAGAATCGCGTAAAGTGAAACCGCGTAAATCGGGGTATTACTGTAGTGTATAGCCCAAATAACCAATGAATATAAAACTTCAAACAAGATTTTGATGTGGATTAACACCTGGTTCGAAGACAGGCAACAAAGAGTGGTAATAAATGGAGTACTTTCTAAATAGAAAAAGGTTCTCAGTGGATTACCACAAGGCTCTGTCCTGGGACCACCTTGTTTGTGATCTACATAAACTACATAGATGAAAATATATGGAGCCATATTGTCAAGTTTGCGGACAAAATGAAGATGATCATTCTACCGCTAATCGTTTATCACAGTCTGCTTTACTGTGTTTTATTAATTGCAACCGATACTACTACAGTGGTCCCTCGGTTAACGAATGGTTCGATTAATGAAATTTCGGTTAACGAATTACCTCCCATAAGGATCTTCAATTCGGTTAACGAACAAAACTTCGATTAACGAAATCCTTACACAAAACACTTTTTTGTGAGCATCAGCTGACGGGTTAGTCTGCCAATTCAGTAATCTGTTCTATGTTTACATTCGTTTCCAATGGAGTAAATATCAAGAAAGTTGTGCTCTTTAATATTTTTGCATTTTTTATATTACAATTATTAATCATTTTAAAATTTAGTTAACATGTTGATAATATATGCAGTACAGGGAACTAGTTTTTTGTGCGCCCATCATCCGCTTGACTCAGCCACCAGGCGTCAGTCTGGCTTTGTTGACAGTGGAGTGAACATCTATTTTGTTGGTGTCTTGAATATTTTTGCATTTTTACTTTGAAATTATTGGTCATTCTGAAATTTAGTTAACATATTGATAATATATAGTGCAGTGCAGTGTTGATTTAAATAAAATAATCTTGAATTACACCTAGTGAACTTAAAATTTTATTGGTGAAATGACGGCATCAAGCATGGGTCCACTGAAAGGTGATTTCTCCTTCATCCCCACTTCCTTCTCTTCTCCTCCACCCCCACCCCCACTTCTAATTCCCATCATCATCATCAATCAGGAACCTTCTACATACACACCTCAAAGTAAGTGTACTTTACTGCATTTTTTTTACTTTGTATGTACAGTTGAACCTTGATTTACGCGGTTCTCGTTTATGTGTTTGGTCATTTACGCGGTACCTTGCCAGAACCCGGATGCCCGTGCGGTGAATTTACTCATTTACGCGGGTGAAGTATAATTTGTTTATTTACTGAAGATATTTGTTTTAGCTCATAAAATTCATACAAATTACCCGGCCAGAATGTAATTTACATTGCTGGAATTCTTCTAAGATTGTGATTATTTTAAATATAAACATCATGGAATTTGCATAAGACATACAAATTTTAGATCTAATGTAAGAATTTTGATTACAAAGAGCAAAAATTTTATCTTTTGTGCAAAATATATGACATTTATATTCAAAATATTCCTAGTCTTGCAAGGAATCCAGCAATGTCAATTATATTATCCTAACTTTAGTTTGAGGTATTATTTAATACTAAAAATGTAAATATACTGTTTTAACCCAAACATTTCTCTGGTAGGGAGGGAGGGTGGGATCCAGCGAGCATGGGAAGAGAGGGGGGAGCCGCAGGTGGAGTATTTTGATTGACAGATAGTATCTGGGTGAAGTGTAATTTGTTTAATTTACTGAAGATATTTGTTTTAGCTCATAAAATTCATACAAATTACCCGGCCAGAATATAATTTACATTGCTGGAATTCTTATAAGATTGTGATTATTTTAAATATAAACATCATGGAATTTGCATTAGACATACAAATTTTAGATCTAATGTAAGAATTTTGATTACAAAGAGCCAAAATTTTATCTTTTGTGCAAAATATATGACGTTTATATTCAAAATATTCCTGGTCTTGCAAGGAATCCAGCAATGTCAATTATATTATCCTAACTTTAGTCTGAGGTATTATTTATTACTAAAAATGTAAGCTTAATTTTTTTCACCCAAACATTTCTCTAGTAGGAAGGTTAAGGTGGGGGGTAGGGATGGAGGGAGGGACCCAGCTAGTGTGGGAAGAGGGGGGGAGCGGAGGTTGGGTATTTTGATTGACAGATAGTGTCTGGGTCGAGTATAATTTATTTATTTACTGAAGATATTTGTTTTAGCTCATAAAATTCATACAAATTACCCGGTCAGAATGTAATTTACATTGCTGGAATTCTTATAAGATTGTGATTATTTTAAATATAAACATCATGGAATTTGCATTAGACATACAAATTTTAGATCTCATGTAAGAATTTTGATGACAGCCAAAATTTTATCTTTTGTGCAAAATATATGACATTTATATTCAAAATATTCCTAGTCTTGCAAGGAATCCAGCAATGTCAATTATATTATCCTAACTTTAGTCTGAGGTATTATTTATTACTATACCTCAAAATCTAGTGTTTTCACCGAAACATTTCTCAGAGGGAGGAGCCAGCGAGCGTGAGAAGAGGGAGGGGGGGGGGGAAGTTGAGTCCATTATTTGAATGGACATTAACCTGGCGACTGTATTTCTCTTAAATATTAATTGTGTGTGCACACCATCATAAAATTAAGATGTTATTTTTACTACAACGTAGGTATTGTGTCAGTATTGTGTCGGAAAAAGTGGAGTTTGGGAGTCGGCCCAGTCTCTATTTCAATTAATCCCATATGTTCTGTTATTCCATTTACAGGGTTCTCGTTTTGTGTTTCTCGTTTTACGCGCTACTCCGCAGGTTCAATTGACCGCATAAATCAGGGGACCACTGTACTTTTCTGTGAGCTGGAACCAATTACCCAATATCCCATTGAAACAATAGATTCAGATAATGAAATTTTTGGTTAACGAACGACTCTGTTGAACGAATTGTGTTTGTTAACCGAGGGACCACTGTATTTAACTGCGTTGGGAAGATAATTAATTTTTAAATTTTCCATCACCGTGTGCGCGGGAATTGGTGGTTGGTGGGCTAGTCGTGGAAGTGATGGAAGTGATCACATTCAGTGTCTCATTGTCTATTGTATGCAGATCTAGGTTACTTGCTTTGATCTTGTTGTGTACTAGTGCTTATTGTATGATGATTTTATGGGTTACGAGTTATGTAACACAATTTGACTACAAATCACTCTACGTCATTTAGTATTAAACAAAAAATATTGTTCAAACCAATGTGAAGAATGTATGATAATTTAACTCAATAAATCTATCCATCTTAACTTAAAAATCAGTAAATTTTCAGAATTAAAAGTACTGTATGTACTGTACAGTAATTCCAAGATTTAACCTTGAGTTTGTGAGTTTGACTACCTTACATTCCATGCACTGCTGTTCCCCACACAGAGGTTGTGCTGGCACAGTTCCTCCCGGTCACCTGTATCTCACACTGAAAGCACCCCTCCCATAAGCAGAAATGCAGAAACAGTGGACCGGTGCTCTCAACCACCAAAGCTCCTCCCAATAGCCTTGTGGGCTGGTAGATGCATCTCTAAGGGTGTAATTTGGATCTGGATCGCTCTACGCAATGTTTATTAAAATGGAAAAACCGCTTCTGTTATTGTACTGATGCAATCTGTGTCATAAGACTTCAATGGGGTGAGATTTCTTGCCATGGCCAGGAGTACCAGAGGATTAGTAACACTTTCCTGGATACTATTGAGAAGGAGAAAAATCTTGACTTTGTGATAGATCATTCGCTGAAGGTGGTGCAACAAGTGTGGACAGCCGTGAGAAAAGCAATTAGAGATTTGGGAATTGTAAAGTGTACTTTCGAATACAAAGATAGGAAAATGCTCCTTCAATTTTACAAGTCTCACGTTTCTCCCTGTTTGGGTTACTGTATACAGGCATGGCAACCCTACCTCCAGGATTACCTAACTTCCCTAGAAAAGGTGCAATACAGAGCGACTAAAATTATTTGTGAACTATAGTAAGTTCTCCTGTAACGCGTGTTTTCTTAGCGTGATTTGGTTATAATGCGGTGAATGTACAGTACTGTACAGTACAGTGGTCCCTTGGTTAACGAGCACAATCCATTCTAGAAGGTCGCTCGTTAACCGAAACCATTGTTTCAATGGGTTTTTGGGTAATTGGTTCCAGCTCACCGAAAATTGCCTAAATTCAACAAAAAAGGTAGAAATGTACACTTACTTTGAGGTGTGTATGTAGAAGGCTCCTGGATTATGATGCTGATGTGAATTTGAAGTGGGAGGTGCAGGAGGAGAAGGGAGAAGAGAAGGAAGTGGAGGTGGAGGAGAAGCATTTTACTGCTTCTTGGAAGGTGGGTCACCTTCCATGAAAATGTCAGGAACCTCTGGACTGACAGATTCTCCACCAGGAACATCCTCTCTCCTTCTTGAAGTGGAAGGCTGAGGGCTAGCATTTTGTTCCCTCTGCCTTTTACTGAAGAAAGTGTCAATTGTGGTCTGTGGGGCATCTCTCCTCCCCATCATTAACTTATGTTTAAAGAAGGAGACCATTGTGTCCTCAACATTACACAAAGTTAGTTCATATTTTTTCACATCTGGGTGCCTTGAAGCCAGTTTCCTGAACTTCTCCCAGTAGTAAATAACATCTTTCAACTCTGAAGTTGACATATGGTCATCACTTTCCTTTTCCTCCTCACCATTGTCAGCCTCTAACATCTCATCCAGTTGCTTCAAGTCTTCAGGAGTAAGTTCCTCCTCATGTGACATCACAAGCTCTTCGACATCATCCTCCTCCACTTCAAGGCCTATTGACTGACCAATGGACACAATCTCCTGGTCCAACTCTGTTGCTTCCTCAAATCCCTCAAAATCATGGACTACTGTGTGATGGCCACAGTGCTTTCCATGAAGAATTGAGGGATCTAGTGGAGACTTCTTGCCATGATGACACAATCAATTTTACAGCCTCCAGGATGTTGAATTGTGTCTTCCAGAACTGTTTCAGTGTTAGTTCAGGATCAGTGGAAGTTGCCTGATGACACCTAAACATTTTCTTCATGTACAACTTCTTGAAGTTGCTGATCACATTCTGGTCCATTGTCTGTATGATTGATGTAGTGTTGGGAGGCAAAAACAACACTTTCACAAAGTCATATTGATACTCCAAAGTTCTGGCAAGGTCAGGGTCATGACCAGGGGCATTATCCATGAGGAGAAGAGCCTTTAAAGGGAGTTTATTGGTGGTTAGGTAG
Organism: Homarus americanus; assembly: GCF_018991925.1. Lineage (NCBI taxonomy): Eukaryota > Metazoa > Arthropoda > Malacostraca > Decapoda > Nephropidae > Homarus > Homarus americanus. Next base: position 10,438,588 of record NW_024733126.1, on the reverse strand, counting down.
CTCTTCACAGAAGGGCAAAACACCTCAACAGCCCATTCATTAAAGAACTGTCTTGTCACCCATGCCTAATGGTTGGACTTCCAATATACTCCAAGCTTTCCTCTTACCACTTTTTCTTGTTTGAACACCCTGGGGTTCTCAGAGTGGTAAACAAGCATAGGCTTCAATTCGGAAATCCCCTGAAGCATTGGCACCAAGCAATAGAGTGAGACGGTATTTTGTGGGTTTATGCCCAGGTAAAGAGGCTTCATCTCTGGTGATGAATGTTCTTTTGGGCATCTTTTTCCAAAACAGCCCAGTTTCGTCCACATTGAACACTTGCTGTGGAAGATAATTTTCTTCATCCATCAGTTCTTTAAACTCCACTAAAAACTTTGCTGCCCCTTCCTTATCAGCACTAGCAGCCTCACCATGCCTAACTACACTAAATATGTCACTTCTTTTCTCATATTTTTCGAACCAGCCTTTGCTGGCCCTAAAATCTTCAAATTCTGTGCCTGAAGAACCAGGTTGATCTGTCTTTAAATGTTCGTAAACCTCCCTGGCTCTTTCACGAATTATAAATTCAGTAGAAACTGAATCACCTTTCATCTATTTTTCCCTAATCCAGATGAGAAGTAACCTCTGTTCCTGCAATTAGGGATCTACTTTTAAACACTCTTGTAGATTTGTCTCTCACTTTCACTTCTTTAAATTTTTCTTTCTGTGCAAGAATTGTCGACACAGTTAATGTCGACATGCCATATTCTTTGCATAGCGCACTGTTCTAATGCCTTCTTCATGTTTTTTTTATGTAATTTCCTGCTTAGTTTGCATTGAAATCGCTTTCCTTGATCTCTTCAGCCCCATGCTGGATTCAAACAATCTCAACACTTGATATTTTAAGTTTAAACTTGCTATAAATAAAGAATATTTCAAGCAAGATGTTACCTCCACTGATAAGACAGAGAGACTAACGCCTGTTTGGTGTGTTGACAGGCTGCATGGCGCGCATGAAACTAGTTTCCTTACCTTCACTTATGTTCAATAATTGTTAAAATGACTAAAAAATTAATATTAAACTTTTAAAATTATTGAATAGTATAAACGTCTTGATATTTACTAAAATTGTAAGGAATTTAAGCCCTAGAACCGATTACTGTATTGGCGGACTAATACTACAGCTGGTGGACCGCCAAATGCAAGCGAAAACATGTTGAAGTCGGCTCTTAAAAAACTCGTTAATCGAGGGATTGCTCGTTAACCGAAGTTAAGAATCTTATGGAAGGTAAATCGTTAACCGAAATCTCGTTAACTGAGGCGCTTGTTAGCCGAAATCTCGTTAACCGAGGGACCACTGTATTATTATTATTGTATTAATACAGTATTATTATTATTAATATCAAAAATTTTATTATTATAATTATTATTATAATTAGTATTACTATTACATTTTCGCCCCCCAGGCCCCGATGTGGGTCAGTGATCTATGCCTGGGTGGGCTAATCCCTGTTTAAAAAAAAAAAAAAAAATTCTGGGTGTTCAGAGCTTTTCGGTTTTCAGAATTTGGATAAAGGGTTATCAACCTGTATATATATATATATATATATATATATATATATATATATATATATATATATATATATATATATATATATATATATATATATATATATATATATATATATATATATATAAACCTACCTTATATATATATATATATATATATATATATATATATATATATATAAACCTACCTTATTATTGTTCCATTAAGGGTTTTTATGGAGCCACACTGGATGATTTGAATCCTGAATGCTGTGGTTATAAAAGCCTTGAAGCTCTTCTGAGAGCCTACTCAGAAACGGTCACTCTTCACTATGAAAAGGGAACTATCATGGTGCGGCCAAATACTGCACTTATACCTCAGCCATTATGCCAGGTGAGAGATTTGCACTTTTTTGTAATGTTTATATGCACCTGTCCTGTATGTGTCTATCACAGTTTTTTAATGAGAATAAACAAAAATATTCCATGTAGAATAGTTCATTTTCTTCCTTTGATTTTGTTTTTGTTTTCACCACTTTTTAATTCACTGGCCGTTTTGGCACTTGGTCCGTTCTTTTATTACTTTTTATGACCTTTATTGTTTAGTTTTAGTACAGGAATACCCCGGTTATCGCAAAGGATGATTTCCTGAAAGTCATTGTGAATAACGAATTTGCGAATATCTGGGCAATTTTGCCATAAGAATTAATATATGTGCATTTCAGCCCACAACTCGCACACACACACACACACACACATATATATATATATATATATATATATATATATATATATATATATATATATATATTGTATATATATATATATATATATATATATATATATATATATATATATATATATATATATATATATATATATATATATATATATATATATATATATATATATATATATATATATATATATATATATATATATATATATATATATATATATATATATATATACATATATATATATGCAAGTAAATCAATGTAGTTATGTTTTGATCTAGGTATACGCTTTGATAACTAATAAGGAAAGAAGAAACACTTAAGTCTCTAAGTTACTGCAATCTATGCTCAGTGAGTACAGACTCAAAGAGAAGTATACACAAGGTGTATAGTAGTACCCCGCTTAACACGGTCAATAAAACCCACAGGGTACCGTGTTAAGTGAAAACCGCGCTAAGTGAACAACAGAACATATGGGATTAATTCCAATAGAAACTGGCCCGACCCCCAAACTCCACTTTTTCACAATACCTATGTTCTAGTAAAAATAACATCTTAATTTTATGATGGTACATGCACACAATTAATACTTAAGAGAAATAGAGAAATACAGTCGCCAAATTAATGTCCATTCAAATAACGGACTCGACTCCCTCCCCCTCTTCTCACATTACACTGCTGGCTCTTCCCTCTCTGAGAAATTTTTGGGGGAAAACCACTAAATTTTAATAAATAATACCTCAAACTAAAGTTAGGATAATACAATTGACATTGCCAAGGATTCCTAAGATTGAGAATATTTCTGAATATAAATAAGTATATTTCATGGCTAAAAGATAACATATTTACTCAGAGTAAACATTATATCTATGATTTGTATGTCTAATGCAAAATCTATGATGTTTATATTCAAATGACTACCAAAATTGTAAGAATTCCAGCAATGTAAAATTATATTCTGCCGGGTAATTTGTATGAATTTTATGAGTTAAAATAAATATCTCCCAGTTAATAAAAAAAAAATATTCTTCACGGGATACTATCTGTCAGACCTGTGCTACCCCACCTTGCTCTTCCAACCACGCGGTCCGTCCCAACCCTCCCCCCCCCACCCCCCACCAATCCTCCTAAAGAGATGTTGGGTGAAAAAACTAAATTTTAACATTTAGTATTAAATAATACCTCAGATTAAAGTTAGGATAATATAATTGACATTGCTGGATTCCTTGTAAGACCAGGAATATTTTGAATATAAATGTCATATATTTTGCACAAAAGATAACATATTTACTCAGAGTAAACATTACATCTAAAATTTGTATATCTAATGCAAAATCTATGATGTTTATATTCAAAATGATCATCAAATTATAAGAATTCCAGCAATGTAAATTATATTCTGACCTGGTAATTTGTATGAATTTTATGAGCTAAAACAAATATCTTCAGTTAATAAAAAAAAAATATTCTTCACACGGTAACAGATGGTCGGTCGGTCCCTCCCTCCTCCCCACCCCCCACCAACCCTCCCCACCCCCCACCAACCCTCCCTACTAGATGTGTGGGAAAACCAGAATATTTACCTTTTTAGTAATGAATAATACCTCAAACTAAAGTTAGGATAATATAATTGACATTGCTGGATTCCTTGTAAGACCAGGAATATTTTGAATACAAATGTCATATATTTTGCACAAAAATAACATATTTACTCAGAGTAAACATTATATCTAAAATTTGTATGTCTAATGCAAAATCTATGATGTTTTTATTCAAAATGATCATCATATTGTAAGAATTCCAGCAATGTAAATTATATTCTGGCTGGGTAATTTGTATGAATTTTATGAGCTAAAACAGGCAGTCAGGCAGGGTGGCGGGTGGGGCGAATCTAAAAATAGCTCTCGAGCCGGACACACCGCGTATACGTGGAAAAAACCCGCGTTAAGTGAAAGTTCAGCTCTGGCGAGGCACCGCGTATACGGTAAAACGCGCTAAGCGAAACCGCGTTAAGCTGGGTAATACTGTATATATACAGAGGAGAGTGAGACCAGGTCCATAATGGCTTATTGGGTAAATAATTAAAATAATCTTGAATAGCATGAATGTTGGTATTGGGTCAGATGTGGTAAGGTGACCTGCTCCTTTCCTCAATTTGGTTAAAATCTTATAAATACAAATTGTCCAGTTTGCACAAGCCACATCAAATTCATGTTGAAGCTTCTGATGTTTTATTAAGGCTAGATTCCTATGATGTTCACTTACTAACTGAATTACAAGGTAATATTGAGTGAGGCATTATCTCAGTCAATGCAATGCTTGTTATCCTCAAATGAACAAACAGAGCATTGGATTCCTGGCCTGTCCAAACACCGTATTTGTGTTGTTTAATTTTAGCCAGACTCGATTCGTCTGCCTAAGTAAAGAATATATTACATTCCTTGCAAGGAACTTTATAAATGCAACCAATTGTGTTGTTGGGGGAGTTCTTGATTAACATTTGTTTAACAGTGCATGAGTTTTTAATTGCCACATTGACGTTCCAGGTTTTTAGTTGTGAAGGAATGTGTGAGAAATTTTTGTGAAATGGTAATATTAAGATATTCTTATGGTCATGGGTGGGCTTGGGATCAGTTCTATAAAAAGTTTTCTTAGTAATGTTTAGGCATTTGTCTATGAAAGATCTAGGGTATTTAAGGTTTGAGCCAATATTTTAGATATATTTGTATTCCTCATCAATGATTTCCGGACTGCAAATTTTCAAAGCACGTAAAAACATTGTTGAAAATACTGACTGTTTGACTCTATTATGGTGGGCAGAATAATAATGAATGTATGAACACACATTAGTTGGTTTTCTATAAATACTGAACTTAAAAGTGTTACCTATTCTATGTATCAGACAGTCTAGGAATGGCAATTTACAGTCTTGCTCTAATTCCATAGTGAATTTGATCGAGGGGGCTAAGTTGTTAAGTTGTGGCAGGAAAGCTTTTAGGTCCTCATTACATGGCCAGAGACATAATACATCATCAACATATCTAAACCAGACTGCTGAGGGTGGTAAAATATTATTTAATAGTTTCTTTTCAAAGAATTCCATATATAGGTTGCTTAATACAGGTGAGAGTGGATTACCCATTGCCATACCAAATTTTTGAGCATAATATTCCCCATTGAATTCGAATTTGCAATCCTTAATACATAGTTTGATGAGTTCGATGAAGTCGTCTTTCGAGACGGGCAGTGAAATGTCATCCAGGGAATCTATGAGGAACTCTAGTAAATCATCAACTGGGACCTTTGTAAAGAGTGATGTTACATCAAAGCTGACCAGTTTAAATCATAATTAATGTGTAAGTTGTTGATTTTATCAACCAGATCCATATTATTCTTGATATTGGAGTTAGAAATGTTGCCAACTAGGGGATTTAGTAAAGAAACTAACCATTTAGATAGTTTATAAGAGATTGACCCAACTGAGCTAATGATGGGTCTTGCTGGGTTATTGGGCTTGTGGGTCTTGATTACAGCGTACATGTATGGCAGTGGAGGGGACGTTGAAGTAAGATGTTTAATGAGAGTAGCTTTGCCTCTCAATAGGGACTTCAGTTTTTTGTTGAACTGGGTGTTCACAGTGTTGAGAGGATTATTGATGAGAGTACATCCTTGTAGATGTACTCTCATGTTTGTGGATAGGGTGAGTGTCTGAACACTTCTCAAAAGGTATGATACCTTGAGGCACACATTCAGTTCATCAGCTGCAGTGCTTCGAGAAATGACAGGTAGGGTCTGGCGAAAGAGTCTAGCAATGACCATTGTAATGCCACGATAGGACGCCACTCTCCGGGAGGCTCCACATTGTCTCATTGTAGTGCATTAGGGTAGACCACATTTTTGGTTTTGCCATTATCACAAGTATGTAAAGATTTTTTTAGCATTAAACTGTTATTATTTTATTGTCTATTCATTATTACATATATCACCACCCATCATCACTACATACAACACCATCCATGATCACTACATATAACACCATCCATCATCACTACATATAACACCACCCATCATCACTACATATAACAACACCCATCATCACTCATGGCGGGGCATTTGAAATTACTCTGAAATTTCTGATTACAATCGACCCCCCTAAAAAAGACAGCACTGTCCTCATGTGCTGAGAAAACATTATATTATATA
>NW_024733126.1:10392121-10427121 GCF_018991925.1 Homarus americanus | reverse complement strand
TAAGAAGCCTCCCTAAGTAGCAGTCCCAAAATAGGGTGAAGTTAGTTTTAGGCTCAAAGTTTTATCTTATAAAATGTCAAAGACTAAACTTGGCAAAATGTAACTTGCCATAATTTTGAGCAACATATACTGTAATTGTACTCACTTTGTACTCAAATATACTACACTAATGGACTAAAAAAATTTAACTTGTGCAAACTATGTGATGTTTATACTCAAATTATTCGCTCTCTTGCAAGGATTCCAGCACTGTAAGTTATATTCTGCCAAGTCAATTCAGTGACATTTTGTAAGTGAAAAATTTAAACTCCCTCTATTTGATCTGATAACTATGCAATTGGTAACTCCCCCACCCGCTGTTAACACCTCACTTCCCAGCTACTGTAGGGTGAAGGTAGTTATAGGCTTAAAGTTTGTATCTAATAAAATGTCTCAGACTAAACCTAGCAGAATATAACTTACATTGCTGGAATCCTTGCAAGAGAGCGAACAATTTGAATATAAGCATCACATAGTTTGCACAAGAGATAAATCTGTTAGTCATTTAGTGTAGTAGTACATTTGCATACAAAGTGAGTACAATAATATGTTGCTCAAAATTATGGTTTTTCACAGGAAAAAATCTGTATAACTAACTCGAGTAGTCAGGATAATATGTACGTATTGTATTTTGGGTGTTTTTTATATAATTATTTATCGTTTTTATATATTTAGTACATTCGCCGGACAATCAGCTTTTTGGGAAAGGTGGTTCCCCCCTTTTAGTCCGGATCTTCGAGGGTTCACTGTACTACTAATAACCCTTTCCATTTCCCTGCACTGTTGGCCTCAAGTTAGGGGGATATAATACAGAGGTGCTTGAAGGGCTGATACTTATGTTAAAACCTTAACTACACAGTCAGCACCCAAAACACCTATATAACTACTTCACCTTCTCTAAATCCAAGCAAGTGGTTCAAGTTAACTGTTTCTGAATCAGTTTCTGGCTCACAATTGATGAGTTGACGGTCGGAATTTTTTCATAAGATGGCAGGTTAATGGGTAAAGAAAACACTTGTATTCACTATGGTATTAATATTTTTAAATAAATTATGCCAAAAAGTGTCAAAATTAAGGGTTAAAGTTGCTAAAAAGTCGCGTGACTGTGATAAGCTCTGTGATTGGTTAATGTCACAGGTTGGCTCGAGCCGCCAAGCGGGAGCCTGGAGACAGCCAGCTGTGGTGTATTTGTTGTTACCAGCAGAAATACAGGACTTGTGGCCATATACAATATTGATATACACAGGCATACCTTATTTTTAGGTTAAAATAAATTACTGCTCAAGTATCATCGTGTGTATTTACTTGCTGGTGCCAAACTAATACAAAAGACTGATATCTCCAACATGGAAGTTTTCATCACTGTTCTCTATTTCATGTCTGGAAAATGTAAGTTTTCGTCATTGATGTCTATATTTAATGTTGTGGAAGGACTAGGGATGACCATGGTCAGGGAATGGGCTTGAGATGATTAGGATAGTGTGTGCATGTAACTGAGTAAAAATAAAAGAACAAAGTTAGGTAGATCTACTCGAAAATACAAGTTGTAAAACGTCCTTAACGCCTCATAGCTTGGCCCAGTTGTCTGGTGGTTGCAATAACAAGTCTAAACTGGCTACAGTGTTGCCAGTAATGTTAGCAAATGCAAATTTGAAAAGAAAGTTATCAGTACACCTTCATTTGTTATCAGGTATTTATAGATTGAAAAATAAATGCTGCAGGTATGGCATTAATAGATTGTAATGCTTGTAAGAGTTCAGGAATGGTTACTGCTTAGCTACCTCTGAAGAGTTGGATGTCTGCCATACGGACGTTAATAGTCTCAGGTTATCATCATCAGTACAGGATAGAGTAGTTATAAATCGAGCATTTATATTTACAATAATAATTTTTTAATTATTGTAATTAATAATAATAATAACATTTTTAATTCTGGAGGTGGGTTAGGTAGTATTTAGCCGACTGGAAATAGCAACTTGGAGCTTCATTAGCTTACAAGAGACTGCAAGTTCACATATTATAGGATGCAGGCAGATTTTTTTGGCCATTTTTCAGACAAAAAAGTGCATCTTATATGCCATAAAATATGGTAGTTTCTTTATCTCCATAGATTTTTCTATGAATAAGCAAAGGTATTAAGTCCATGATATAATTTTTTTTCAGGTGTTTTTTGTTGACTATGGCACAGTGTGTAAGTGTGACTACACATGTCTGCGTCTCATTCATAGAAGATTTTTCACACTCCCAGCACAGGCCATCAAAGTGAGTGATCATTAGTAATGCTGTACTTCAATTTACTCTACCCTCTTTGCCACTTGTCATTTTACCTGGTAGTCAGGTGGCTGATAGGTCTGTTATGCGCTGATTAATTATTGTATGAACAAAGTGACTTTCTTTAATTCATTATGTCTTTCTTTGAAATGATAAGGGTTTTTTAGTTTGACCCTCATTCATCTATCAACCATTTGTCCTTAAACTCGGATATTTCATCCCAATCAACCTTGAATTCTGGATATTTTGAAATCACCCCTCCCCCCCCTCCCCAAGAAGAAAAAAAATATTGTGTAAATGCAGTGCTTCTTTTCATTACTATATTTCATCTACTTATCAATATTTACAGGCATCTTTAAGTGGTGTGATTCCTTCAAAAAAGTGTAAGGTGTGGAGTCAAGCAGCTTCACAGAGGTTCCTGCAGTTGATCCAGAATAAAGAGCTTGTGGCCAAAATTGTCTCCGTAGAGGTAAGATGTGTTTTAAACTTGCCATGTATCAGAGGATTAATATCAATAAAGAAAAGATGGTTGCTTCAATTCATAGAAAATAAGAGGTGAGAAATACTGAAGTGTAATGGAGATTCAGAATGGCTCTAGTGGAGGATCAGAATGACTGAAAGTCAAGGATATGAGCTGTGGAGTTTAGGATTTGTGAAATATTGAACTCTGGGATGTTCTAGATGTTTGATTAGAATAACTAGGGTTAAAATTGTAAAGTGGATACAGTAAGCCCCCAATAAAAAGGACTAATTGGGGGGGAAGGCCGGTCCATTAAAGTTGAAAGTCTGCTATATCCAGATCCGGAATAATAATGGACTATGTCGGTTATCTGGCTATCAACATACAGTAGTCCAAAGTGACCACATGGCTCACCTTTCACCACCAACACTCACCATCACCACTAACAATCACCACCAACATGCACCATCACCACTATCACTCACCACCAACACTCACTATCACCATTAACATTCACCATCACCACCACATTCACCATCACCACTAACATTTACCATCACCACTAACAATCACCATCACCACCAACACTCACCATCACCACCAACATGCACCATCACCACTATCAATCACCACCAACACTCACTATCACCATTAACATTCACCATCACCACCACATTCACCATCACCACTAACATTCACCATCACCACCACATTCACCATCACCACTAACATTTACCATCACCATTAACAATCATCACCACCAACACTCACCATCACCACCAACACTCACCATCACCACCAACACTCACCATCACCACCAACATGCACCATCACCACCTATCAATCACCATCACCACCAACACTCACCATCACCACCAACACTCACCATCACCACCAACAATCAGCACCAACACTCACCATCACCAACACTCACCATCACCACCAACACTCACCATCACCACCAACACTCACCATCACCATTAACAATCACCATCACCATTAACAATCACATCCACACTCACCATCACCACAACACTCACCATCACCACCAACACTCACCATCACCACTAACAATCACCATCACCACCAACACTCACCATCACCACCAACACCACCATCACCACCACTCACCATCACCACCAACACTCACCATCACCACCAACACTCACCATCACCACTAACAATCACCACTAACATTCACCATCACCACCAACACTCACCATCACCACTAACAATCACCATCACCACTAACATTCACCAACACTCACCATCACTCACCATCACCACTAACTTCGCCATCACCACCAACACTCACCATCACCACCCTCACCATCACCACTAACACTCACCATCACCACTAACACTTACCATCACCACTAACACTCACCATCACCACTAACATTCACCATTACCACTAACATTCACCATCACCACCAACCTCACCATCACCACCAACACTCACCATCACCACTAACACTTACCATCACCACCAACACTCACCATCTAACACTTACCATCACCACTAACACTCACCATCACCATAACACTCACCATCACCACTAACACTCACATCACCACTAACACTCACCATTACCACTAACATTCACCATCACCACCAACACTCACCATCACCACTAACAATCACCATCACCACTAACATTCACTTCACTACTAACATTCACCATCACTACTAACATTCACCATCACCACTAACAATCACCATCACCACCAACACTCACCATCACCACAACACTCACCATCACCATCACCCACTCACCATCACCACCAACACTCACCATCACCACCAACACTCCACCATCACCACCAACACTCACCATCACCACCAACACTCACCATCACCACTAACATTTACCATCACCACTAACACTCACCATCACCACCAACACTCACCATCACCACCAACACTCACCATCACCCCAACACTCACCATCACACCCACCATCTACCAACACTTACCATCACCAACACTCGCCATCACCACAATTTGCCATCACCACAACATTCACCATCACCACTAACATTCTCACCACCAACACTCACCATCACCACTAACATTTACCCACCATCACCACAACACTCCCTCCACCAACACTCACCATCACCACCAACACTCACCATCACCAACACTCACCATCACCACCAACACTTACCATCACCACCAACACTGCATCACCACTAACATTCGCCATCACCACTAACATTCACCATCACACTAACAATCACCATCCACCAACACTCCCACCATCACCACCAACACTCACCATCACCACCAACACTCACCATCACCACCAACACTCACCATCACCACCAACACTCATCACCACCAACACTCCATCACCACTAACATTTACCATCCACTAACACTCACCATCACCACAACCTCACCATCACCACAACACTCACCATCACCACCAACACTCACCATCACCAACAACACTCACCATCACCACCAACACTTACCATCACCACCAACACTCGCCATCACCACTAACATTCGCCATCACCACTAACATTCACCATCACCACTAACATTCACCATCACCACTAACATTCACCATCACCACCAACACTCACCATCACCACTAACAATCACCATCACCACTAACATTCACCATCTACTAACATTCACCATCACTACTAACATTCACCATCACCACTAACATTTACCATCACCACTAACACTCACCATCACCACCAACACTCACCATCACCACCAACACTCACCATCACCACCAACACTCACCATCACCTCTAACAATCACCATCACCACTAACAATCACCATTACCACTAACAATCACCATTACCTCCTAACAATCACCATCACCACTAACACTCACCATCACCATTAACAATCACCATCACCACCAACACTCACCATCACCACCAACACTCACCATCACCACTAACAATCACCATCACCACCAACACTCACCATCACCACTAATAAATAGCCAAATCCGCGAATATCATTTACTGACGGGGGGGAGGGGGTGTACATTTTTACTAGTGTTGCAGAGAAACATATATATATTCCCTTTACAGTATGTGTTTGCCCTTAGGACAATGATTTTTTTTTCCTGTTTTGTGTGTGTGTGTGTGTGTGTGTGTTTGTGTGGACACATACACACACAAGAAAACACATACAGTGAATTCTGCTATAACGCGTGTTTTGACAACGCGAATTGGCTCTAACGAGATTTATGAATAGAGTAACGATACAGTGACCCCTCGTTTAACGAACACCTCGGTTAACGTAATTTCGATTAACGATCTGCCTTCCATAAGGATCTTCAATTCGGTTAACGAAAAAAATTCGGTTAACGAAGTTCTTACGAACCGACCTCAGCATGTTTTCGCTTGCACTGACCGGGCAACCAGCTTTAGTATCAGTCCGCCAATACATTAATCGGTTCTAGGGCTTAAATTCCTTACTATTTTAGTAAATATCAAGAAGTTTATACTATTCAATAATTTTAAAAGTTTAATATTCAATTTTTAGTCATTTTAACAATTATTGAACATAATTGAAGGTAAAGTGACTAGTTTAATGCGCGGCATCCAGCCTCTTAACACAGCAAACAGGAGTTAGTCTCTCTCTGTTTTCACTGGAGGTAACATCTTGCTTGAGACTCTCTTCAACTAAACGCTTTTTTCTGTGTTTCCAAGCAAATTATTGGTCATTTTGAAATATATTTTACATATTGACAATATATAATGCAGTGCAGTGTTGATTTAAAGAAAATAATCTTGAATTACACCAAGAGAACTAAAATTTTATGGGTGAAATGGCGCCATGGGGTGACTTCTCTTCCACCCCAATGCCTTCTCTTCTCCCTTCTCCTCCACCCCCATTCTAATTCCCATCATCATCATCATCATCCAGGAGCCTTCTACATACACACCTCAAAGTAAGTGAACTTTTCTACCATTTTTGTTGAATTTAGGAAATTTTCGGTGAGCTGGAACCAATTACCCAAAAACCCATTGAAACAATGGTTTCGGCTAACGAACTTTTCGGTTAATGAACGACCTTCTGGAACTGATTGAGTTCGTTAATGGAGGGGTCACTGTATTTGCAATACGCGAACGCTTGTTTGCTGAAACGCGATTTTTGCTTACTCTTTCTCCAATTTTGTGGTATTAACTGTGAATATGGTAAAGAAGAATATCTCCAAGAAGCGTTCTGGTGATCGCATTCCCGGTGTTGATCGTAAAAGAAAGGCTATAACACTTGAAGAGAAGCTCGATGTTATCAATCTCAAAATCACCCTTCTCCCCCATCAAGTTATATTCATATTTTTTCAAGGTAAAGTGTTACATTTACTGTATGATTTCATTGTTAGATATGAATGTAACATTTATTTAGACTGTACTATCCTTTGTGTTATGCTAACTACTAAATTTTTTTCGATTTCGAGTAGTAATCTGCACCTAACCCTATTTTCTCCATAAGCCCTGTTATTTCTATTACCCGAATTTCTATAACACAATGTTTTACAAGAACACAACTATCGCTTATTGCCATACGGCAATTTTTTCCTCGTAAAATTTACTGTCTAGAACGAGTGGCTCCCTGTCCTGGCTGCAAAAATTCCATCTTTAAAACTATCAGCAGACATTCTTGGGTACATCCAGGGTGTCATCCACAAATAATCAAGGATTGCCAATTAAATGCCCACGAATTGTCAGGACACGCTGTACTTATAATATATATGTAAAAAATAAATAAATACATAAATAAAATAAATAACGAAGTGATAATCGTGATAATATATTTTGATATATTCTTACTAATGCCATGTTACGTGTACTCTTCCAGATGATATTAAATGTCACATAATACTTCCTTGAGATAAATGTACAGTATATATTAAGTGTCATTAAGAGAGCTCAGGCATGTCAATATTGTTATTATTATTGACTGTGTATCTGTATTTTTCTGGCTAAATAAACCGTTTCAATATCGATAGTGTACATTAGTACAGTACGTTGCTCTCATTGGCAGAGAGACTGTATACAAGCATGGCCGCTGTCGGTGACTCCCAAGTGTTCTGTCTTATACCTTCTGCCTTGTGTTAAGGATTTTAATTTTTTTTTTATAGTAAAAACTCCAGGAGAGGACCAAGGAGCTCTATAATAAATCAGTGTTATGCAGAGTAGGGATAAATGCGGTATTACTGTAATTATTTGTGATAATTTGGATATGACTGGTCTATTATTTTTTACTTTAATAGTCCTGAATCTGTAATATATGAACCAGTCCAATGATCATTAAAGCCGAGGTCTGTTATAGATGGTGTCCGTTATATTGGGGGGTTTACTGTATATAGATATAATGTAGAGGGTGTGTTGGAAAAAAAGGTGGTGCATTACTTAAGGAGTAAATTGGGAAGGTGGTAAGAAAAACTGAGATGGGCTTAAAGATACATAGTAACAGGAGAAGCTGGAGGCCTTAATATCATAAGAACCTGCTCAGAAGGAAGATGCTTAGGGTAGTGAGGTATTCAAGACAAGTTTCTTGCATTATAAAAATGCTTCATTTCTTTCAGGATGTAACAACTGTGAATCTGTGGGACATGAGTGGAGGAGAGGACCTAAACTTTGCAGAAATTCTTGTGGCTGAAGGTTGGGCTGTCATCAGTTCAGCTCCCTTGAATGAAAAACTTCCCGCAGAAAGTTTATGTGATGCAAGTTTTGTTAACACACAGTTCAGAATTCCTGAAGGGCCAATCATTCAAGATGTTGGTCCAGTGACTAAAAGTTTAAATTTGAAAGAGGGTCAGAGTCATCGAGAATTGAATACAGTTCCCTCATTGTCTAACTCAGGAACACAAACTATTAATCTTGTGGATGCAACTGATCAAGAGGTTGTAGTAACTACCTGTGATTTTCTAACACCACAGAGTGTGACTTATCCACCCGTACCAAAAGATTGTAGCAAGAATTGCCAGTTTTCTCATGTGGCTTCTCCAACCATGACAGTTAAATCAAACAGTCACAGCCAGTCACCTCCTACACTTTTTACAGATGACTTTAATAATCACAGCTATTTATCTTCTTGCTCTCATAATGAATTGACAGAGTTGAATCAAGCAACATTACAAAACGAGATGATGTCCAGAAACCATGCAGCAGTTACTGATGCAAAGGAGCCATTTTTAAAATCAACTGGATTTGGAACAATTCCTGCAAGCCACAAAAACAGTTATCCTCGAGCTCAGTTAGTACTGTCTGCCTTTAAATTTGCTTCAACTGATCCTTCACCCAATAGTGAAACAGTACACGTAGATGTAAAAAGGACCAATCCTCCACCTGGGTTTAGCCCTGAACCTAATAGTGTCCAAATTGTTGCTGGTTCATCTGGACCCAAGACAAATGTAACCAGTGCTCAGTATCATACCATGACTCCCACAGAAATGGATTACATGTTCTTCAGTGATGAGTAAGTTGTTTTTGTACTCTTAATGAAGCTTTAGCACTGTTTAATACTTTAGGAATTCTATGTAATAAATAATAATAATAATAATAATAATAATAATAAACGGTTTATTGAAAAAGTTTGCAGCCCGAAGGCTGAAAATATACATTGGACATAAATGACTTATTACATACATTGGTGGTTTAACAAAAGCCTTCATTAGAGAAAGGTGAAGGAACATACAGTGAACATACAGATTAATGTTTACACAGGTAGATCATGTGAGCTGAGGTGTTGAACAGCAGACACGTAGTGTAGTAACTCCCTCACAGATGGCGTTATGAGGGGCATCACGTGGAGTACTAGTTCCCTCACAGGTTGTGTTATGAGGGGCTTGATGTGGTGTAGTAATTCCCTCACAGATGGTGTTACGAGGGGCCTGATGATGTAGTAGTTACCTCACAGATGGTGTATGAGGGGCCTGATGATGTAGTAATTCCCTCACAGATGGTGTTATGAGGGGCCTGATGATGTAGTAGTTACCTCACAGATGGTGTTATGAGGGGCATCACGTGGTGTACAGTAGTACAGTAGTACCCGGGTCAATTGAACCCACAGGGTACCGCGGAAAGTGAAAACCGCGTAAAGTGAACAACAGAACATATGGGATCAATTCCAATAGAGACTGGCCCGACCCCCAAACTCCACTTTTTCCGACACAATACCTATGTTGTAGTAAAAATATCATCTAAATTTTATGATGGTATGCTCACACAATTAATATTTAAGAGAAATACAGTCGCCAGGTTAATGTCCATTCAAATAATGGACTCAAATCCCCCCCCCCTCTTCCCAGCTCACTAGCTCCTACCTCTCTGAGAAATGTTGGGTGAAAACACTAGATTTTAACGTTTAGTAATAAATAATACCTCAGACTAAAGTTAGGATAAGTGACTAGTTTAATGCGCGGCATCCAGCCTCTTAACAAAGCAAACAGGCGTTAGTCTCTCTCTGTTTTCACTGGAGGTAACATCTTGCTTGAGACTCTCTTCAACTAAACGCTTTTTTTCTGTGTTTCCAAGCAAATTATTGGTCATTTTGAAATATATTTTACATATTGACAATATATAATGCAGTGCCGTGTTGATATAAAGAAAATAATCTTGAAAACCACCAAGAGAACTAAAATTTTATGGATGAAATGGTGCCATGGGGTGACTTCTCTTCCACCCCAATGCCTTTTTTTCTTCCTTCTCCTCCACCCCCATTCTAATTCCCATCATCATCATCATCATCCAGGAGCCTTCTACATACACACCTCAAAGTAAGTGAACTTTTCTACCATTTTTGTTGAATTTAGGACATTTTCAGTGAGCTGGAACCAATTACCCAAAAACCCATTGAAACTATGGTTTCGGTTAACGAACTTTTCGGTTAACGAACGACCTTCTGGAACGGATTGAGTTCGTTAATGGAGGGGTCACTGTATATGCATGATACAGTTTTTTTTTTTGGTGACTTCACAACATTTTATTTACCATCACTATACTTAACATCACTATACAAGAGGGACCTTTCAGTTTGCACCCTTAACTAAGACTTCCCTCGAGCCAGGAGTAGGGGTAAAGGGTGCATCGAAACTATGGCAGGTGAGTGTACATCTAGAAAATATTTTTGTTTGTACAGTATTATAAATAGATTATTTTATGTGGCAGCCAAGGCAAGGCGCAAGAACTGAATAGAAAATGAACGAATACAGTAATGGAACGCGATCAGCTGGGCAGTACCAGCTGACTCAGAGACGTGTGTGTCGATACATAGACATAGTTACAGCTCAGTGCTGACTGTCACCACACAAATGTTCACTTCCCACACTTACACATCCATGCACTTCACTTTTCTTATTTTATAGTTTTATATTTTTTTTATTTCTAAGTCACATTAGAGTATTGTAATTTGTACTCTTTTGCTATGTGTTAGAGAAAATGGTTTTACTAGGGTAGACTGTAAAATATAGGATATTATACTGTATAATATCCTGAGTGATTTACATCCCATGGAAAGTACCTGTACATGTTTACATGTTTATTTATATACTCTGACTTGAATTATACTTAAGAGGAAACAAATATTTGTTGAAATTTTTTAGTTTTTATTACAAAAACCTTAATTCATATAAATATCAACACCATCTCTGAAACATTTATTATTTCTGACTTAAAATATTATGACAAAAATTATAATTTTGGTAGCTTGATGCAATGGTTTCATCACCAACGCCTTCCTGTCTCTCTATACTTCACTTTAACAGCAAGTTGGATTTAACAGCATGGGACCTGATTAATTGGCACGGTCCAGGTCCAGTTGATGCCGTTAAATCAAGGTTCATCCTGTATACACGATATCTGTGTAGCAGCATCCACACACATCAGGGATCCAGATAACTGTTTTTCAACAACCATGAACTGTAATTTGAATTACTAGACCTACATTTGGATATAAACTGTGATTTCAGTCTCCATTCCCTAATTATGTGTGGGGAAAATACTAGTTACCTGAAACCCACCCACACTCCTCCCTTGGTGAGGTATTAAACTGGCAATAAAAAATTTGAGCTTGAACACTAAAATATTACACTTGATATCTGAGGATGATTTTGAAGTGCATACCAGTAAGATAATGAATCAGAGTCAACACACAATACAGTACAGTAGTTTGGATGATGTGTCTGTTAATAAACTATAGACCATTTTTGATGGGTAAAGAAAATGTGTTTACTATTCAGTGTTTCTTTCAAGTAATTTATTTCCTCCTCACAGACATAGAATGGGATTTTATAGTTCAATCCTTCATTTTTACCTACCTTATTTATGTAATGGCATCCCAAATCAAAGGTGGTCATGCCGAGGAGAAAAGACCAGTGACCTCAATAGGATCATCCCTCCAGTGTTCTTGATAGCCCAGTAATGTTGTCAGTATTATAGCTTGAGCTGGTAGGCTGTTCCATAGGTTTACCACCCTCTGTGTGAAGTACAGTATTTCCTTACATTCATCCTGCATGCAGTCCTGAATTTAGGGGGGTGTTTAAGAGAAAACAGTTATTCTTTAGGTTCAGTAATGTTAACTATCAAACAGATTATTCATATATTTATAAATTTATTTCTAACACCCAGAGATGAACCAGATGGACCCTATCAGTATGAGTGCAAGATAAGACCCACACCACTGACTGCTGGTAAAAAACTTTACATTGTAATGTTAAATGCAAATCCCTTTGTCATGAGCGCTGATATATCCCAATTGTTGTGGCACTCGGATATCCTTGTGACTCTTCTCCAGCAAAAAAGAAGAGACTACCCAAAGATTATTATTACAATAAGAGCTGACCCAAATGTGTACAATAAGCTAATGGAGTAAGTATTGATGGTGGTTTAGTATTAACTGATTATGCTACAGCTGTGGGTTTGGGACACAATGTTAGGAGTATCCATTTTGGAGGAATAATCTATGTTCTTATTGTAATATGAGTCATATTGGGTAATAACAAAGTGATATAGGAATAAATGTACAAAAACAGTAAGTATCTGTTAACCAAAAATTTTGGACCCACAGGCTTTTGTAAATGGATATTTAAGTAAATTGGATACTCTCGTGAACATGTGTCCAAGGAAGGCATGTAATAAACCATAATACAGTACTGTACTTTTGTGACTTTGGTTATATTATTAGTCTCTGCAAATGCCTGTACACTAACTCACTTCATTATTCTCAAACACTCTCAATGTTATTAAGTCTACAAATAATCTTTCAACGTGTCATCATTATCCTAATTTGTCCACAAACTCAGATGAAGACAAATAGACTCATCATTCACACCATGCATAGTTACTGAGCCAGTTACCTGGTTGTCCCACTTCTCATTTACTGTAATCTCATGTACTGTACTGTATTATGCATGTAGAAAATGGAATAAAATAAAATTACTCTACATTTTTAAATTTCATAATTAGAATACCGCACTCAGATATCTTTTTTTATTCCTCCTGCCAGCTGTTGCAGGGGTCCTGGGCATATAGTGTTTGCATTTTTCCTTTGTTAGATAAGTTTTTCAAGTGCGGTAATCAGACATAATACAGTATATTGTACAGACAAATTCTAATTGTACTGTATATAATTTTGTTTTATCCATCAAAATGTTTTCCATTGACCAATATTTTAAGTTACAATGTCTCTTAAGGACTGGAAGCTCATTTAATTCTTCACACTTGTATTTCTAATTCCAGTCAACTTGTATTCATAGTATAATGTTTGAGGCACTGTATTATGTTCCAAGGCACAGATTCCTGTAGAAACAGTCAAATTATTCAACTTAGCTTCTTACATATCCTAATATATTTCTATCCCCATTCTATTAGTGTGGAGGAGACATGGTGTTAGTTACATCCATCTGCCCACATGCTCGACCACATGTTTCTCTGTGTTGGGTGATGATATTTATTATAAAAGTGGTGATATTTGGTTTATAGCAGAAGCTGCCTCTAACTCACTTACAGGTTCTATACTTTTCATTTTAGTATTGTTATTATTATGAAATTTTTCTAGTCATTCTGTTATATATCTCATTTTAAGGATTTTTAACATTTTTTTTTTTTTTTGTGCAGTAATGTCCAGTATTCTCATATGTTTAGTGGTTTTATGACCTGGAGATCTATCACATCCTCTGGTGACAGTTTATGCATAGCAACACAGAAAATTATGAAGAGCTTTTGTAAATTCATTCATATTTTTATTTTTTATTTAGATATTTGTTAGGGACTTGGTAATTTTCTGGCAAACCCTGATGTTTTAAAGGAACTCTTCAATATAATGTTTGTATTTTAACCAGTGAAGGTTATCCAAGGTGTGTTATGGCATAAAGATTGATTATCTACTGATATTATGAAAAGCTTTTATAGCATTTTACCCTACCCTTATTCTAAGGAGGTAGGGTAGGCCATCCCCACCTTCTTGTGGTGCACACTGTTTGTACACAGGGCAGTGTACTGGGCCCGCTGTTGTTTGTTTATTTCATAATTGACATGATGGAAGCTAGACTCCTCCATGGAAATGTTTGTGAAAGATGCCAAGTTATTCAGGGAAATAGAGCCAAACAGACTGAAAAACTTCATAAAGATCTCTGAGTTTCAATAGTGGTCTAAGAAAGGGCTGCTAAGATTCAATGTTGCGAAGTGTAAGAAGATTCACCTGGGTCTTTCCAATGGTAAGGAGGCGTAACACATGTCCCAGTGGGAAGAAGAAACTGCATTAATAGAGAACGAATGTGAAAATGCCCTGGGTTGTGTATGTTGACAATGAACTGAAGTTCTCAGGCCATTGTGAGAAGAAGGTGAATCAAGCTATTGAGCTAGTAGGTCTTTTAAGAAGGTCGTTCAGATATCTCGACAGTCTGTCCCTTGTCACGATCTTCAAGAGTGAGGTGCTTCCCTGAGTAGAGTACTGTCCGGTCTCCAAGATAAAAAATGTCCAAAGGAGGGCCACCAGACTGGTGCCTACACTTCGACACCTCAGTTATCCAGAGATTAGAGCGCCTACAACTGCCTAGCTTATACTACAGAGGGGCAAGGGGTGACCTAATTGAGGTCTATAAACATCTCAAGAGGGCACTACTTGGTCGAGTGCCCATGCCTCGAGCTGGCGGACACCTGTCCCACAAGGGGTCACTGTTCGAGGTTCAAGAAACCACAAGTCCAGAAAACTGTGAACTCTTGGAACAATCTGCCAGAGATTATTGTGATAGCATTGAGTGTGAGCTCTTTCAAGACCAGACTTGATCAACACTGGAGCAGGTTCTGATAGATTCATGAGCCAATGCATGTCCAGTATTTGCCATCAGTGCATAACGGAGACATGACAGACCACCTACGCGGCTAACAAGCTGATCAGTGGCTAAGAGGATAAAAGTAAAAGTAAAGTGGAACCAATTGGGAGGGTGCCACTTAACATCTAGCAGCTGTTTTTCTTCTGATCTGTCTCTTTCAACTATTTTTTCTGCTTGGTGTTGTATTTTAGAGCCCCTGAGGTTTCCCAGGCAGTTTGCAAGTATTTTTTTTCTTTTGTGTTTCCACAATGCCAAGCAAAAAAAAAATGCCCTGTATGCAGGAAGACGGTGACCAAGACAGGGCAGGCTCTATGGTGTTGGTACAGGTAAATCTCGATAAACGATGTCCCGTTCAGTGATATTCCGTTTTAATGATGGTCATGAATTAATTCCACCTCGCTATATATGATAAAAAAAAATTGATAAGGAAACAATATTTAACCCTATGTACCACCATAGGGAACGCATCTCTCGTGCTGCCACACGACCAACCCGCACACTACAGTCCTGTGCCTGGTTCTTTGTCGATCTCATCTGCCAGTCATCGTGTAGCTCCATGATTATTGTTCAGCATCGTTGGCTGTATGTACATTGTACTTATTATTGGTGTTTTTGTTTTATAGTAAGAGAACAGCACTAACATTTACACCGAACTGTGT
Source organism: Homarus americanus (assembly GCF_018991925.1). Classification (NCBI taxonomy): domain Eukaryota; kingdom Metazoa; phylum Arthropoda; class Malacostraca; order Decapoda; family Nephropidae; genus Homarus; species Homarus americanus. Next base: position 10,411,373 of record NW_024733126.1, on the reverse strand, counting down.
TATGGTGACTTGGAAGTGATTTTTTTGTGTGTGTGTGCATGACTGTAAAGTGCTTTGCCTCTGTTTTGTGAACATGTGATCTGTGTCGGCCTCCCAGAGGCTGTGTGGGAGTCAGAGTGAAGTCTACACTCCACCTACAAGAGTCCCCTTAGCCTCGAAGGGGTCATGTGATGATGGTTAGGCCTGTTCTTCATGATGTGGTGAGTGTTGTTTAATTGTTTTCTATTGGTTTTATGGGTGTAGGAATTTTTTTTTTTTTTTTTTTTTTTTTTTTTTTTAGTGTGTTGAGAACTGACTGGGAACATATCCTATTGGACCCCATGTTATAATGATCCCAATCTACGATATTTCACTTTGCGATGGTTTTTTCAGGAACCTAGCCCCATTGTTTATCGAGGTTTACCTGTTTTGCATTACCTGGTACCACACCACTTGTAGTGACCTTGATGAGGAAAATGACAACCTCATGACCAAGAGGAGACCCAGCTTTCAGTGCTTTTGTGCAGGTTGTGAAGACAAAGTGATGACATCCTGGGCACAGCCAAATCAAATCTGGAAGCTAAATTAGCTATTAAGTTTGTATCATGACAAATGTTCTGGAGAATTTTGAGCAGTGTGTGACTGGGAGGTTGAAAGCACTGGAGGAGAGGGTTGATTGTTGAGGAGTGGCATCTTTCGAATCTCTTCAATCATTTGCGAACATGTTTAGGAGGCACTGAAGGAGTTGAAAAAAGATCAGGTGGTACTAAAGGAGTGTGTGAAAATCAGTGATTTGGGCAGGAATAGGACAATTCACACCCAGCAGGTACTCATACTGAAGCCAAAGGAGGGCATTGTGGCTGATAAGGCTAAAGTTATTGTTGCTGTAGGAAGTGTTGAGCGAGCACTGAAATCTATTCCTGTTGATAGATACAAGGAGACAAGAACTGGCTCCCTTGTTTTTTTATTTCCACCGAGAAGGCAAAGAAGGAGGCTAGCGAGGTAATGAGTTCCTGCTTTGGTACACACTCAGACTTTGTGGTGTCTGAACCTAGAAAGATTATGCTAAAATTGACAATTGTAGGTGTGTTCCTATTACATTTCCTTTAGATGAAATAGTCTCGGGCATTGTTGAAAAGAATAATGAAATTCAAGAACTGTTAAATAAAGGCTCCAAGTTATCCCCTATTTTCACAAAGATAAAAGAAGAAAGTAAACTCGCAGTCATGAAGATGTCACCTGAAGTACAAAATTCCATCCCATAGAGAAGTTTCAAGGATATGTTTCCATTGGACTGAACAGATGCAAAGCTTAAAACAGGTTTTGGGTCACTCATTGTTACCACTGCCATGCCATAAATTTGGACACCTTGCTTCTGGATGTCCCAGGAAGCCTGGTTCTCCAATTTGTGCCTAGGACACGCTCAAATAAGACCTGACCCTGAGTGGAAATTGTTCCACTCTTGCCATTCTACCCAAGTCAGTAGTCATTTTCCATCAAGTGAAGATTGCCCTATGATTACTTCCCAGCATTAAAAATTTATAGAAAACACTGACTTTACTTGTTCAAAAAATGCATAGTGCCCCCCCCCCCCCTTAACCTATTAAAAGCAGGTCTGCTTAATGTCCATGTGATCTGAAATAAAATGTGTCACGTTAATGAATTTCTGAGGGAGTTTAGCGTGGATATCTTTTGTATAACTGCAACGTGGTTGTATGAATCAGATATCAACATTATTTGTAGTGCTCTTCTGAAGACACATTCTCTTGTTCTTGTTCCTAAACCTGCTGTAGGAGCTCTGGGTGGCAGAGTGGCACTGATCTACTTTGTGGCCCTGCTCAACATTAGACTGATTAGTGGTGACTGTTTTCCTTCTTTGAATTTATGGAGGCATTAATTGCTAAGTTATTAGAATTGCTAATGTGTATCGTCCTGGTCACCCAGGTACAGATAGGAAATTCATGAATCAATTTGGGATGTTGCTTGAGACTTTCTCAGTTGATCTATGGTTTGACAACCTATCTCGGAAATCTTTTTCCTCCGAGTTCTTGAAAATTCTCTATCTAAACAATTTTGTCAATCATGTGTTGTGTCCAACACATCTTTCTGAACACACTCTAGACCTAGTTTTGTCTCCTGCTGACTGTGATCATGTATTAGATGTTATAGTTGACCTGATCGATCCAGCTGTCTCTGACAATGCTTTAGTTACTTTTGGTTTTAATGTCCCAAGACCCCCTTCTTGCAGTAAAACAATTACTTTCAGGAACTATAGAAACATTGACCAGACTATCATTGATCAGGAAGTCGATCATACTTTTAACTGGGTCAAATCCTCTATTTTGTCCTCTGATAAGATGATTAAATTACATAAATATGTCTTCCAGTCTATTTCAGACTGTTATTGCCCAGAGGTCACAAAGAGATGACTCTCTATGATATCACTTATCTATAAATTTTCTTCGTAAGGATCATAGAAGTACTGAACAAGAGTGGCATAGGTGGCGAACAGACCGTACTAGATCAAATTATATGACTGCACCTAGGGCTGTTGTTTGTTTAGAGGGCATGTATAGTTGAATACTATAGAAGATAAGTAGTCTCTTGTGGCAGTGATCCGAAAAAAATTGTATGCATTTATGAATGGGCTGTTGGGCTGGTGGTTCAGAACTGCAATGTCTTCTTCCACTTAAGATGCTCAGCTTGCCTCAGAATTTTCCTTGTTTTTTATGACTGAGATATCACATACAAGAAATGACTTTGATGGTTTTTCTTTAATTGAGGAATTTTCAGTTGAATTTCAACCGAGTTATGCCATAAAATAAACCTCACTCATTCATCAATTTGTCCTAAAAGAGTGAACAACATTCTGTGCTATATCAAGGATTTGAAGAAAACTTTGTTGTCTTGATATTGTAAATATAACTGAGGTGCCACTTGCTTACGAACATGCTGCAAACTTTATTTGTAGAATCATAAATAATTGTTTTGCAGAAGGCAATTTTGTGTGATCAGAGAAATAGGCATTGTTGCATCCACTTTTTAAGAAATCTGGTGCTATGCTGGATCAGTTACTTCCTCTGTTAGAGAGAAATGGAGTGATCACTCTGGTCCAGTCAGCCTAAAGAAAGCATCATTCAACTGAAACTACCTTATATAATATTCATAATGATTTGGTATTTAACACTTGCACAGGAAAGTCCTCTCTTCTGGTCTTGCTTGATCTCTTTAGAGCTTTTGACACTGTGGATCATCATCTGTTGCTTCAGGATCTTTGGCCATTTAATGTCTGTGAGAATGCACTCTCACTGCTTGAGTCTTATTTGTCAGAGCGATATCAATGTGTGATGGTAGGTGATGGAACCATTACAGATCTGGTCCCTTTGCAGTTTGGAATCCCACAGGGATAAGTTTTGGGACCAATTAAGTTTACTGCATCTCTGCAACAGCCTACAATTTCTATGCCGACGATGCAAAACTTTATCTGAAAATAATAAACGCTGAGGATATTGAGGAGATAATGAAATCCCTGATGTCTGATACTGTATTAAGATTTGGATAGCTAGGAGAAAACTTAAACTTAGTGACGGCAAAACAAAGTTCATTGTCATCCATGGAAATACGAGGGGAGACAGCGCAAATTATTTTGGCTCATTAAACTTTGGAGAAGTACAACTTAGTCCTGTTGATTCTGTTCATAATCTTGGAGTTTGCTTTGATTTCAAACTGAATTGTAAAGAGCATATAAATTCAGTAGTTAAGAGTGCAACTTTCATATTTGAAATCTATCGGCTGTTAAACAGTTTTGGGATAGACAGTGTCTTGTGATACTATTACATTCACTAATACAGGTGTTGTCTCAGGTTGACTATTGTAACTCTGTGAGTTTGCCTACCTAATTATCTACTGAAGTAAGTTCAAACAGGGTTGCTAGGCTTATTTTTGCTTTCCCACTGAGGACTCCCACTACCCCATTACATTGGCTTCCAATTAAAGCTAGGATAGAGTTCAAACTCTGTCTAATGTCTTTCAAGACACTAATGTTTGGTGATCCTAAGTAATTGGCCAACCTTCTAATTCCACTGGCTGCACATTCTGAAATGATTTTGCATAATAGCGATGATCCTTCATGCCTTGAGGAGCCTAGAGCAGGGGTTCTCAAACTTTTTTCAACCAAGAACCCCTTATATACCATGATGCATACAAATAATGTCAATAATCAAAGAATAAATCATAGTCTAAAGCATTTGTTCATTTCAACCCAAATCCAAAATATCCTGCGAATTGGAATCGCTAAATCTCTCACAAAAGTTAAATGCACTATTTCTCAAAAACTTTTCACGGACCCCAGTTTGAGAATCACTGGCCTAGAGCAGTATGGGAATGTTCTCCTTCTGCCCGATATTTTTCCTGTACAACACCCAGATTTTAGAATTGGTTGCCTGCATCAATGAAGTAGCTAACTTCTGTGGAGGTCTTTAAGAAGCACTTTAAGACTTTTTTTTTTTGAAAGCTTATGATTCTGAACAGGGTACAATGATGGAGAATTACAGGGTTTAAGAAGTATTAAAACACACTTTTTGTGGTCTTTTATTGTAATACAGTATTTTGTTTTACTGTATTCTCAAGTCTTGACACCATGACAAACAAACAAAGACTATGATGTTGCATTGGTGTTGGAGTGAGAAAAAAATTCTTTTGGACTTTCCATCAGAAAGTGGACTTCCTTCTAGCCTTTAAGACATGTTAATGATAATAAATTGGGGAAAATAACCTCAAAAGCACAGAAGCAAATACACGAAGATGTCGGCTATTTAAAACTGAGGCCACTGTGGCATTAACAACAGGAATACAATGTTGCCAGCCAAACATGTTAGTTTCAAAATTAACCAGGTTAAAAACAACTGGTTTTATTGTAAATCCTGTTTGCTGGGAGTTGGATAAATGGTCTGGTATCTGTATTGGCAAAATTCTGCATAGAATTAGGCTGAGACCAAATGGGTCACGAGGTGCATGAGCCTGAACGTGGAGTGGAGAGCCAGGGGTTGACATTGTTAGAGGTTGTAATAAATGACATCAGAATTAGGAAACTGACAAGAGACAACAAAACACAATCTTGTAGCATGGATAGCTTCTATGCAAGAACCATGGAAAATGGTCTTTAAATGTTAATGATGATGATATGCAAATGATGTTATGTAAAGGTTACAATAATGTGTATTTTATTTTTACTTTTACTTTTATCCTCTTCACTTATCAGCTCGTTAGCCGCTTGGGCTGTCGGTTATGTCTCTGTTATGCACTGTTGGCAAGTACTGGGCATGCACTGGCTCCTGAATATATCGGAACCTGCTCCAGTGTTGGTTAAATCTGGCCTTGAATGAGCTCACACCCGGTGCTGTCACAACACTCTCTGGCAGATTGTTCCAAGATTTCACAATTCTCACTCCGAAAAAGTTTGCCTTTACAATTTTCTGGACTTGTGGCTTCTTGTGCTGTGACCCCTTGTGGGCCAGACGTCTGCCAGCTCCAGGTATGTACAGTACATTCGATCGAGTAGTGCCCCCCTGAGATGCTTATACACTTTGATTAGGTTGTCCCTTGCCCATCTGTAGTATAAGCTAGGTAGTTGTAGGCATTCTAATATCTGGGTAACTGAGATTCCATAGAGTAGGCACCAGTCTGGTGGCCCTCCTGTGAACATTTTCAATCAATTGACAGTCTCTAGCATACCTCGGGGACCAGACGGGATGACAGTACTCCGGACGGGGAAGCACCTCACTCTTGAAAGATCGTGATGAGCGATGGACCATCCAGATAATCTGAACGACCTTCTTATAAGACCTGCTAGTTTCGTTGCCTGGTTCATCTTTTTGTCACAATGGCCCAAGAACTTAAGTTCATTGTCAACATATACACCCAGGTCCTTTTCACATTCGGTTTCACTTTATGCAGTTTCTTCGTCCTGTTGGGAGATGTGATATGCCTCCTGACTGTGGGTGCGACCCAGGTGCATCCTTTTGCACTTTGTGACATTGAATCTTAGGGGGGCCGGTGGTAGAAGCGGTATCGCTCTTGCCTCGCAAGCAAGATGTCACGGGTTCGATTTCCGGGCCGGTGGAAGTTGTTTGGACATACTTCCTAGTCCCCATTAGTCCCTGTTCACCTAGCAGTAAAGCAGGTACCTATTGTAAGTCGAAAGTTGCGAATTTGTATTCAGGGAGTTGTTGGAGCTTTCAATAACTGATGACATAAACCATTGACTCTTCAGGCTTCTACACCCTTGACTCTTCAGGCTTCTACTCCCTTAACTCATGAGACATAAAGGCAAGCATGAACTTAGCATGCATCCCTGTTGGGCGCTGTAAACGCTTCTGCGCTTCACCTTACACAAGGATGTAGGGGGGTGTCCAATAAAAAAAAAAAAGAAAAAAAAAGAATCTTAGCAGCCATTTCTTCGACCATTCTTGAAGCTCATAGAGATCTTTCTGTAGTTCTTCACAGTCTGTTTAGTTCTTAATTTCCCTAAATAAATAGGAATCATCTGCAAAATGTATGGAGGAGTGTATAGCTTGTGGCATATAATTTATGAAGCAAACAAACAACTGGCCCAATACATTGCCCTGTGGTACCGCACTTGTCACAGGTACACAAGACTAAAGAAAAAAATGCCAAAAAATCACCAAATTCTCACAAATATCTCCATACTAATTATATACAGTATATATATATATATATATATATATATATATATATATATATATATATATATATATATATATATATATATATATCAAATTTTTTGAGCACACACACATCGATATGGGTTTCTAGTCGGGTAAAATGATTGAACATGCTCCTTTTGAAGGTTTGGCTGTGTTAATGTGTTTAATGAAGATGGAAGTATTCGGCCCTACATCGTTCTTTATCCTTTGGAGATATTGCCCAGAATTCTGCAGTTTTTCTCATGTGATGATGCAGTACTGACTTCTGTCAAGGTAAGTGCAGTATACAAAATATATATATATATATATGTATATAGGTATATATATATATATATATATATATATATATATATATATATATATATATATATATATATATATATATATATATATATATATATATATGTCTTGAATAAAAAAAGCTTATCTTGTTTGTGATTTTATCAATATATATATATATATATATATATATATATATATATAATATATATGTATATATATATATATATATATATATATATATATATATATATATATATATATATATATATATATATATATGTATATATATGTATATATATATATATATATATATATATATATATATATATATATATATATATATATATATATATACATATATATATGTTGCTATAATGAACGGATCCTACTAATATTATCTCTATAACAAACGGTTTTACCTATAAAATTGAGAATGCTATAACTAACGAAATTCCTACAACCTAACATTATTATTTTTTTTTTTTTTTTTTTACTAATTTATTGTTTTTATTACAAGTATTAATGATATTCTTTATTTCAGGGTTTAGATGCATATTTATGCACTTTTTACAATTTTATATTATATTTTCAGTGTTAAGTGGTTGTATTTGGGGGCCTGGAACGGATTAATCCTATATCGAATCTAATGCTATAACGAACAAGGTTCTAGAACCATTAATTGCGTTATAGCATACCCCACTGTATATATATATATATATATATATATATATATATATATATATATATATATATATATATATATATATTATAAAATCACGTGGACTTACGACCGTCGGGACTTACGACCGCCAATAGATAAAAAAAAATTTTTTTAAATGACACGCATTTTCATACCGAAACGTTCCAGTTAATGTAGTTCCATGTATAATTAGAAAATTATGGGGCCCATGTGCATTCAGCTGACTACATTAAAGGTTAAGTGCTCATCACACTGTATCCATTCCTTATTTATTACTTTCACTGTACTGTATCCATTCATCATTATTCATTACTTTACTGTACTGTATTTCATTTATTTATTAAAAAAAAAATATTTTTTTTTTTTTATCTATACGGACTTAGACCATATCGGACTTGACCATTTGGTCCCTACCCCGTCGTATATATATATATATATATATATATATATATATATATATATATATATATATATATTGTCACCTCGTTTAACCTAACTCGGTTAACGTATCGATAAACGAACTGCCTTCCATAAGGATTCTAACCGTTAATATAAACCGGTTAACGGTTCTTACGAACCGACTAATGTTAAGCTTGCACTGACCGGCAACCAGCTTTAGTATCAGTCCGCCAATACATTAATCGGTTCTAGGGCTTAAATTTCTACTATTTTAGTAAATATCAAGAAGTTTATACTATTCAATATTTAAAAGTTTAATATTCAATTTCTTATTCATTTTAACAATTATTGAACATAATTGAAGGTAAAGGACTAGTTTAATGCGCCGCATCCAGCCTCTTAACAAAGCAAACAGGCGTTAGTCTCTGTTTTCACTGAGGTAACATCTTGCTTGAGACTCTCTTCAACTAAACGCTTTTTTTTCTGTGTTTCAAGCAAATTATTGGTCATTTGAAATATATTTTACATATTGACAATATTTAATGCAGTGCCGTGTTGATATATAAAGAAAATAATCTTGAAAAACACCAAGAGAACTAAAATTTTATGGATGAAATGGTGCCATGGGGTGACTTCTCTTCCACCCCAATGCCTTTTCTTCTTCCTTCTCCTCCACCCCATTCTAATTCCCATCATCATCATCATCATCCAGGAACCTTCTTACCTCAAAGTAAGTGAACTTTTCTGTTTGAATTTAGGAAATTTCAGTGAGCTGGACAATTACCCAAAAACCCATTGAAACAATGGTTTCAGGTTAACGAACTTTTCGGTTATCGAACGACAATATAGACAGTTAGATTATAGATCACTGGATATATATATATATATATATATATATATATATATATATATATATATATATATATATATATATATATACTGAGAGAAGGCTTCACAGTTACTCACCTCAGAATTGCTAACACCCACAAGTGCTTGGCCTACACAGTGATGGGAACAGAAACAGCTTGCGATTTGGAACAGTATCTAAAATAATATCTATAGAACAGGGAGAAGGAACCAACATTCTGGTGGATGAAAATTGGGTTAAGTTTTGAAGTTAGAAAGGGTTGGTTTAATTATACGAAATGCCTTAGTTTAACTTTTTTTAAAGTAGGTATGTGAAGCTAGAACTTCCCTCATATATCTGTATAAGAGCAATACTCAGTGTAGGGACAAATGAGTTCTGTGTTAGTTGAAATAGTTGTTTGGAAGAGAAGAACCTTCAAAGCTGAACAATATTTCCAGTTTCTTTAAGGTTGATTTAATTATGCAAGCTATATGTGACTTCCATGATTGGTAAGAAGGTACAGTGATTCCAAATGTATTTTGTACCTGTTGGTGGAATTATAGAATCATTAAAGGAGATGGGGAAAGTCATGAGCTTGAGGAGAAATAGGTGGAGATAATTTTGGGAAAGGCATATATGAGTTAGTACAGTGGAAGTCCAAAAATCCGGACTGCTTGGGGATTGGGTCGGTCCGGATTTTTGGATTTTCCGGATTCTCAGGCAGTACTTTTAAAATTCAAATTTAAGGAGGAATAAAGAAGAGATGAACAGGTACATTTTGATAGTTTATTCATTAGCAAATATAGCATGCTTTATTAATCAAAACGAGCAATTTTAATGAAAAAGCTGTAAATTCTAGAATTTTATTCTTTGCCTTTTTTATATCATAAATTGTAGACTTTCTAATGTCGTATGTTTCCATTAGAACAGTACTGCTCACACCACGTTCTAGTTTCTTAATTATTTCAAGTTTGTCACTCAATTTCAACGTGTTCTTCTTTCTCTTCACACAACGAAGTTTATCTACTTTAGGAGCCATTATTATGGGCTTGTACAGTACTCTGTAAATGGAAAGAGTAGGATTCAAAATATTGTTATATTACAATGGTATTCTATTCATACTGTGCTTGATATAATGCATTCACGGAAATGTAATATTTTTGCTGAAATGATGTACATATTACAGTGGAAAGTGGGATAAAATCGTGACGAAAACAATGACTTTCGCTTTCTTTCGTTCAAAAGATGTTACCGTAATCGCTTTTCTAATGGTTTAGTTAAAAAACTGTTGTATTACAATAATATTCCTTCCTAATTGACTTGAATGAATACTTGAATGGAAATATACAATATTTTTGTTGAAACTACCCGCGTTTCAGTGTACATTAAAGTGTCGTAATAATAAATGGTAAACAATTTGCCTTCGGCACTCGTGTTTCAGGCACGGCGAGCCTCAGTTTATGGGACGTAGAGCGTTTTTACTGAAGGTTTTGTTGTTCCATTACCCTCAAAAACGTGGGTCGACCTATAAACAAGGAATATCATAAATTAACGATTTCTTGGTCAAATAATCAGGGTTGACTGATAAACGAGGGGGGGGGTTATAGACGAGTATATACGGTATGTTGTCACAGTTTGATTGCTCGTTTTAAAGTGGCGACCACGTGGTCGCTTGTTGTCGCTGTGCAGCTGTGGCGCTCACGCATGCGCACATACACACAAAAGCCCGCTTAAAAAAAAAAAAAGAATTAGTTTTCGAAAAGTCCGGATTGTCGGGTGGTCCGGATTTTTGGACTTTTACTGTATAAGAGAAGATGCCTTTGCAACAAATTATGTTACCAGTAGTGGTTTTGTTGTTTATTGATCAGCTTAGAATCTAGTTTGTTGGTGAATGATTAAATTTCTCTTTATCACATTATTAGAATGTTTGAATGATTTCCTTCTTCATTATCATAATCCCATTGATAGTTGAAAGTTTTGTAATGAAATTAAAAGTTATAGTAGATTTATTTTTCTTCTCATTTGATTGAAAATTATATGAATTATTTAGCCTTTTACCAGGATATGGTTGAAAATTGATTGAGCTTCATCTTCATCAGATTCTGATTAGTTGGCCTCCTCAATGCCACCATGTGATTGGTTGGCTTTTTTTTCTTCCAGAATGTGGTTGAAGAATATGTGAGAGATGATTGTTGCCAAGCTTACTCCAAAGAGTGCACTCCAGAAGTGAACAACCAAGTTGCAGAAGACAAGGGTTTACCTTCAGAAGCACTTTGCAACACATTTCACAGTCAAGCAATTAGTTCAACAAGTATATCTTCTTGTAAAGTGGACAATCACATTGATAATAGACTAAACTTGTGTAAGAAAGAACAACTGCTTGAGACAGATAATTATCCATGCAGTAGTAAAGAACTTCATTTTGATCCATCATTTCCTAAGATGCTTCACCTTAAATCCAAAAGAGATGTTGAAACTCCAAAGAATGGAGTTCTTAAAGATGAAAATTCCAAAACATCAGATAAATTCCTTAAAGAACAAAGACAAATAGCTAAACCTATGCTGGATCCAAAGCAAAAGATAAATCATCCTCAGGATTCGAAGATTTGTTTCAAGAATTCTAATGCATCAATTCGATCAACTGAAGATTATCCCAAATCAGCAATTAAACTACCCTGTGATGAAAAATTTTCAAAAGACAAAGAAGCAGGAAGCCAGAGCCATATAACTGGAGACCTTCAAGAGTGTAGCACTGTGCATGAAAGATTGGATACGATTATCACTGCCAAAGTTTCCATGCCTATGAAAAGCATACCACTTCATCATGAAAAAGATGCAAATAGTGATTGTCTCCAAAAGCATAGCATTGTAAATAGATTTCCAGGGGAAAAACAAACTTCTGCCAACAAACAAACTTATGCCAATAAACAAACTGATGCTAACAAACAAACTGATGCCAGCAAACAAACTGATGCTAACAAACAAACTGATTCTAACAAACAAATTGAAGCCAATAGACAAACTGATGCCAACAAACAAACTGATACCAACAAACAAACTGATACCAACAAACAAACTGATGCTAACAAACAAACTGATGCCAACAAACAAACTGATGCCAGCAAACAAACTGATGCTAACAAACACACTATTGCTACCAAAAAAATTGAAGCCAACAAACAAACTGATGCCAACAAACAAACTGTTGCTAACAAACAAATTGATGCTAACAAACAAACTTATGCCAGCAAACAAACTGATGCCAACAAACAAACTGATGCCAACAAACAAACTGATGCCAACAAACTGATGCTAACAAACAAACTGATGCTAACAAACAAATTGAAGCCAACAAACAAACTGCTGCCAACAAACAAACTGCTGCCAACAAACAAACTGATGCCAACAAACAAACTGATGCCAACAAACAAACTGCTGCCAACAAACAAACTGATACCATCAAGCAAACTGATGCCATCAAGCAAACTGATGCCAACAAACAAACTGATGCCAGCAAACAAACTGATCCCAACAAACAAACTGCTGCTAACAAACAAACTGCTGCTAACAAACAAACTGCTGCTAACAAACAAACTGCTGCTAACAAAGAAACTGATGCTAACAAACAAACTGATGCCAATAAACAAACTGATGCCAACAAACAAACTGCTGCTAACAAACAAACTGCTGCTAACAAACAAACTGATGCCAACAAACAAACTGCTGCCAACAAACAAACTGATGCCAACAAACAAACTGATGCCAACAAACAAACTGATGCTAACAAACAAACTGCTGCCAACAAACAAACTGATGCTAACAAGCAAACTGATGCTAACAAACAAATTGAAGCCAACATACAAACTGTTGCTAACAAACAAACTACTGCCAACAAACAAACTGCTGCCAACAAACAAACTGATGCTAACAAACAAACTGCTGCCAACAAACAAACTGATGCCAACAAACAAACTGATGCTAACAAACAAACTAATGCTACCAAACAACAAACAAACTGATGCTAACAAGCAAACTGATGCTAACAAACAAACTGATGCCAACAAACAAACTGATGCTAACAAGCAAACTAATGCTACCAAACAAATTGAAGCCAACAAACAAACTTTTGCCAACAAACAAACTGCTGCCAACAAACAAACTGCTGCCAGCAAACAAACTGATGCTAGCAAACAAACTAGTGCTAGCAAACGAATTGAAGCCAACAAACAAACTTTTGCCAACAGACAAACTGATGCCAACAAACAAACTGCTGCTAACAAACAAACTGATGCCAACAAACAAACTGATGCTAACAAACAAACTGTTGCCAACAAACAAACTGATGCTAACAAACAAACTGTTGCCAACAAACAAACTGATGCCAACAAACTAAGTTGCCCGGCTCAACAAACTGATGCTAATAAACAAACTGTTGTCCAACAAACAAACTACCCAACAAACAAACTGCCTTAACAAACAGAATTGGTCCAGCAACAAACAAAGGTGCCAACAAACAAACTGCCAACAAACAAACAAACTGCCAACAAACAAACAACAAAACAAAAAATGATGCAACAAACTGTTTACCAACAAACTGTTGCCAACAAACAAACTGTTGCCAACAAACAAACTGCTGCTAACAAACAAACTGATGCCAACAAACAAACTGATACTAACAAACAAACTGTTGCCAACAAACAAACTGCTGCTAACAAACAAACTGATGCCAACAAACAAACTGTTGCCAACAAACAAACTGTTGCCAACAAACAAGCTGCTGCTAACAAACAAACTGATGCCAACAAACAAACTGATGATAACAAAAATACTGCTGCCAACAAACAAACTGTTGACATAAATCTCATGCAGTCAAGGATCATGCCAAGACATTATCAAAGAAATGCCTCTGTAAGACCAAAGGAAATCAAGTTTCCTGATGATGCAAATGAGAAACAGTTGAACTTAAAATCGTATCATGATATAACAAGCCATGCTAGTACTGTTGAAAAACCACTTCAGCATTTTAATCGTCATGATAACAAATCATCACAGTTAGCCGAACTGCCATTAGAAACCATTCCTACTTGTAACCTAAGTTCTGTTAACACTCCAAAAAATGAAATAACACAAAGACGTAAAAATGAATGTACAAATTGGGAAATGGGAATTTTGAAGACCTCAGTACAACGTTCTTCAGGGCATCCAGAGTCCTGCAAGTTTCTTTCAGATAATACGAGTTCTGGGCTTCTTAGAAAAGAAATGTCAGTAACATCCACTCCATCAGATAACCCAGAATATAAAGGACTAGAAGGGGTGATTATGAAGCACATCTTAGAATTTAGAAACTCTTGTATTAAAAGGATGAGAGAGAATTCTTTTTTTGTGGAAACTACCTCTGAGAACCAAGGTATGACTAGTCAGTTAGCAAAAAACACCAGTAAATTTGAAAAGTGGCTTGAAGTAACAGAGAAGTCAGAAACCTGCAGCAGCCAGAAATTGGAGAAACCTGGCCATGAGAATACTTCTATGAATACTGAATTTGATAGAAATTACAGTGACCAGAAGAAACAAGAAGAGGTTTTAGAGAAGTCAGAACCAGACCTAAAAGGACAGGAATCACATGATACTCGGGAGAATTTTAAAGCTAAATTTTTAAATCCTGGAAGTCAAGATATTGAGCATTCTAATGTAGAAGTTAATGACAAGCCTTTGATCAAAATGGGGGTTTTAAATTCCCCAAAGGCAGAGGATTATCCTCATCCAGTTATCCAAGATTATACCGTGGCCACAAACATGCATGATTCCCGAAGCCTCATTTATGTAGTACCAGATCAACATTATAATGTGCTAAATGCCAACTTCTTATATAATTGGGTAAATACTTGTCCCACTTTTGGAGGTACAAGTACCACCTTTGCAGTAGCACCTGTGTACCAACCCACCTATGGACACACTCATCATGCTGTACAGCTTATAGGAACACCTGCTTTTCACTCATTAGTGGGAGGAGCTACTAATAACAGTTCATGTGTAAGCTGTAGCAAAAATAATACTTGCTGTCATTATTGGTCACAAAAAAGGTAATCTTAAGTTTCTCTGGAATCGTATGGCTAAGTGCATCCTATGATCAATAGAATAATTTGTATTTTCATTTTTGTAACTATATAATTTATTTCATAACTTGTGGTTATGGTATTAAAATTGTTTTTATTATTTTTTTATTTTATATATATATATATATATATATATATATATATATATATATATATATATATATATATATATATATATATATATATATATATATATATATATATATATATATATATATATATATATATACATGCAGTATATACTGTATATATATGCTGATAACCACAAGGAAAAAGAAAACACGAAGTTCCCAAGCGCTTTCGTGTAATTCCTTTCACTTGCCTGATTATGGCATCCATCTTAATATTAGCCTACAGAATATCTGTTGACTTGTACCACTTGAGCAATACCCATTGGCCCAAATACAATCGGATATTTTCTTCCTTCGGTCAGGTTAATTTTTTTTCTTGGTTATATCAAGTTTTACTAACACAAAATCACACAAACTTCTTGAGTAGCTAAATAAATTATCATTCTATATACTTTAAAAAAAATAAATTTATTTTGAAGATGAGTTCCCTAAAAGTGAGTTTAATGGGCTTGTTTATATCCCAACATCTTAATTGCAGGAAGTGTAGTTTGTGAGTATTTGTTGTATGCTTGCATACATAGCCCAATTCAGTATTTTAATTATCATGAGTTATATTTATTTGTACTAATAAAGTGCTGTTGTGTTCACCCATTTTTTTAAATTAATATTAATCAAATTAAACCAAATATTCGAGGTAACGTATGCCAGATGTCATTTGTCACATGAGATCCTTTAGTGCATATATGGTCATAGCTCAATGTTGGTTGATGGTCAGGCCACAGGATTTTGAAGGCTTGATGGTTCCTTGTCAGTTACTTGGGTACTTTCCTTTGCTGTTTTCTTGAAAATATTGAGTATGTAGAAGCAAAAGTTTTGTGAAATAGAAAACTGTATAAGTATATTATTATATATTTTCTATATTCTTTTATACTTTACCCAGTCCCTGGAATATCCCTGAAAACAAGTACAGTTTGATGTTTTTGAAGATTCTGAATTATGTTACTGTATTTGTTATAGTGTTAAGGTTCCACTTATTAAAGTTTGGTATTTATAAATGGTCTTCAGTTGATATAATGAACATGTATCCTCGATAATCACGGGACCCGATAATTGCTGATCTGGCTTATCATGGTATCCTCAATTACAACCATGTGTACGCTTATCACTGATTGATCTGGGTTTTCGCAGAATTATCATGGGACAGCGACGGGTCTGGGAGAGCCAGCAATAACATCAACTGCCAAGAGATAGCAGCACGAACTCTTGAGGAGGGGGCGGGGCATCTTTTCTCAGCTGGGAAAAAACGCGTTATACCTCTATTATCACCACCTAAATCATAGTTTCAGTGATGGCTTTGCTTTAGCTAGAGCAGATTTGCACGATATCCACTGCCTCCTACCCATTTCCCACCTTCCTCCCACCCACTTCCCACCTTCTTCCTCCCACCCACTTCCCACCTTCTTCCTCCCACCCACTTCCCACCTTTTTCCTCCCACCCACTTCCCACCTTCTTCCTCCCTCCCACTTCCCACCTTCCTCCTCCCTCCCACCCACTGCATCTCGCCAACACTCTGCCTCACTCATTCATTTTACTACGAGTCACTCATGATACAATATTGTACAGTACTGTACATTGTTTATTTGTTATTCATTCATTAGTAAAGATATGTTACAAGTATTACATCTTTTAGTGTACCTGCACATGTTTTGGGGGTATATATTGGTCAGTTAGGGGTGCATCTTTGGGGTCGTGGGACAAAAAAAAAATTTCCCGTATGTTTTGTGTTTTGATATGTATGGTTTTGCTTACAGCGGTAGTTTTCTGGAACCTAACCCCCATGATTATCGAGGATACATCCATTACTCATGCAGAAATGCAAAGAGAAGTATGAAAGGAATTGGATTATGTACTGTATTAGTACAGTAGGAATTTTGATGGTTGGGCCTTTGGAAGTTATTCATACTTGTGATTATAACTCAGCCAACTACTGTTAATTTTTTCTACTGTGGTACTAGAACCAGTTTTTTTTTTTTTAAATTTCAGTTCAGTCTAATCAGTAAATTTGTATTATTTACTGAATACAGTGTATATTAAATTTGTCATAAATCCTGTCAGTAGGTTAAAACAACAGTTCAGCATGTAGAATATGGGCTTTTATTTCCTCAAGAATGTTTAAATACATAATCTATATTGAAAGTAAATGTTTACACTAAGCCTTTACAAAATATTGTACTTTCAAAAATATGTAGAGTACAGTACTGTACTGTATCTGCCACAATATATATATATTCAATTTAAGATTATTGATTTAAAGCGACACCCACAATTAAGGACAATGTTTTAATGTAAAGCAAATCTTTCCCATTTTGCGTGAGTCAATCTGGTGCATCATATTTAAAATTTTGAACCTCATGTTTCTCTGGGCATGCTACACTGTCCTAAGGGCAAAGCTGTACTATACATGTAGTACTCAAAATATTGTACTAAATGATTACTAAAGTTTTTGTCTTGTGCAAACTATAGCATGTTTATATTCAGATTAATCACTATCTTATAAGAATTCCAGCAATGTAAATTATTTTCTCCCCAGTCACTTCTTTGACATTTTATAAACAAAAAACATAAACTCAAGCTAAACAACATAAATAAACAAATAAACACTTCACTAGACCTTTGGCACTAACTGTCAAACATGTCACTGTCACTTTCCTCCCCCCAGTCAGGGTTTGGTGTTTTAGGCTAAAAGTTTTTAACTTATATAATGTCACAGACTAAAGTTAGAGAATATAATTTGTATTGCTGGAATCCTTGCAAGGCAGCGAATAATTTGAATATAAACGTCATATATTTTGCACAAGAGATAAAAATTTTGGCTCTTAAATTAGAACTAAAATTTGTATGTCTAATGCGAGCTATAGCATGTTTATATTCAAATTAATCACGATCTTATAAGAATTTCAGCAATGTTAATTATATTCTCCCATGTCAGGTCAGTGACATTTTATAAGAGAAAAACTTGAAGTCATTCTTAAGGATAGATAAATAAATAAGCATAGACCTTGGCATCAACTGTCAAATTTATAGAAATGTTTTTTATAGAAATGTTTTCAGGTTTCAAGAATCAATATATATATATATATATACCGGGGGTATATATATATATATATATATATATATATATATATATATATATATATATATATATATATATATATATATATATATATATATATATATATATATATATATATATATATATATATATATATATATATATATATATATATATATATATATATATATATATATATATATATATATATATATGCAAGTAAATCACTGTAGGTGCCGGATTCAGGTATATATGCTGATAACCACAAGGAAGAAGAAACACGAAGTTCCCAAGCGCTGTAATTCACATCTTCAGGGGTGAGTACAGACTAGAGAGAGTAATACAAATCAAGGTGTATATATATACAGAGGAGGGTGAGACCAGGTCCACAATGGTCAGGTATGTAATGACCCTACTAATTTTAAATAGCACACAACGGCTGGTGGTCAGGTCAGATGGTCAAGTGACCCGCCTTTCTCACCTGATCACAAATCTTCTTAATTACAAAATTTTCTCCAGCTTGTACATGCCGCTACTCAAATTCATGCTGAATGCTTCGCATGTTTAATAAGACTAGATTCTATGATGTTCCTACTATCAATTGAATTACATGGTAATATTGAGGAGGCATTATCCCAGTCAATGCAATGCTTGTTATCCTCAAATGAACAAACAGAGCATTGGATTCCTGGCCTGTCCTAACACTGTATTTGTGTTGTTTAATTTAGTTGCAAGATCTTTACCTGTCTGGCCTAAGTAAAACATATTACATTCTTTGCAAGGAACTTTATAAATGCAACCAATTGTGTTGTTGGAGTTCTGATTAACATTTGTTTAACAGTGCATGAGTTTTAAATGCCACATTACCCCAAAAAAAAAAAAAAAAAAAAAAAAAAAAAAAAAAAAAAAAAAAAAAAAAAAAAAAAAAAAAAAAAAAAAAAAAAAAAAAAAAAAAAAAAAAAAAACCAAAACATTTCTATAAAAAACATTCTATAAATTTGACAGTTGATGCCAAGGTCTAGT
>NW_024733126.1:10356975-10392021 GCF_018991925.1 Homarus americanus | reverse complement strand
AAAGGTGTGGAGGGCAAAAGAGAAGCAGTTTAGAGAGGTCGATTGAGCCCTCCAGCTGAGAGACGAAGACGAAGCCGACCGATTACAGTTCAGGTGCATGGTAATGAGAAAGTAGGTTGTCGAGGGGTGAGTTGGAGAAGGCGTGAATAGGGCAGAGGATTGGAGAGATGGCTAGGTCAGAAATGCGTTGAGTTGTGGTTGCTGTCATGAGCGGGATTGAGTTGCTGTCATGAGCGGGATTGAGGTACGGTTGCAATGGCCAGGGCCTCACCAATATATACTGGTACATTGTTAGAGGTTGGTCTGCCGGCATGGGTTCGGAGGCTTGATTGAGTCGATCGTTAAAGACGTGAGAGCGTTCGTTTGACTGAAATACATTTTTGACACTGGTTCCTCTGAGTTCAAGGGCCAGGCCAAAGGAGAGATGCAGGATTTGATTGGGTATTATTTTGACACTGGTTCTCTAAGCTCAAGGCCAGGCAAAAAGGAGAGTACAGTATGCAGGATTTGGATTTGGTATTATTTATGACAGTGGTTCTCAGTTCAAAGAGCCAGGCTGGCTGCAGTTGAATCGTGCAGACGGAGGTGGCTCGTTGTTCTTCAGCACACGAGGACAGTGCTGTTTTTCTTTTAGGGGGTCGATTGTAATTTTCAGAAATTTCAGTGAAATATTTAGAGACTCAATACCAATAATGGCGATACTAAGTCTTTCAAGGTCGTCTGAGATGGTGACGCTGCTCGCATAGGTAGTGAGAGCCCGGGAACTGCGCTCATATAATATTAAAGTATACTCTGGCGACTTAATTTGGACATGATTATGAAATTAAAATGACAGTTATTAAAATTGAAAATGATTATAGATCGTTTCAGTCTGAAAATGGCGTAAGTCCTAACTAGTCTATTAGTCGTGCCAAAATAAGTCACCGGCAAAAAAAGCTTTTGAAGGAAGAGTCTGTTCAGTCGCGAAACAGGCAGAGCCAGCAGGACGTTGCTTGTGCCCAGGGAGACGACCACGTGAACTGGTTTCCTTCGTTCATTTAACATCAGTATTAAGATAAGGCTGTAGGAACAAACAATGGGTGAGTGAAGGTAGTTAACAACAGCTAAAGAGAGTATTATAGGATTCTGTAGAGCCCACAAGGATGAACAAACGTCTGCACGATCTGAACGCGTCCACTCATCTGAGTTGAGCCCACGGGTTGAGTGAGCAGTGAGGGTTGACTGAAACCAGCTGTCTGGGTGTAATAACCAACGACCGGACCATCGTCTGTCCCCGCTTGACGATCGTTTGCGTCACCAGATCTCCTGCACCTCGGCTCACAATACTACAAATCTAAAGGCAGTTTAGAGAAAACCTTTACTAAAAGGGAAGCTAGAGCCCTCAACTGTACAAGGTCTGTATTTGCTCACTCTCTGCTCATGGATGTACTGAGTGTAAAATGAGGCTAGCTGAGTGAATGAATGGTCACACACTGAGACCAAGTCTAGTAGTACTTAGAAGAACATTCTCCAAGGTTGTGAAGGGCTTGTTTGTGCTCTTGAAGAAAAATACTGGTATCTAACCTATGTGTGAGATTAAGGGAGCCTTTTACGGGGTATATATATATATATATATATATATATATATATATATATATATATATATATATATATATATATATATATATATATATATATATATATATAAATTTTACTGTAATTATTTTGAATGGCCAAATGTCATCATATACTATATAATGCCATAATATTATAAAGATAAATAAAGAATTTCAACACACGTGACACATCATTACTTTAATTAAATTAGTTCTATATCATGTACATCTTATATATGGGAATAATGAAAGAATACAATTAACTTGAAGAATATTCAATTTTGCAAGCACATGAAGTACAGAAACTGTGTGAATTTCAAAATAAATTCTTCCTTCTTTTTTTCATGGAAAATTTGTCAATGATACTGTTTGTGTCAAGGATTGTAGAGACATTCAATGACAATAATGAAAACAGCTTAATCTGGTTTATCCCATGGTAGATTCCTTACAGGTGATTTTTCACCCAAGATAGAGTAGAGAAAGACCCCTCTCCTTCACAATTTGTAATGGGGATGGTAAGGTACTTACCAAGATACTAATGTTTAAAAAGTAGTTGTCAAAATACCATATTCGACCTCAGTGGAGATGCTTGTCACTGACCTGTCAGATTCAGAAGACGAAAAACTTAAATTGCAAAAAATTCATCTAGAACAGATGCTTCCAGGTCACTGAATAGTACAGACAACCACCCAGTTGGGCTTTGAGATCATCGTATTTCATACTGTCATATTCTGTTAAGAAGCTGAAACAGCTTTTATTTCTGAGTGTGGCATCACTAGCCCAATCCATTCAAGGCAATCAATATGGTGTAGAAATTGTCCACCTTGAACTTCTTAATGTGGACAAGTTGAGTTTGAGTGCCAACTGACTCATCAAAGAAATGTTTCTTTTGTTCTTTTTGTTGTCTGAGCAGACAGGCTCAGCAAAGCCCTAGCCTGATCTTCTATTCATCAACCGACCCTGTCTTCATTTCTGAGACGAAGAAGGACAAACTCACATCACAACACAAAAAGTCATCTCAACCCTTTTTAGAAAGATAACTGTTGTATTAAACCTGCTAAAGATCATACCACATTACAGAAGAATGCTGTCAAATGCCCCATTTGTCTTAAAGATACCTTCACCTTCAGCTTTATAGCAACAGTTTGTCTAATGTCAGAACATATGCCCTCCAGCCACTTTCTCCCAAGTAACGTAAAACACTGCAATAACAGCATCAGCCCTCAAACCCCAGCAAGTTTCTAAAGATTTCACACAACCCTTCACAGTAGCAGCTTCAAGTGATCCCATCTATATGGAAAATGAAAGAAGTGTATAACTTCAAAAATATAATATAAAACAGACCTAACAACTGCTAAATATGTTCCTACAAGGTTCAAGGAGTGACCTGCACAAGGGACATAATATGCCAGGGGATTCATCATTCATAGCCTTTATTCTGGCTTGGAGACCAGTGTAAATGCCTGACATATTGGCAGCATTGTCATAACTCTGCCCTCTCATGTCACTCAAATCAAGACCAACATCTTTAATTAACTGTACAACAGTTGAGGCTATGCTCTCTGCACCATGGTCATGTATATCTATGAACTTTAGAAATCGCTCAACAGGTTTGCCATCAGGTTTGACATAACAAACTATGAATGTAAGTTGGTCAATATGACTAACATCCGTTGTGGAATCTACACTAACGGAATAATATTTGGCTTGTTTCACTTCACTTATGATAATTGAGTGAATTTCTTCAGCCATCAGATTGACCATTTCCTCACAAATCGTTTCTGAGAGATAAGAAGTCTTTCCACTACCTACAGCACTATACTTCTCCCAATGCTGTGCAAGAAAAGGGTCAAATTTTGCCAGGGGTTCCAGTACTCCAAGGTAATTCCCATTAAGAACATAAGAAAATAAGGAGTCTGCAATAGGCCGGTTGGCCTGTGCATGGCAGTTCCTGTCGAGAGTTACTACCACTCTCTATCATCCATGAATCTATCTAGCCTCCTTTAGAAACTTTCCAGAGTTCCTGCACTTACTACAAAGTTGCTAAGCTTGTTCCACTAGTCCACCACCCTATTTGTGAACCAGTTTCTTCCTATCTCCCTCCTAAACCTAAACTTATCCAACTTGAATCCGTTGCTCCGAGTCCTATCCTACTCGGATATTATAAGAACTTTATCTATATCCCCTTTATTGATTCCTTTCACCCACTTAAATACTTCTATCATATCTCCCCGCACTCTTCGTCTTTCTAGGGAATGCAAGTTAAGTTTCTTTAACCGATCCTGATATGGAAGGTTTCTAAGTCCCGGAATCATTTTTGTCATTCTTTGCTGCACCAACTCTAGTGAATTTATATCCATTCTATAATAGGGGCACCAGAACTGAACCGCATAATCGAGGTGCGGCCTGACTAGCGCAAGATATAGTTGCAATAAGACCTCTGCACTCTTGTTACTTACACTTCTAGATATAAAACCCAATACTCTGTTTGCCTTATTTCAAACATTAACGCACTGTTTTCTAGGCCGTAGGTCAGGGCTTACAAGTACCCCTAGGTCTCTTTCACAAGTCGACTTTCTAGGTTGATGTTGTTAAGGCTGCATACATTATAAGTATTTGTTCTTCCAATATTAAGTATGCTGCACTTGCTGGTGTTGAATTTCATTTGCCATTTTTCAGACCACCCCTGCAGTTTATTTAGATCCTCCTGTAATGCATTTGCATCCTGCCCTGAATTAATTTGCCGCCCTATTTTGGTGTCATCCGCAAACTTGCTTTTGTCACTGCTGATCCCAGTATCTAGATCGTTTATGTAGATTATGAACAAGAGTGGGCCTAGTACTGACCCCTGGGGAACCCCACTGGTTACACGGCCCCACTCAGATTTAACACCATCTACGCTGACCCTCTGCGTTCTATCGGTGAGCCATGATTCTAGCCAATTCAAAAGTTTCCCCTTGATACCATGAGCCTTAATTTTTCTCAGAAGCCTCTGATGCGGTACTCTGTCAAAAGCTTTGCTAGAGCCTATTCTTTCATCACTACCTCTGAGAGGAAGACCTCTTGATGTTAAAAATTTAAGTGTTTCAACTATGCGCAATAGAACTTCTTTACAGTATTTTCTCTCCAATTCTACTTTCAAAACCAAATTAGAATCGATTTGCCTTGCTGTAATTGCCCTCACACCCCAAGTAGTAAATGAGATTTTATGCTCTTTGCTACTTTCATGTTCAGCAACTCTACCCTGGCAGTTTTCCCAGTCGCTAAACCACTAGTAAACAATGAGACTTGCTTGCTGAATAGCTTGCATGGAACACAAAATACATCTCCAGTTTTTGGAGAATACACAAGCCATTCCCTTTTAACTTTTTCATCATTTGCCATTTGACATGTAAACAAGGATTTGGGCACATACCGAACTCTTTCCTTTTCACCCACATTTTCACTTCTTGCAGATCTTGAGAAGTCACATTGTTCACAATTTAGATCAAGAGGATGGTTTAGTAAATACTCAATCAGTTTATCATCAATTGTCAGCCAGTCAGCTGGATCACTTGATACACACAAATCAACACTGACACCTTGTTCCACAAAATGTTTCTTATAAGTCAACTGAGATGAATCGGATGAAGCTTCAGTCAAAGGTGGTACTTCCATTGCTGTAGGTGCTGATTTACTTAATCTCTGTGACTGTGACTCAGCTGACCTCGCTTCGTCATCTGAATCATGAAAGTGAACATCTACTGTGTCATCCCCTGAGAGTTTACTGTCACTGGTACTTGGCTCTGAATCTCCTTTTGGTTTAAAAAAATGTCAGCTTTGGAACTGATTGCAGTTGTGCAGCTTGGCTGCTTTTAACTTTCTCTTTTGTGAGCCACTCAGATATTTTTTTAAGGACGACATATTTATCTCATGAGAATCCCCAAGAATAATCTGTAAGCAAAAAAATAGTCTAAGTCTATAAGAGATATCAATATCACAAAGAATAGACACAAAAACACATGTAATTTAACACTGAAGTCCATTTAATGCAACATGTAAAATATCATTAGTAAATAATGAGTGCCGCATACACAATATAAAATATCACTGAGCTGAGAAGATACTGACTGGCTGAGCGAGCTGTCGGCAAAACCAATGGTAACCCTGATACGTACTGAACGTGAAACTATCCTGTCCTTCACACGTCAAGGCGCTGAAGGTTTCTTGAACTTTACTCTCTCTCTCTCTCTCTCTCTCTCTCTCTCTCTCCAGTATATATGTATGTATTGATAGATAGATAGATAGATAGATCGATGGTGGGACACGGACATTTAAAAAATGTATATACAGTCAACCCTCACTTTACGCGGTCCCACATTCTGCATTTCCACATTTACGCGGTACCCTGCCGAAACAGGAATGCTCACATTCCGCGGTGTGTGTGCCCCTTTACGCGGAGAGTGGCTGGCGAGCCGCGCCATCTCTCCCGCCCTCTCCCGCCATCTGCCATGTTGTGTAAGCGGCGCGAGCATGGTGCGCACAAGGTCGCCCAGTCATCAAAATATTACCGAGTTCTTCACCCGCCACCCACCACAGCCGGCCCAAGTCAGTGATAGAGATAATTATAGTGAGGATATGGACTTTGAGGGGTTTGACAAAGAGGCCCTGCAAGCCTCTGTGGTGGATAGTGATACAAGTGATACAGGTGAGGGCCAATAATCTGCCCTCTGCCTCGGAACCAACCCCCCATCCCTGTGTGCCCAGCCATCTTTTCTACTAATGTAAGTGTTAAAAAACCTAATATTATTGATATTTCTCTTAATTATTAATTGTGTGTGCATACCATCATAAAGTTAAGATAATATTTTTACTACAACATAGTTGTGTGTCGTCAAAAAGTGGAGTTTGGGGGTCGGCCCGGTCTCTATTTCAATTAATCCCAAATGTTATGTTGTTCACTTTACGCGTTTCTCACTTTCCACGGTACCCTGTGGGTTATATTAACCGAGTAAAGTGAGGGTTGACTGTATATTTTTTTTATTATCTTATTTTATTTTCTTCATTTTACTATAGGGCCAAGTCCATGGCCCACCAGTTGAAGACCACTGCGGGCCTATACTTATTGTACAGGGGCCCCATACCCCGGGCCCTGTACTTATTGTACAGGGGCCCTTATGGTTGTGAATATATTATATAATGAAATACTCGGTGTACACTTGAAACAAGGTTATACACTGGCACGCTGCGCAACAAATTAGTTTCAGTGGGCCCCCAGATACCGGTGGGCCCTAGGCCAATGGCCAACTTGGCCTATTGGTAAATCCAGCCCAGATAATAATACAAAAAAACATGTTTTGTTTATTCTAAGAGATGGGCTGAGTGCATCTGGATAGACTCTCAGTCTTTTTAGTATTTTGTGTTTCTCACAAGTGCCAAACTAAATTATTCCATTGAAACAACATTTCGATTGAGTGCGAATTCGGTTTAAAGCGACCTCTCTTGGAACGCATCTCGCATTATATCGACGTTCTACTGTGTGTGTGTGTGTGTGTGTTAAATAATTAATAGATATTTGTACTTACGTTGTGGGTATTTCAATGCAGAAGTGACATTTACATCGTCACACTGTAGCTTACGTTTCACTGGGATGCTAGCAGTTGCACTAGATTCAGTGTTGTGGATGATGATGTACCCGGAGTCTCCTTGGCGACGTCTCTGGTAGGGCTTGATGGCTTTGACTATACGCCAGTTGGGCGCATAAAATTGCTTATTTCCATAGTGGACTAGAAACAAAGCAAACACACTATACACGCACGGGAATAATGCGATAATGTAAGCGTGTACACATGTTGTTCACAGCTGAAACGGGCTCATGACTGACTCCTGGGCCACAACTTGGTCATTTATATGAAGAAATCAGTGGTCCTGAGGGTCATGTCAGGTCATAAGCTGAGCTTATGACCTGATATGACCCAAAATTCCACGCACAAGTATGTCTTATAATCAAGCTGCTTGTGTTTGACTGTATTAAGATTAAATATGACAGGTAAGGAAAGGAGATGACAGCTGATCAAAGACACTTCAGACGAGCAGCTTGGGCTTCGAAGGGGGTTTCCGGGCAACCAGGAAACCCCCATGGATATGCCCCTGACAGTATGTCCCGTTCAGTGATATTCTGCTTTCATGATGGTCATGAATTAAGACCATCTCGCGATACAGTAATATCTCATTTAGCCGGAATCCCTCAAACCCGGAATTCTCTGATAGCCGGAATTGAAATTTTCTCAGAAAATCGTTCTTAAAGCCAGAATTTTCCGGAAGATACCGGCTTTGGGAACGATTTTCCGAAGGGTACATTTTCCGGAAAATTCTAAGAAAATTTTCCTGATACCCGGAAAATTCCGGGGATGGGGGAATTTTTTCCAGGTTTGAGAGAAGATGTAATGGGCAATTTCTGGAACTTCCGAGAATATTTTTTCGTTTCTCGGAAAATTCCGGGGATGAGGGATTTCTTTTTCCGGCTTTGAGAGAGTCCTCTCGTTACCTGGAAATCTCTCATTCCTGGAAGTGATATAGTCCAGAATGCGACATCTAGCTTTATACCTAGGTATGTAAGTGCCTAGCATTAACTTGCCAGGTCAACAAGCAGGCAATTAAAACATCTAATAATTACCGATATCCATTGGTTGTAATTTTTTTTTCTCGTGCTAAAAAAGGGTTGTATACAGGGTGATTCAGCAAAGAGTACATTAAATTGGAGGATGAAATGCTTGGATAATTCTAAACCACAATGTCTCTATGGTAAAATGTCAGATTCTGCATATGCCCATGTGTTCGTGACAGGTGCGAGCAAATTAAACATAGTCCAGGTATTCTGGAATGGGTCAGACAATCAATGGTACAGCATGTACAGGCCTGTATTGAGGCAGAAGGGGGCAACTTTGAATATTTCCTGTGAATAAGTTATTACAAAAACCTATGGGGGTTTCACTTCAAATTCACTCTCATTAATACAACATCTTGAATGTATTGTGACATAGAAACTATGCAGAATATGATATTTTACCATAGAGACATTGTGGTTTAGAATTATCCAAGGATTTCATCCTCCAATTTAATGTACTCTGAATCACCCTGCATACTCAAATTAATTGCTGTCTTGCAAGGATTTCAGCAATGCAAATTTAATTTTTCTGTCAAGTCAGTGACATTTTATAAGGAAACAATATTTTACCCTATGCACCACCATAGGGAACGCATCTCTCGCTGCACTTGTCAACCACGGTAATATCTACCCATGTGCTGCCTCACGGCCAACCCGCGCACTACAATTCTGTGCTTGGTTCTTTGTCGATCGCATCTGCCAGTCATCGTGTAGCTCCATGATTATTGTTCAGCATCATTGTTTGTATTTACATTAAACAAAAGCTTCTCGAACACCTGGGCACCATGGATGTGAGAGTGAGCAGAATAGGGTTCGTCATCTTGGAATTCTTTCAGAGTCTTCGTTCATTTTTCCGATTGCATAGTGCTTATAGTGTTCGAGAAGTTTTTGGTGTGAGTGTAACATGTACTGATCATATTTTTTTTTTTTTTTAGTTAGAGGAGAGCACTAACATTTACATTGAACTGTGTTATGGTGACTGAGAAGTGTTTTATATATATATATATATATATATATATATATATATATATATATATATATATATATATATATATATATATATATATATATATATATATATATATATATATATATATATATATATATATATATATATATATATATATATATATATATATATATATATATATATATATATATATATATATATATATATATATATATATATATATATATATATATATATATATATATATATATATATATATATATATATATATATATATATATACACACACACACACACGTGACTGTAAAGTGCTTCGCCTCTGTTTTGTGAACATGTGATCTGTGTCGGCCTCCCAGAGACTGTGTGGGAGTGAAGTCTACACTCCACCTACAAGAGTCCCCTTAGCCTTGAAGGGGACATGTGATGATGACTAGGCCTGTTCTTCATGATGTGGTGAGTGTTGTTTAACTGTTTTCTTTTGATTTTATGAGTGTAGGAATTTTTTTGTCGGTGATACACGTGTGTGTGGGGACTGGCTGGAAATGTAGTGTATTCCGTTGAGCCCAAGGTATAATACTTTTTACTTTTACCCTCTTCACCACTGATCGGCTCATTAGCCACTTGGGCAGTCGGTCACTTTTCTTACGTACTGTCGGCAAGTACTGGGCATGCACTGGTTCCTGAATGTATCTAAAGCTGCTCCAGTGTTGGCCAAGTCTGGCCTTGAATGAGATCACACTCGGTGCCGTCACAACACTCTGTGGTAGATTGTTCCAAGAGTTCGCAATTCTCATTCTGAAAAAAATTGCCCTCACAGTTTTCTGGACTTGTGGCTTCTTCAACCTTGAGCTGTGACCCTGTGTGGGGCGGACGTCCAACAGTTCCAATGATCCAGATCTACAATATTTCACTTAGTGGTGGGTTTTTCAGGAACCTAACCCCATTGTTTATCGAGGTTTTCCTCTGTGTGTGTGTGTGTGTGTGTGTGTGTGTGTGTAATAATAATAATAATAATAATAAACGGTTTATTAATAGAGTTGCAGCCGATGGCTGAAAATATACAGACTTACATTTGATTTAGACGTGTGTGTGTGTGTGTGTGTGTGTGTGTGTGTGTGTGTGTGTGTGTGTGTGTGTGTGTGTGTGCGTGCGTGCGTGCATGCATACCACCTCCAATTCTAAGCCGCAGAGTGAGTTGGATAAATTTCATGCAAAAAAGCTTGGCCTTTGATATTAAACTGCACCCCAAAGCTGGAGGGGTCAAAATCATAATCACATTCAAAATTGTTCATAACACAAGAGATACACACTGTATACAGTATATGATATTGAATGCTGTACTTGTGTACATATACTCACATTAGAATACAGTAGTTGATTGGGGTAACAAATTTTTGGTGAAAAGTATGCAACGACTGTACGTAACAAAAGGAATAGGTGTGGCAACAATGCCAGGAAAAAATCTTTTTAGGAGTAGGACTTGAGAGATTATCTTGCCAGTTATAGACAGCAGCAAGATCCTGCGGTAGTTGCCACAGTCTGAACGGTCTCCCTTATTCTTTTAGATATTGCCAATGGTGACATCTTTAAGATCTTGGAGGATTTCCTCCTCCTCCCATATTTATATTGGTCGGGAGAGAGTGGAGACAGCTGGTCAGCAGGGATCCTCCTGCTATATATACCTCAGCTGGGATTCCATCAGGTCCTTTGGCTTTGTTACTTGTCATCCGCTTGATGGCAGTAGCTACTTCATTACAGGATAGAGAATATTTGAGATGGGCCAGCTCTGGGTGCCATAGGACTGCTGGGTAATCAGGACATCCACATCGGTGTTTCGGTTGAGCAGGGAATAGTAGTGCTCTTTCCAGCGCCGAGGGATGTCCTTTTCAGCTTTAATTATGGGGTCACTGTTACCGTTGGATGAGCAGAGAGGGGCCACTCCATGAGTAGTTGGGCTGTAGATTGTTTTAGTGGAATTGAAAAATTTGCTTGTGTTGATCTGCAAATTTTTGCATTTCATGTGATTATTTAGTCCTTTGCCTTTTACTGGTGGAAAGTATCAGCTTTGGTTTCACACTGAGATTTTTGTTTCCAGTCGGTGAAGGCAGCATGTTTACCAGAGAGGAGTACATCAATTTACACACACACACACACACACACACACACTTACGCATGCTCACATGCACTCACGGCTCTTTAGCTCTGTTAAACTAGATTCTGTCAATATTAAACAAAGAGTACAAAGTGCACCCAACTTGATGCTTGAACCAGTGCCATAATAGCTCAACAGTCTTTGATCGTATCATTCAAGCCATTTAAAGAAAGCATAGATTAATGAAGTACTGTACTGTAACTAATTAACATATACTGTCCTGATGGCCTATATTAGTTTTCTCATAAAGCATTATGAAGGGCAGAGTACATGTACTCTTTTCTCTCATAAAACCTCATTTCCTCAAAAGGCATACCATTTCACATCAGTTAAAAAAAATTCAACCCCCTTCATCTATTTTATAATACAAACATAGAAAATAACTGTGTCAATAACTTTGTCACAAGTGAATCATAAAAAAGCATTGGTAAAAAGTGAATCTTACACTATATTTATCAATATGAAGATGATGGCACATGGGTCACCACTGTCTTTCTGCTGTACTTTACAGGTAGTTTCCAATTTGTAACTAAAGAACAAATACAATAAATCGAAACATGTGACATACAACTTAACTAACACAAATGATTGTTATACTAAATTGAAAACCACCATTTTCTATGTACAGTATACTGTATATTTGCAAGAATTATGGTCACTGCTCAACTCTGGAAATGCACGGACAGTCGGACATACATCACCTCCAGTGATTGTTTAGTTTTTCTAAGGTTTTCTTGGCTATTCCCTTTACTTACTGAGACAGTTTCTTCCATTCTTCTCTATTTACCCTCTTTTTGGGTCCCCATGTATCTTTGGGCTGGAACACATTCTTCACTTTCTGTAAGTAATCAAGACAGACTGGTTATTAGACATTTATGTTTACTGTATTGTGTATAGTTGTCTCTCTCAAAAAAAAAAAACTTTTTACAGGAAATTAAATACTGTACAAAAAACAAAATTTTCATCAACTTATTTAAGCTAAATGAAACTAGCTTAATCAAAGCTTTCACATTATTGAAAATGTATTTATAATGGACCTGAAAAAATAAGGAGGAGCTTGGCGCAAGAGAAGTTAATTATGTATTATGAAATGTTTGGGGATAAAGTGATTATTTCACCAAACTGAGCCTAAGTTACCCTACCTAGATTTCCTGTACAGGGTACTACAGTACTGATGGTACATAATGACATACATGTGGGTAAACAGATAGATAGATAACTAGATAGTGTTTATTAGGGAGGGTAAGTGTGAAAATACTTGGGAAGGCATAGTTCTTTCGCAATTTTTTATCGTGTACAGTAAAACACCCTCAAAAGTCCTGATTTCAGATGGTTTGGACCCTTTCTGGGTGAGAAACATTTGTACAAACCCTTAAATATTTGTCGTTTGAAATTCCCGCTTCGTGGGGTCA
This sequence comes from Homarus americanus, assembly GCF_018991925.1. Lineage (NCBI taxonomy): Eukaryota > Metazoa > Arthropoda > Malacostraca > Decapoda > Nephropidae > Homarus > Homarus americanus. The sequence continues at coordinate 10,379,246 of NW_024733126.1, read as the reverse complement.
TTTGAAATAGCCGCCAGCTAGCAAGAACTTGACCCCTTTCCTCCTCTCGGACACATGAGTGAGCAGTTTATTCCTCACTCTTAGAATGGACTTGCTGATAATGCTGCACTGTAATTAGTTAGCTATAAGTTTAACACACATTCAGCCACAGAAAATTTTTAAGATTTGGGGTAAAATAATTCAAACAAGGATGATAGTAATCCTCCCGAGAAGAGAGTGGATGATTAGCACGTATTGCCATCATCCAAGTCACACACACACACACACACACACACACACACACACACACACACACACACTGGGTGCAGTCCATCTGTCTCCGTTATAATGAAGTCAAATTAGAAATTATATGTACAGGGTATTGTATTTTTTCTCTTTTTTTTTCTATTATTAATGATGAAACATACTGTACAGCATAAGAGGCTGATCATATGAGAATATAATGAATAAATAAAAAACAAACATGAACGCGGCAATATATAGTCCATCCCTCATCACCACCGACAGGGAAGAAATTACCTTCTGATTCTGGTTGTCATTATTTTATTTTGAAGTCGTTATATTTTGTATTTTATTCTATAACTGAATACTGTATATGTTATTTATGATGAAACATACACGACGATAGGCTGCTCATGCGAGAATAATGTACAGTGGTCCCTCGGTTAACGAGCGCCTCGGTTAACAAAATTTCGGTTAACGAGCTGCCTCCCATAAGATTCTTAAATTCGGTTAACGAGCAACCCCTCGGTTAACGAGTTTCTTACGAGCCGACCTCAACATGTTTTCGCTTGCACTGGCCGGTCAACCAGCTGTAGTATTAGTCCACCAATACATAAATCGGCTCTAGGGCTTAAGTTCCTTACTATTTTAGTATATATCAAGAAATTTATACTATTCAATAATTTTAAAAGTTTAATATTCAATTTTTTTAGTCATTTTAACAATTATTGAACATAAGTGAAGGTAAAGTGATTAGTTTAATGCGCGGCATGCAGCCTCTTTAACACAGCAAACAGGCGTTAGTCTCTCTCTGTTTTCACTGGAGGTAACATCTTGCTTGAGACTCTCTTCAACTAAATGCTTTTTTTCTGTGTTTCCAAGCAAATTATTGGTCATTTTGAAATTTATTTTACATATTGACAATATATAGCGCAGTGCAGTGTTATTTTAAAGAAAATATTCTTTATTTACAACAAGTTTAACTTTGAAAAACACATGTTGACATTGTTTGAATCCAGCATGGGGCCTAAGAGATCAAGAAAAGCTATTTCAATCCAAACCAAGCAGGAAATCATAAAAAAACATGAACAAGGCATTAGAACAAATGTGCTTAGCAAATAATATGGCATGTCGACATCAACTGTGTCGACAATTCTTGCACAGAAAGACAAATTTAAAGAAGTGAAAGTGAGAGACAAATCTACAAGAGTGTTAAAAAGTAGATCCCTAATCGCAGAAACTGAGAGGTTACTTATCATCTGGATTAGGGAAAAACAGATGAAAGGTGATTCAGTTTCTACTGAATTCATTTGTGAAAGAGCCAGGGAGATTTACGAACATTTAAAGGCAGATCAACCTGGTTCTTCAGGCACAGAATTTGAAGATTTTCGGGCCAGCAAAGGCTGGTTCGAAAAATTTAAGAAAAGAAGTGACATTTTCAGTGTTGTTAGGCATGGTGAAGCTGCTAGTGCTGATAAAGAAGGGGCAGCAAAGTTTTTAGATGAATTTAAAAAACTGATGGAAGAAGAAAATTATCTTCCATAGCAAGTGTTCAATGTGGACGAAACTGGGCTGTTCTGGAAAAAGATGCCCAAAAGAACATTCATCACCAAAGATGAAGCCTCTTTACCTGGGCATAAACCCATGAAAGACCGTCTCACTCTATTGCTTGGTGCCAATGCTTCAGGGGATTTCCGACTGAAGCCTATGCTTGTCTACCACTCTGAAAACCCCAGGGTGTTCAAGCAACAGAAAGTGGTAAGAACAAAGCTTGGAGTTTATTGGAAGTCCAACCGTAAGGCATGGGTGACAAGACAGCTCTCTAATGAATGGGCTGTTGATGTGTTTTGCCCTTCTGTCAAGAGCTACCTAACCACCAATAAACTCCCTTTAAAGGCTCTTCTCCTCATGGATAATGCTCCTGGTCATGACCCTGACCTTGCCAGAAATTTGGAGTATCAATTTGACTTTGTGAAAGTGTTGTTTTTGCCTCCCAACACTACATCAATCATACAGCCAATGGACCAGAATGTGATCAGCATCTTCAAGAAGTTGTACATGAAGAAAATGTTTAGGTGTCATCAGGCAACTTCCACTGATCCTGAACTAACACTGAAACAGTTCTGGAAGACACAATTCAACATCCTGGAGGCTGTAAAATTGATTGTGTCATCATGGCAAGAAGTCTCCACTAGATCCCTCAATTCTTCATGGAAAGCACTGTGGCCATCTGTAGTCCATGATTTTGAGGGATTTGAGGAAGAAACAGAGTTGGACCAGGAGATTGTGTCCATTGGTCAGTCATTGGGCCTTGAAGTGGAGGAGGAGGATGTGGAAGAGCTTGTGATGTCTCATGAGGAGGAACTTACTCCTGATGACTTGAAGCAACTGGATGAGATGTTACAGGTAGAGGCTGACAGTGGTGAGGAGGAAATGGAAAGTGATGACCATATGTCAGCTAAACAGTTGAAAGATGTGATTTACTACTGGGAGAAGTTCAGGGAACTGGCTTCAAAGCACCCAGAAGTGGAAAAAACTGAACTAACTTTGTGTCATGTTGAGGACTCAGTGGTCTCCTTCTTTAAAGATAAGTTAATGGTGAGGAGGACAGATGCCCCACAGACCACAATTGACACTTTCTTCAGTAAAAGGCAGAGGGAACAAAATGCTATCCCTCAGCCTTCCACTTCAAGAAGGAGAGAGGATGTTCATGGTGGAGAATCTGTCAGTCCAGAGGTTCCTGACATTTTCATGGAAGGTGACTCACCTTCCAAGAAGCAGTAAAATGCTTCTCCTCCACCTCCACTTCCTTCTCTTCTCCCTTCTCCTCCTCCACCTCCCACTTCAAATGCACATCATCATCATCATCCAGGAGCCTTCTACATACACACCTCAAAGTAAGTGAACTTTTCTACCATTTTTGTTGAATTTAGACAATTTTCGGTGAGCTGGAACCAATTACCCAAAAACCCATTGAAACAATGGTTTTGGTTAACGAGATTTTCGGTTAACGAGCAATCTGCTGGAACGGATTGTGCTCGTTAACCGAGGGACCACTGTATAATAATGAATAAATAAAAGTAAACTTGCGATCGTCACAATGGCCAGTCCCATCCCTCTCCCACCTCCAAGGGTTTTACACAGTGGCCCCTCGGTAAACGAACGGTTCGGATAAGGAATTACCTTCCATAAGAGTCTTCAATTCGGTTAACGAAAAAAAATTTGATTAACGAAATCCTTACGAATGTCACGTTTTGTTGTAAGCATCAGCTGATGGGTAAGTCTGCCAATTCAGTAATCTGTTCTATGTTTACATTCATTTCCAGTGGAGTAAATATCAAGAAAGTTGTGCTCTTTAATATTTTTGCATTTTTTATATTCAAATTATTACTGTAGTTATTTTAACATATTGATAATATATGCAGTACAGGGAACTAGTTTTTTGTGCGCCCATCAGATGCGTGAGTCGGCCACAAAGCATCAGTTGAGCTTTGAAAACAGTGGAGAGAGCATCTATTTTGTTGGTGTCGTATATTTTTGCACTTTTCATTGAAATTATTGGTCATTCTGAACTTTCGTTAACATATTGATAATATATAGTGCAGTGCAGTGTTGATTTAAAGAAAATAATCTTGAATTACACCTAGTGAACTTCAAATTTTATTGGTGAAATGACTGCATCAAGCATGGGTCCCCTGAAAAGTGATTTCTCCTCCATCCCCACTTCCTTCTCTTCTCCATTCTCCTCCACCTCCACTTCTATATCCCATCATCATCGTCAATCAGGAACCTTCTACATACACACCTCAAAGTAAGTGCACTTTACTGCATTTTTTTTTACCTTGTATGTACTTTTCGGTGAGCTGAAACCAATTACCCAATATCCCATTGAAATGATGTACAGTATTCAGTTTATGAAATTTTCGGTTAACGAACGACCTTCTGGAACGAATTGTGTTCATTAACCGAGGGACCACTGTACTTTTACTTTTACCGTCTTCGCCACTGATCTGCTCATTAGCTACTTGGGTACTCGGTAACGTCTCTTTTACGCACTGTTGGCAAGTATTGGGCATGCACTGGCTTCTGAATGTATCTGAACCTGCTCCAGTGTTGGTCAAGTCAGGTCCTAAAAGAGCTCACCCTCAGTGCCGTCACAACACTTTGTGGCAGATTGTTCCAAGAATTCACAATTCTCACCTCAAAAAAGTTTGCCCTCACAATTTTCTGGATTTGTGGCTTCTTCACTTTGAGCTCTATACATACCTGGAGCAGGTGTCTGCCAGTTCCAGGTATGTACACTCGCCGAGTAGTGCCCTCTGAGACGTTCATACACTTCAATTAGGTCACCCCTTGCCCGTCTGTAATATAAGTTAGTCAGTTGCAGGCGTTCTAATCTCTATGGGTAGTTGAGGTGCCGTAGTGCAGGCACCATTCTGGTGGCCCTCATTTGGACATTTTCAGTCAACTGACAATCCCTAGCATATCTTGAGGACCAACGAGGAAGCACCCCACTCTTGCAGATCGTTACGAGGGATGGACCATCTAGATATCTGAACAACCTTCTTAGAAGACCTACTAGTTTAGTTGCTTGATTCATCTTTTTCTCACAATGGCCCGAGAACTTCAGTTCATTGTCAACATACACACAGGTCCTTTTCACATTCAGTCTCTATTAATGCAGTTTCTTCATCCTGTTGGGACATGTGATATGCCTCCTTACTGTTGGTATGATCTAGGTGCATTCTCTTACACTTAGTAACATTGAAGCTCACAAATATCTTCTGTAGTTCTTCACAATCTGTTTGGTTCTTAATTCCCGGGGGAGGGGGCTTCAAATGAGTGGCTATTTCGTGCACAGTGACCCGAGAATCCCCCTTTAAATAAAAAAAAAGTCCTTACTTTTGGGGGTTTACTGCACTAGATATAAGAATTGAAACCAGGTGTTTATCTGTCATAAAGTTTTTTTTTTATCCTTTTTGGCACTTATCGGTTTACTAGCCGTTTTGGCATTCTATTCAGTGTTAGTACAGGAGGACACTGGGGACCGGGAAACCTGTGATGTTTGATAGGGTCACACTGAATAACACCCTTCTCCCGTGTGTGCAAAAGTAGCAGTCTCCTTGGTATTTGACCAGGTGGCTTGGAGGTGCCGGGGATCGAACCCGGGGTCTTTCAAATAAGATAATGATATACAGTACAGTACTGTATCTTCATTTGAATATAAGGTACATTATACAGTACTGTATCAATTATTTAAATATTTGATGAATGAGAATAGACTTCTAACAAAATTAAGAATTACTCAACTAAGATGGCATACAAGAAATATACCTAATGTTCAGATTCCAGTGAAGAGTTAAAAGACTTACATTGATCTTACAGGATTTATAAAGATACCTCATAGCCAGATAAGACTAACCTCAGAAAAAGTGCTCTTGCCATTATTGTACACTGCATGGAAGAAACATAGGGGCACCATACCTAGAGATGCTACTGCCAGGAGCCACCCACATACTGTTGGCATAAAGGTAAAATTATTGTTAGGCACCAATTAGTAAGCTCATTATTTACTAACACTGCAGCTTCTTGTTGCCAGTAAATATCTCCATCATTAATTCCTATTTTCCAACAAAGCAAATATACACGTGTTTTTTTTAAATCCCTTTCACTCAAAAAGTTCAAACCAAATATACTGTAGTGTAGTTCCTGTACTATTACCAAGTCCATTGGTTTAGCATTAAACTTGACATAAATTTTTTTCTGGCACTGCCCAATAATCACTTATGCTACTGCTCAACTTCTAGTTTTCAAGAATACCCTATAAATTACTGTACTGTATATTGTTTTTTTACAATATACTCTACATGTACAGAGGTGTTGGCGTAAATAAATACAGCTCCGCAAGAGATGCGAAGTTTAGACACAGGAAGACTGTCCTCATTGTAGGGTTCTGTTCCTGAGGATTTTCGTAAGTTGGATTTGTACATAAATCGGAAAATATGCTATATGCATACCGTACTTTCAGAACACTGTTAAAAATCCCACTATATCATAGCCTGAGTCCTTATATACAGTGGTCCCTCGGTTAACGAATGGTTCAGTTAACGAAATTTCGGTTAATGAATTACCTTCCATAAGAATCTTCAATTCGGTTAACGAACAAAAATTTGATTAATGAAATCCTTATGAACATCACGTTTTGTTGTGAGCATCAGCTTATCAGCTGATGGGCTAGTCTGCCAATTCAGTAATCTGTTCTATGTTTACATTCGTTTCCAGTGGAGTAAATATCAATAAAGTTGTGCTCTTTAATATTTTGCATGTTTTATATTAAAATTATTAGTAATTTTAACATTTATTTAACATATTGATAATATGATAACTAGTTTTTTGTGCGCCCATCAGCAGCTTGACTCAGCCACAAGGCGTCAGTTGAGCTTTGAAAACAGGGGAGTGAACATCTATTTTGTTGGTGTCTTGAATATTTTTGCATTTTTCATTGAAATTATTGGTCATTCTGAAATTTAGTTAACATATTGATAATATATAGCGCGGTGCAGTATTGATTTAAAGAAAATAATCTTGAATTACACCTAGTGAACTTCAAATTTTTTTGGTGAAATGACGGCATCAAGCATGGGTACACTGAAAGGTGATTTCTCCTCCATCCCCACTTCCTTCTCTTCTCCCTTCTCCTCCACCCCCACTTCTAATTCCCATCATCATCATCAATCAGGAACCTTCTACATACAGTACACACCTCAAAGTAAGTGTACTTTACTGCATTTTTTTTTTTTTTACTTTGTATGTACTTTTCGGTGAGCTCGAACCAATTACCCAATACAGTATCCCATTGAAACAATGGATTCGGTTAACGAATGACCTTCTGGAACGAATTGTGTTCGTTAACCGAGGGACCACTGTACATTTAAAATCACTTAATTTAGGACAAAAGAAGAAATAGAATGACAAAATACAGTATATGAAAGTAAAAAATAAATCGGATAAATAAAATACAGTACTGTACTGTACTGTAAATTTAAAGTTTAACCCCATTCGTATTGGCGGGTGTTCATAAGTCGGGGACCTCCTGTACTGAACAAATTTCAGTATTGGATGAATTTTGGGGTTTTGTTGTATACCGTACCAAAAACCTTCCTATACCGAACTGACTACTCACCAATTATTTTGATATAGAGAGGTAAAACTCTATTAATGCATAAACTGATTTTGGAATTTCAGAGAACTAAAGTATGGCTTTCCGGAGCTCTGGAAACTATTAAGGCAGTACAGTATATTGAGTGAAAAACTACAGGGCTGCCAAAGCAATAGGAAGCTGTGGTTAGTATTTGAAATTACTTGGTATTAAATCTTAAGATGCCACATTACATCTTTTTGTTGACACTACATGGATGGGAATTGACTGAATGTATACTGCTCCAATACATGGATGGAAAGTAGCTGTATAAACTGCATTTTAGAAACTAAATTTATGCTGACAGTAGCCTAACAGTACATTAAAAGGGGCTAACCACACAAACTATTCAATTTCTTGTGTATATTGTACTGCATATTGATATACAGTACTGTACTAAATGTAGAAAGATTGTAAATCATTTGAAATATCATGGATTAAAACTCACAATAGGCTGAGTCTGGGTAGGGTTTATTCTCGAATGTAGGAAGGGTGAAGTCAACCAGACTGTAGATTAGGATGGCAGTCAAACCCACAGGGATGATGAATGCCCAGCAGAACTTCCAGTATAGTCCCAGTTCAATGTTGAGCATGAAGTTCAGGTCACTCAGGAAGCGTTTTGTACCTGCCATGTTGTGGTGAAAATATTTGGAGGTATTTAATGTACTCATAGAATTGTGGAAAAACACAGACATATATTTAGGGTACAGAACAATATTTTATGTATACTGTACTGTGCTGTACGGATATCCCTTGGTATACTTATGCCCAATAGACTAAAATTTGCCGTTATATACGTCACATTTTGCAACCTTTCTTTATGTGAGTAACCAATCACATAATGACACTTTTTCTTTTAAAGAAAAGAAATTTATAGCCATTACATAATCAAAATGGTTACCTAGGATGCACAGAGATGCATTTATGCTTTGCTGTACATTAGAGTGGTCTAAATAACTTATGTTTTAAATTTCAAAAGTCTCGTTCGCTGATATTGTTAATGTAATTGCCCTTAAGGCAATCTTGCAATTACGGGATAAGTAGACCCAAATATGATGACTCAATAATATAATTCGTTTTAAACCTGTCAAAGACAATCATTACAACATCAGTAAACATCAGTAAACATCAGTAAACATTTGATATAACATTCATTACCTTAACCTCATGAACTTAACACGATAATACAACTACAGTGGGATATTAAGAGCATCCATTAAAATAATGTACAGTAATTGAAACAATAATATGCTGGTAGTATCTCATATATACAGTACACTAATGTTCCGTAAACGGTTTTACATATTTTCGGGTCATAGAGGAGTAGGGTGTTCCCAATACGGCTTCAAAGCGTGTTCTGAGCCCTCCTAGCAGGGTGACGGGGTATGGCATCTGGTTAATATTGACAGACAAGCACATTCAGCATCTTCACCATATCAATACCTGGCAAGCCCTTTGCCTCACTCCTCTGATACAACATACCTTCTAACCTCGCTACCCAGTAATCGCAGAAACTTAAATATTTCCTGGTTTTTCTCATTGGCGGTAACACTCCCCCTGTTGAGTGCACACGCTCAAGAAGTAGCAGAAGTCGAATGTCGACACTCATAATCCAACATACATATCGGTAGCAGATCAGTTGACTGTAAGTGAAGTTCCCTCCAAATGACAAAGTCTTACTGCAGGGCGCACCATCGCACCGCGTACAGTCTTTACCTTGACGTGATGTACAAGTCCATCATCATCTGGATTTGCTTCACTTATCCTACCTAACGGCCGTTGATTTCTATGTGTGTGCTCTCCAGCGACGATGACCATGTCGTTGAGTTGAAAGCTTCGTCATGGAGTGAGCTGTTTTTGTCAACTGCGCAGTGGAGGCAAGTATTAAAAATGTGACAGTCTACCCTCAAGTTCGTGCTTTATTAATAAAGGAATAAAGCACGGAATGGAATTGATGGCAGACTCACATTTTTAATAAAATTGTTTCTGATTATTTGTGAGAGGATTTTCCAATTTTTATTTATTTGTACAGTATGTGTGTGTGTGTGTCTACACACACACATATACTGTATATACAATACAGATAAAAGAAATTACTTTTCTCTAGAACGAATGGCTTCCTGTCCTGGCCGCTAAAATGACGACAACTTTAAAACTACCCACAGACATTCTTGGGTACATCCAGGGTGTCATCCATGAATAATGGAGGACTGCAAACTAGGGAGGGTCCCCCTGTATTTTCTTTATATCTCAGCCACATTACAGTAATGTAATGATGCATACTTGGAGCACTCAATCCCCAGTTTTTCCGACTTCCCTCCCAAATTTTTCCTAGTGAGTCGAAGATCGCAATACCAAGAATTGACAATCGTTAAACAACAAAGGGTGTTAAAAAATATGAATCGTTAAACTGAATGATCACTAAACGAGGGATACCTGTATTTATAATTACAGTACAGTATGAGGTACAAATAAGAATTAACATCTACATCAGGTAAAAAATATAATTACATGCTTGGACCTTAGTCTGAAACCACTGTATTGGTATCTGTAATTTGAAAATGTCTATATTTGAACAATATTTTGCCCCAAGGATTTAGACTACGATAGAGATCTTTTGTGTGTGTGTGAGTGAGTGAGTGAGACATAATAAATCTTGCTTTCAAAATAATCATCAACAATTTTAGTCAAGAACACATCCTTTTAAACTTGTGAGGATCACCACCCTTCTCCTCCCCCTCCTCCCTTACCAGCAGTTTTTCAGAACCAACACATTATGGTCACTTGTGCAGCACAATACTGTAGATGATTTCTTTGGATAGTGTACGAAATATGAGTTGAACAACTTTCCTAAAGAGGATTACACAAAGCTACACATGTGAGGCCTACTGCAGATGGTATAATGTTACCTACTGCAGCTGAGTAGTATCAATTACTGTATATAAAGAAGAGAAGGTTTCAGTCCACTTTCAGGACACAAAATTATTGATTCCTTATAAAATGCAGTTTATAAGTACACTATGTATACCTGTTCACACAGATATACTGTACTGCATTTTTGTATGAATAATTTAGGAAAAATTATGAAATGCAGCAAACACTTCCTCCCATACAAAGCTGTTTTCACACATTCTGGAACCTTGTGGAGGATCAATACAGCATTACTTCTTAGCTATCTAAAATATGTGCACTATTTGTCTTTTTTTTCAGTTTAATTTTCTGGAATAGGTGATAAACCTGTCAGGAGCCAGGAGGTGGAAAATTATTCGGACACACTTCCCAGCCTCCCTTGGTCCCTGTTCACCTAGCAGCAAAGTAGGTACCTTCTGTAAATCGAAGTTGCAAATTCGTATTCAGGGACAAGTTGTTAGAGCTTCCAATAACTTGCTTAGACATAAACCATTGACTCTTCAGGCTTCTATGCCCTTGACCTCAGGCTTCTACACCCTTAACTCATGAGACATAAAGGCAAGCATGAACTTAGCATGCTTCCCTGTTGGGCGCTGTAAACGCTTCTGCTCTTCACCTTACACAAGGACGTAGGGGGGTGCCCAATAAAAAAAAAGAAAAAAGTAAGGCTATAGAATGCATACTTGTCAGTAATAATCCTTATGCAGCTATACAGTCAACCCTCACTTTACGCAGTTAATATAACCCACAGGGTACCGCGGAAAGTGAGAAACTCGTAAAGTGAACAACATAACATATGGGATTAATTGAAATAGAGACCGGGCCGACCCCCAAACTCCACTTTTTGACGACACACAACTATGTTGTAGTAAAAATTTTATCTTAAATTTATGATGATATGCACACACAATTAATATAGAAGAGGTTAGGTTAGGAAAAATAAAGGTTAAGTTAGGAAAAATAAAGGTTAGGTTAGGAAAACTAAAAGTTAGGTTGAACACTTACGTTAGTAGAAGAGATGGGTCGGCATACTGGGATGAAGGCTGGTTCCGAGGCAGAGGGCAGGCTACTGGCCCTCAGGTGAGTCACCATCACTGTCATCCAAACTTGTCAGGGAATCCCTGACAAATCCCTCGGAGTCATCTTCACTGTCTCTACCTCTGTCACTATTTTTTGGCCTGGGCTGGCTGTGGTGGGTTGCGGGCAAAGAACTCTGTTATGCTTTGCTGACGGCTGGTGTTTATGTTGTCGTGATAAACCTTGAAGTAGGGCTCCATAGTCTGCAACAGCTGGGTAGTGAAGATTTCATACCTGTTTGCGTCAGGGTCGTCGGAAAGGGGGAGCTTGACTTTCCCGATACACTCGATGGCACCCCTAACATTACTATGGGATAAGCGGTGTTCTTCTTGGGATGACGCACCACCTGCCTCTTCACTGACGTCATCATCATCTACCATCTCGTCGGTAGTCACATCAGGATCCCTTATCACCTCCAGGATGTCGTCGTTGGTGGTCTCGGAGAAGCCTGCAGCTGTAACACTCTGCGCAGCTTCTCTGGCAAGGTCCACTGCTACTGCAACAGTCTGAACCTCACCAGTCACAGATTGACTCTGCCTAACGGCCGGAATGCCTTGCAACACATGTCTCCATGCGTGACGAACAGTTGCTACAGACAGCTGATCCCATGCCTCCACCAAGAAGTCCACAGCTTTCTTGATGTTGAATATTCTCCAGAATTGTTTGAAAAGTATTTTTTGCTCTGCCAACTGTTGATCCTCGTCGTCTTCGCTCTTGCTATCGGTGGTGGTGTCACTCAGGTTACGCAACTCTTCCCTGGTGTTGGTGTAGTCGTTCAGGAGCTTGAATTTTTTAGTTGAGAATGCAGCTTTTACATTACAGATTAACTCTTGGTCCATGGGCTGTAATATAGACGTAGTGTTGGGAGGAAGGAAGACCACTTTTACGTTGGGGTGACGATCTAACAGTAGGGGCGAGTGTCCTGGTGCGTTGTCCAGCAGCAACAAAATCTTGAATGGCACATTCTGTTGCTCACAGAATTTCTTTACATCGGGAACGAAACAGTCATCAAACCAGGAGAGGGACAGTGTAGAGAACATCCACGCCTTACGTGCGGTCAGCCAGTGGACATTTAGCTTGGTCATGTCCATGCTCTTGTAGGCGTGCGGCTTGCGGGCTGTGTGGATCACTGATAACTTGAGCTTACAGGTACCGGAGGCATTGGTGGTAAACAGGACGGTGATGCGCTCCTTCTGCAACTTCCGGCCCCGAATCTTGCTGGCATTCTTCACAATGAAGGTCTTGGAAGGTAGCTTTTTCCAAAAAAGACCAGATTCGTCCATGTTAAACACCTGGTCGTCGGTGTACTGTCCTTCCTCCATAATCTCACGTAAAAACGGAGGAAATTCCCTAGCCGCAGCACGGTCAGCACTAGCTTCTTCACCACCAATGTTGATATTGGTGATCTTGTTCCGCATCTTAAACCTCTGTAACCACCAAGAGGAAGCATTAAAGGGTTTGGGCTCTGTAATTCCCATCTTTCGTGACACTGCAGCATACAGTTCACGTGCGTACTCCTTAACAGAGCGCGTGTCGACCTCCATGTTCCGTCGCGCCTGACGCACCAAGTAGCTCACAAGTAATTTTTCCGTCTTGAGAAGCACCTGGTTGTGGAAATACTTGATCATAGAAGCACCTGTAGACTTTGTGATCTTCATGTGCTCCTTTATCTTGGCTGCATCCTTCTTTATCGTCCGGATCGTAGATTCGTTCACACCATGCTGGCGCGCCAAATCAACCTGTCTTGTTCCTTTCTCTAACTCTTGGATGATCTTGTACTTCACCTCGTAGCTTAAGGAACGTCGTGTCTTCTTGGGCTTAGGGCGGCTGGGTCCAGGCAAGGAAAGGTTTCTCTCTGGGGGCGGTGGTCTGGCGGAAGCCATTTTACAGAACAATGGATGCATGATTACACGGTGTGGCCTGGAGGGATGAAACTGCCGCGGCTAGGTGAAGCGTCGTCTTTCCTCCCTCCCTCCCTCCCTCCCTTCCCCGGGTGGACACGTCATATTACTTTAAACCAATTACAGCTAGCAGCGGAGGGAGGTAGGGATGCATGGCCAATCACAGTCTGATACGTCATATGACGTCGCTGATAATGCAATGGAGACATGCACTGCGCAACCTTACCGCGCGGCTTGCCCAGGCTGAGGCGGGAGCAGGCGGGAGGGGCGAATCTAAAAATAGCGTCGAGCCGGACACTCTCCGCGTAAAGGGGTACATGCACCGCGGAATGTGAGCATCCTGGGTTCCGGCAGGGTACCGCGTAAACGTGGAAACGCAGAATATGGGACCGCGTAAAGTTAGGGTTGACTGTACAGTACTCATATTTAGTGTGGATTAGAATGATAAGGCAACAATTTATGCTGATAATTAGAGCCTTTGGGTAGAGGTGGGTACTTCCTGGGGAGTATGAGTAACCAGGAGGAAATCCACAGAGCATGACCCCAAGCTGAGCTTTCCCTTGTGCTATTGGCATGTTCTCATGTTAGCTGGATTATTTGTGATCTTTTGAAGGATATGCTCTGGAAGATGGAGCTGCTTGGGCATCCTATGGAGCATCTCCATGACAATAGCTTGGGTTTTGCACTCCAGCACTTCCTAGGTACTTAGGAAGAATTTCACCTATGGCTCATTTACTGTGATGAACAATGATAGGCAAACTGGTAAAACTGGTAATGCAAACTGTGAAGCTGTATGGATGGCCAGATTCCTGAACCTGACACGGAGCATAGCTTACATCCCAATGTCCATTATCGTGATGAAGGCTAGTGGATTTTACCAACATGGACTACAGCAGAGTATATTGTATTTATGCAAAATGGAGCTACTGAAGAAGGGCAAACACCTCAATAAATAAGCAGGCTTATGGAATGCCAGACATCTGGTGAGGAGGTACTGTACTCGAGGCATCATGAACATATGTTATCCTGCAGTTCATCCTGGTCAAATTAGCTAAGTAGTTTTTGCCCAAAGATGGGCAAAATGTGACCTGTTTAATGTTGTGATGTTTGGAGAAAACAGGTTCCTATTACAGTATGAAGGATTGAGACAGACCTGCCGGTAGCATCTCCCCATGCATTTTCATGCAAATGATGTATTTTAGTACAGTAATGATCTTGCTTTGCAAGAGTACCATTGTTAAAAATCAAGATGTTGACCTTACTTGCCAAATTGTCCATGATTTTCTCATTGGCAAGGTACAAAAGAACTCATTCAGGATTCCATGCACGGTCCTTAGCTCCTTGCATTGTAGTTGTTGTGTCTGCTTACAATACTGTAACCACTGAGAGCATAATCCTTTTCACATACTGACCAAATGACTTTCCTCTTCTAATTGAGGGAGGCCTGGTTATTTGCAGTAGTTTCTTCCCTCACAAAGTTCAGGAAAGAGCTTCTTTGGGTTTTGTCTAGTGTAGTGTAATGTTAAGAGATAGGAAATTCTGTTCAGACCTGAGAGGGTGGTTGGGTATGAGGATATTGATGAGCTTTTGTGTAGAGGTAGGCTGAGATGGTTCAGGTATATGAAGAAAATGGAGGAAGTCAATTGGGTCTAAAGGTGCATCAGTATTAATATGGAGGTAAGGAAGGATTGCTAGAGGTATGCCTAGAATATGGTAGGGAGTGGCTGTGAGAAATGATCTCAAGAGACAAGAACCTGATAAGAGAACCTGTAAAAGACTGTGCAGCTTGAAGAGCTGGCACCAGGTAATCACGGCTAATCCACACATCCATGGAAAATTGCCATAAAATGGTGTGATTACTCTTTCACTGTTGTTGCTCATGTGCTGTTGTTCCCCAAATGGCTCTCATGATCACCTATACTGTACTCAAACAGCTGTTACACCATGTAAATAGAAGTACAGTACCAATACAGTACTTTTTTCCTCAACACTGACCCTCACATCCTGGCATCTACAGCCCCCTCCACAACACAAACACACACACATATAAATAAATTATACTGCATTAATTTTTCAAAAAATCACAGGCTGCTTTAGAGGGTGTGGAAGGGTCAGAAATTATCTTTTAGCCAGAAATGGTCTTTATTGAGCTGATTGATACCTGTATAGATAAAAAGAACAACTCCTAGACAGTTTGTACTCACCATATATGTAGTTAATGGCCACGGTCTCGACAATGACAAGGATATAGATGATAAAGCCACCACCGAAGAAGTCCACTAGATCCAGAATCCATTGGCCACCCTGGTAGTAGGGGGTAATGGTGAAAACATACCTAATAGTCTTTGGCAAGCAAATAATTTTCAAAATAATGTTTTTTACTGATGGTGTTACATTCTAGTAAACTCTTGGAATGACTTTAAGGACCCTCACAATAGTAGCCAGACTAGGTATGCTACATAAGCATTCCACCTCTATCTCTGAATGCAAGCATTTCTTGCATGTTTATAGTTTTAATACAGGTTACAAAATACATCAATGGCTCCTATGTGCTGTCTGTAAGATGGTGGTGGTGGTGTGGCTACACATATGCAGTACTGTATTGGTAGTTAGGCTGATCATATTACTGGCATTGTGTAGACGAGAGGGAGTATTAAATAGCATAAAACTAACTGGTGTGATGTAGATGAGGCCCACAAGGAAGCCAGTGATGCAGATGGCGATGGTGGCATAGGCTTTATTTAAGGAGGGGAACTGTTCGCAGATGATGGTGATGATGTTGCTTGTGAGTCCTGCTGCTGATCCAACACCCAAGGTGAACAACATCAAGAAGAACAACACAGCAAACAGCTGAGGAGTGAATACTTTTAATTATATTGAGTAGATGCAGTATCTCAATATATTAATGATAATTACAATGCAATATTTGTGTTCTTCAAATATCTATATACAGTATGATTGTTTTTGTGCATTCAAACCTGTGTTATTATGAACATAATTATAGTTATAGTGCTGTGCAATAAGTCATAAATAATAAATGGCAGTGTTGCTGAGGCTGCTAAATTTTTACAGGAGTATTTAAAATGGGCTTTAGTATATTCTACATCGTATGTACATCCATATTTTTGCATAGAAGATAAGATGTCCTTGAGAATTAGCTACTTGTAGTCATCTTACCTGTGGTGCCCAAGTGAACTTAGCGAGGGCATCTGGGTAAGATACGAAGGCCAAGCCTGAGCCACCACGCACCACATTCTCCACATCAGTGTCCAGTTCATATGCCAAATTCCCCAGAATGGCGAAAATGGTGAAACCAGCTAGTAATGATGTCAATGTGTCTGCCAGACTGATGATCCATGCATCCCTGGCCACACGCACACATACAGAACACCGTTAGTTTGCAACATTACATTTCAAGAGCATTCTGTGTTTGGTTTTATGTATGCCTAAATTTACCCTATTGTAGGAGTGCCTGCAGATGCTGTTGAGTTTATTATTTATCATTTTACTTTATGATGACCCTTATTGAAACTGATGATATAGGGGCATTTTATCAGATAATGACACCAAAAACATTTAACAGGTAGTTCATCACTACTTTACTCCGACCTCATTTAGAATATATAATTTTCAGTAGCAAAAATAAGGTAAAGAATGTTAAAAGTATATGTCCTCCTTAATAAAAAAATGCTTAAATTTTTTTGTCATAGTACTGTACTATACGTATCTTTTTTCCATGATATGGTGTCAAACTTCTATTGGAAAATTATATAAATTTTTAAACAAGAAACATTACCTGTACACATTATGCTTAAATGAATTGAAAGAAGCTAAGTTGATGATAGCTCCAAAGCCGACAGACAGACTGAAGAAGGACTGAGCCACAGCAGCGTACCACACCTGTTGGCCCCCCAAACTTAATAAATATTAAGATAATGGCAGGAGCCCGTGGTTTCCTACCATCATAGAAACAAAATAGCCACCCCAGAGTGTTAAAATAATTCTAGGGGTAAGTACATACTAGAAAGACCATTGTAAATGCAGGTAATATCCACATAAATAATTGTCACACAAAAAGTCATTCAGCTTAATACACTCCACCAATCCAACACACAGCATCAATACACAAACACCAGTACACCTATAACAATATTTTTCATACTCTCCAACTATTTATTAGGTAGTAGGTAGTAGGCAGCTATCAAACAGGGAGGTACTACCGCCTGGGAAGATATTGGAAGCATAATGTGTTGTCTAATGGTAGACCCTGCTGCTATATGGCATCACAAATATTGCGACCAAGTCCCAGGTTGCTGATCTGACTTTCTGCCTCATTTACACACAATTGCAGGGTCTCAATTATTTCTCTTACTTTGACAACACAACATATATATCGTTTCTCCCTTTTGATTTTTGATTTTTTTTCCATTTCTGTATTTATTTTAGGTTCATTATTGTTTTTTTTCACCCCCCAGATCCGCATGTGGGTTAGTGATCTCTGCCGAGGTAGGCTGATCCCAATAAAAAGAAAAAAAACAAAACATTCTCTCCTGCAACTCCCTTCTATTCTCATTCTCTTCCCTTCCATGACCACACTCTACAAATCTCTCCACATGAAAAAATTAATACAAGTGAGCAAGTAGGAACTTGCTTACTTGAATGTTTTCGTGGGGAGATTTGGTTCAGTAGGAATTTGTGTGGTGACAATTTGTTCACCTTCCATTTTCTCATATGGGATTTTCATCATCATCATCGCTTATAGCTATTTTCCACACTTGCGTGGGTTACCCGTGGTTAACTAATGGCAGCTCTCCAAGTTGCATGGTCTGGTATTAAATTGTATGATATATTACACAATATCAGTTTGTCGTATGAAACTTTGAACACTCATTCTGTCCTATAACAGCATTGCATCCTGTTAATTTTATGGATTGGGAATTGTCCAGTACAGTACAGTACTTACATTGGGGTCAAGTAACTTGTGCCACTGTGGAGTAATGAAGTACAGAATGCCATCCACAGCACCAGGCAGTGATGCCCCCCGGCCCAACAGAGTGAACAAAACGACATAGGGGAATAGTGCTGTAAAGTACGCCACCTGTATCAAATGAAATAATCATCATGTAAAATAAGCATTGTTGAGTATAAAATAAGCAGGGCCTGGTGTAAATTAAGTAAGGTTTAGCATAAATTAATGAGTGGCAGTTGACCAAATACAGCTCTTGCCTCCTGTGTTAAGGGTCTTTTGCTCAATTCCAGGGCACTCCCAGTCCAACTAGTTGTAAATATGTACTTACAAGGTTGGTGAAATGAAGATGTGTAAGTGTAGTGCCTCTTAATGTACAAAATACTTAGTTTGCAGTGTGCTGTATTCACACTTCCTATTAGACAGCAATGCCTATGGGAATTACCCTCACGAGTATAGCTAATGTAGGGTTTGTTATAAATTAAATAATAACTGATACAAAAAGTTTCGAGAGTGGTGACCAAAGTTATAGGCAAAGAGGGTAGGCGAGGTTATTAAATGTAAATTCACAAAAATTTTATGATGGCACGATGGCATCCAGTAAGGTCTCAAGTCAGTATCTGCTTAGTAAGCTCAGCAGATATGGTACTGCTGTATTAATATGAAGATCCTATATATATATATTTATGTAACTCATCTCCAATAAAAGTTTTCAAATGGCTACAAAACTGGTGTCACCATTTAGACACCTCACTCACTAAGAGAGAAACAGGATCTACAATTATCCAGTTTATACTATTGATCCCAAAGGGTGATTTAATTTAAGTTTATGAACACCTCAAAGGACATTACTCAAGTAAATGTACATATCTGAAGTTAGAGGATGACTGTCCCACGTCAGGTGCAGCCTCAAATCAAAGAAGCTGTCAGTACAGAAAACTGCCCGAGCTAATTTATTTGGTGTAAGAGTTGTGAACTTGTAGACTATCCTGTCAGCAGTGTTTGTGACAGCTCAAAGTATAAGCTCTTTCAAGTTCAAGCTTGATAAACACTTGAACATATTCAGATACATTTAAGAGCCCAAGCATGCCCAGCACTTGCCAATAGTGCACAACAGAGAAGTAAAAGAATAAGAAAGATAATATATATACAGTACAGTATACCCAGGATGAAAGGCTTGAAGTTTGAAAACTATTTGAGGAAACTGAGGGTTCCATCAACAGAGTACTGGAGGATATGTAAGGATATGGTTAAGATCTTCATGATGCAAAGGATATATGATGAAAAGGCATGCCCACCAGTGGAACCACATACAGTACAGTATTGGCAATATGTTAGTTCACAGTTTTAGGCTGTTTAAGATACATCCGCACACCCAACTCAGACAAAATAACTTCTCATTGTGCGTTAAAGAAACGATCAGACAAGCATTAGGTAGATCAAAATATGATGTTTGACCAATCAGTCTGATTAAATGGTGAAAAGCTACTAGAGTACCTGCTACAGGATCAATGAGTGTCACAGAAGATACTAAAGAACTAGATATGTACTGAGAACTTTCATCCAATTCATACAGTAATGAATAAATCTGAAAGTGTGTTCTTGAAATAAACTAGATGGGGCCAGGTGTACATGAATAAGACTTGTCATGGGATACATTGTTTGGAGTAATGTGAGTAGGGTCATTTTACTTTTACTTTCGCTTTTACCCTCTTTGCCACTGATCCACTTGCAAGCCATTTGGTCAGTTGGTCATGTATCTGTTATGCACTGTTGGCAGGTACTGGTCATGCACTGGCTCCTGAATGTATCTGAACCTGCTCCAGTGCTGGTCAAGTCTGGTCTTGAAATAGTTCACACTCAGTGCCGTTACAACACTCTCTGAAAAAGTTTGCCCTCACAGTTATCTGGACTTGTGGCTTCTTCAACCTTGAGCTGTGGCCCCTTGTGAGGCAGGCATCAGAAAGCTCCAGGTATGGACACGTGAGTGAGTAGTGCCCTTTCAGATGTTAAACACCTCAATTAGGTCCTCCCTTGCCCAACTAGTGTAAGCTAGGTAGTTGCAGGAGCTCTAATCTCTCTGGGTAGCTGAGTTTGCCGAAGTGCAGGCACCAGTCAGGTGGCCCTTCTTTGGACATTTTCAATCAATTGACAGACCCTAGCAATCTAGCATACCTTGGGGACCAGACGGGGTGACACCTCACTCTTGAAGATCGTTACGAGGGATGGACTGTCTAGATATCTGAACAACCTTCTGATAAGACTTAATAATTTAGTTGCTTGATTCACCTTCTCACAGTGGCCCACGAACTTCAGCTCATTGTCAACATACACACCAAGGTCTTTTTTGCATTCAGTCCCTATTAAAGCAGTTTCTTCTTCCCATTGCGATTATGATATGCCTCCTTACTGTTGGTGTGTCCCAGGTGCATCCTTTTACACGTCATGACATTGAATTTTAGAAGACATTCCTTCGATTATTTTTTAAGCTCTCAGAGATCTTTCTGCAGCTTTTCACAGTCTGTTTGGTTCTTAATTTCCCTAAATAACTTAGCATCGTCCACAAACATTTGTATGGAGGACTATATAGCTTCTGGAATGTCATTTATGAAACAAAAAAACAACAATGGGCCCAATACACTGCCCTGTGGTACCCCGCTTGTCACAGGTACACATGACAATTTCATACCATTAATCACCACACACTGTTTGCGATCATACAGAAGATTTCCGATTCACGCTAGGTCACTTCCCTGAATCCCGTACACTTCCAGTTTAGTTTTCAGCCTTTCATGGGGTACGCTGTTGAAAGCCTTGGCAAAATCTAGGTACAGTATATATTGTCGATATTGCCACCCTGTTCCAGAATTTGGGTCCAAACATCCAGTACCTTGAGTAATTGTGTTAAACAGGAACGTCCCACCATAAAACCGTGTTGGCAATCCTTTACAGGGTTGTTTTGTAGTAGATGTTCCATCATGGTTGGTCAGGCTCACTGGTCTATAACATGGAGCGATGATTGCCCTTCTTGACTATATGACTCGCATAAGCCATTCCAATCACTGGGGACCCTTTGCTCATCCAGGCATCTACAGAACAGGATCTTCAGGGGCTCAGCAAGGTCGTTGCACAACTCTCTTTGCATTCTGGGATGCACCAAGTCAGGACCGGGACTCTTATAAATCTTTAGCTTTGACAATTTATTTCTTATAACCTCTTCTGAGAACAGAATGTGGATCAGTGCCTTGTCAAACCGTCTGTCCTCAAATCAGGGTTGTTATGATTTAAATCAAATGATTTAAATCACATGATTTAAATCGATTTAAATCAGAATAAAAATCATGATTTAAATCAAAATGATTTTTTACTAATAACTGTTTTCTCTTTTTATTCTACATGATTGAAAAGTATATGCAATGCAGCAGGTTAATAACATCAAGATGATTAAAGTGCTAAGACCAGGATATGTTCCAACTAATAGACATCAAATTGGAGGGTCTCTTTTGGATCAAGCCTACGATTCAGTGATTAAGAACTATTCAGAGGAACTTAGTGAGAAAACAGTTTGCATGGCCATGGATGGATGGAGTAATGTCCATAATGAGCCTATAGTATGTATAACTTTAATAGCGGACAACCGTATTTATCTTGTTGACTCTATAGACACAGAATCAAGACACACAGCTGAATATCTGTTGAAATTAGCTGAATGTGCTACAGAAAAAGTGTGAAGACAAATTTGGATGCACAGTGAAGGTTCCAAGTGTTCCCTGAAGAAAGCAGTGATGGGTAGGGAAACACCGGGTAACACTGAAGTCCATTTATTAACGGATAGGAGAAATACAAGTGATGACTAGCGTGTGCCATGCACGGCCCACGGAGTCAGACTGAGACTGCCTTGCCATATGGCAGCCTCGGGGCAATGTTGCCACATAACACGTGCAGAGTTGCCACGTAATTATATACATAGATGCTACTCGGCACAGTAGCTTATATC
>NW_024733126.1:10349551-10356875 GCF_018991925.1 Homarus americanus | reverse complement strand
TGTAGTGAACATTTAGTACTAGTGTTGTAGTGAACATTTAGTACTAGTGTTATTGTGGACATGTAGTACTAGTGTTATAGTGAACATGTAGTAGTAGTGTTATAGTGAACATTTAGTACTAGTGTTGTAGTGAACATTTAGTACTAGTGTTATAGTGAACATTTAGTACTAGTGTTATAGTGAACATGTAGTACTAGTGTTGTAGTGAACATTTAGTACTAGTGTTGTAGTGAACATTTAGTACTAGTGTTGTAGTGAACATATAGTACTAGTGTTATAGTGAACATTTAGTACTAGTGTTGTAGTGAACATTTAGTACTAGTGTTGTAGTGAACATTTAGTACTAGTGTTATAGTGAACATGTAGTACTAGTGTTGTAGTGAACATGTAGTACTAGTGTTGTAGTGAACATGTAGTACTAGTGTTGTAGTGAACATGTAGTACTAGTGTTGTAGTGAACATGTAGTACTGGTGTTGTAGTGAACATATATTACTAGTATGTATGTGTGTATGTATGTATGTATGTATGTATGTGTGTATGTATGTGTGTATGTATGTATGTATGTATGTATGTATGTGTGTATGTATGTATGTGTGTATGTATGTATGTGTGTATGTATGTGTGTATGTATGTATGTGTGTATGTATGTGTGTATGTTTGTATTAAGATGCCGCCCTTGGCTTTAGTGGATGTGTTTTCAGGCGTGGATGATGAGCGGTCTATTGTGTGTGTGTGTGTGTGTGTGTGTGTGTGTGGGTGTGTGTGTGTGTGGGTGTGTGTGGTCACCTAACTCATTATCACCACCACCACCACCACATCCCTCATTCAACACAACCGGAGGAAGAAAACACAAAAAACTCCGAAAAACAGAAAGAAAAAAAAAAGAAAAAAATCTCGTATACCGTCACACCATCCCCAGGACAGGCCGTGATAGAAGTGGTATCAAATGTCTACTTTCAATTTCCAACAGCAGAACCGACCGTCTGACCAAAGGATGACAGTACCTTCTCTTCTGTCTACCTATGGGGTGGAGAGGGGGAGAGGTGAGGAGAGATGAGAGGTGAGGAGACGGAGAGAGGAGAGGTGAGGAGACGGAGGGAAGAGAGGTGAGACGGAGGGAGGAGAGGTGACGAGACGGAGAGAGGAGGGGCGAGGAGACAGAGAGGAGAGGTGAGGAGACGGAGAGAGGAGAGGTGAGGAGACGGAGAGAGGAGAGGAGAGGTGAGGAGACGGAGAGAGGAGAGGAGAGGTGAGGAGGGGAAACCCTGGAGAGAGGGAGGTGAGGGGAATGGAGACGGAGAGGTGAGGAGACAGAGGAGAGAGGAGGTGAGGAGACGGAGGGAAGAGGTGGGGGCAGGAGAGAGAGGAGAGGTGAGGAGACAGGGAGAGGGGAGGGTGAGGAGAGGAGACGGAGGAGAGGTGGGGAAACTATCCAGCGGAGCAGGAAAACTCGTAACAATGTTTTAAATTAGATAAATTTAGATTTAGGCGGGAAATAGGTAAACACTGGTTTGGAAACAGAGTAGTGGATGAATGGAACAAGTTACCAAATATCATCATTAACTCGAATACGCTGAATAGCTTCAAACATAGGTTGGATGCTTATATGAGCAATGGGGGTTGGGTGTAAACGGGACTGCCCAGTATGGGCCAATAGGCCCGCTGCAGTTTCCTCCATTCTTATGTTCTTATGTTCAGTTCCACCTCCCGGCCAGACGCATCACGGAGGAGGAACAGTGAAGATTTTTGTGAATGTAAACTTGTTGTGCTGTTTAGTTAGACTGTGTGTGGTGCATAGACTTACTGACTCTTGTTATTATTATTATTATTATTATTATTATTATTATTATTATTATTATCACTATCATTATCATTATCATTATCATCATCATCATCAGTAGTAGTAGTATTTGACTGTTTATAAAGATTTTGATTGACGAAACAACATATAAACAAGTATACTGTATAATGGTGCAAAGAACAAATAATTGATAAATAATTAGTTAGTTCGTAAAATACTATTAATTCTTTAATTGTTTGTGAATCAATTATCAACTTTATTCCTTCCCTTTATCTTTTTCATTCCCATTCCTTCTCTCTATCTCCCTTTTCCATCTCCCCGCCCCCCTTCCGCTTCTTTCCTTCCCTCTCCCCTCCGCTCCTTCCCTCTTCCCCTCTCTTCCTTCATTTTCCGTGCATCCTGTACTGAAGGTAATTAATTATTGTTTTGTCTTTATTTCCAGGTAATTGTGTAGCCATTTGGTGGCAGGTGGAGGCTGCGAGGACCCCCAGGTGAAGTACAGTCCTATTGCTCTCAGTCCTTTGTTACGTGTTTACCTGTTAACTCAACCCTTCGTCAGGAATCGTCAGGATGAGCTCCCGTAAGTGTCCAAATTTGGTGGTGTGAGACGTATTATAGCTCTTCCCGTTCTCTGTGTCATGTCAAGGTTGTCAGAAATTAGCTGCATGGTCGTGTGAGTTGTGTAGTTAGCTCAGGAAGAACTGTCGTAATTTTAGAGAAAGCGGGTCACAGAGATCAAACACACACACACACACACACACACACACACACACACACACACTCCTGCACTGTGTTGTAGGTAAAGTTGTCATGACAGGGCAGAGGGCTCATGTTGACCTAATAAACACTTGGCAAATTTTCTATTACTTTTGGGGGGTTCAGCTTCATCGTTTCGTTTCCTGGATAATGTATGTTTGTGTTTTTATCTGAGTCGTTGTCTTTTTATCCTAGGCTGTGGTTTATGTTGTCTCTCCTTAAGACATATGTGTGTTCCTATATTAACACGTCGTCTATACCAGCCAATATATACTCTATCCTGGTAATACTTCTCCCACAAGTTCCTTCACACCTTCCTTCATGTTCCTTCAATCCATCTCTACACTTCACACACTCCCTGCCCTCTCTGCAACTTATTCCAGGTAATCTTCACGTTATTCATGAAGGGGAGACATTAATTTAATGTGGACAAATGTAAAGTACTTAGTCTAGGAGATGTAAGCAGAGAAACCAGATATTAGATGAACAACGATGTTATAGAGAAATCCGACTGTGAGAAAGATTTAGGAGTAATGATAAGTAGGAATCTTAAATCAAGTAAACAATGTGTATTTGCTCGAAACAAGGCGAACAAAGTACTTGGGTTCATACAACGATGTGTCAGTTACAAGACTAGTGAGATTATCCTAAAACTATATCTTGCGCTTGTGAGACCTCACTTGGATTACGTGGTTCAGTTTTGGTCACCGTACTACAGAATGGATATAGAAAACCGAGAAAGAATTCAGAGGAGAATGATAAGACTAATCCCGGTTAAAGCATCTTAATCTGCACTCCCTCGAGAGACGTAGAGTGAGGGGCTATATGATCAAGGTGTATAAATGGAAGTCAGAGCTAAACCAAAGGTGATATAACAAAGGTACTCAAACTATCCAACCAGGAGCGAACTCGTAACAATGATTTTAAATCAGACAAATTTTCGATTTAGGCGAGAAATAGGTAAACATTGGTTTGGAAATAGAGTAGTGGACGAGTGGAACAAGTTACCAAACACCATCATTAACTCGAATACGCTGGGTAGCTTCAAACATAGGTTGGATGGATATATAAGCGATAGGGGTTGGGTGTAAATGGGACTGCCCAGTATGGGCCAATAGGCCCGCTGCAGTTTCCTCCATTCTTATGTTCTTAAGGGAACATCGCGCCAAATGCAGGTAACATCAGGTGTCTTGCTAATTCCTGTACCCTGGATGACTCTCTGTCCCGAGTGTGTATAGGTAAAATGCCTGGGTATATTTTAGTTTACTCACCGTGGTATCTGGATCAACGCGGTGGTATAACAGGGACTACTATACGCGGCGTAAATACTTAAGTCCCGGTTTGGCTCTTCTCTCCCCAGGTGAGGTATATGGCATGTGTTGCTCTAATGACTCGGGTACACTCACAGCTGGTCCATCCTTCTTCCTGCCATCTGAAACTCATTTTCCCCGCCTGGGAGGACGGCAGCTGGGCAGGTTGTAAACCCAGTAATTGGGATGTTAGCTGCTTTATGGCACTTTCTTGCCCCCCACCCCACTCCCTGCTGGCACACGGTCTTTGGCCCAGCTCAACTGTTTTTGGGGAGGACCTGACAGATGTTTCTTAGCCTATGTAATTTTCTTTGACTAAGCAGATGTTTGATTTTTATTAGGGAGTCGGGAGTCTCGGGGGGTGTAAGGGGTCGGGGGTTAGGTGGTCAGGGAGGGGTTAGGGGGTCTAGGGCGTTACCGGGCAGAAAGTCACCAGGACGTCACCAGGCAGAAAGTCACCAGGACGTCACCAGGCAGAAAGTCACCATGCTGACAGCTTCACCAGCGTGGCACATCTTCAAACAACAAGAAGGTCCCCACGGCCAACCTTCGGCTGATGTAATACTCTGAGGGCCACGCTGGCAGAAATAGTTTGGGTGAAGAGGGGGAGGAGGGTAGAGACGAGAGGAGGCCAGGAGGGAAGAAGGTGGAGATGAAAGGAGGCCAGGAGGGAAGAGGAAGGAAGGAGGAACATGAAGATGAGGTGAAGCCAGGTCACTGAGGGGATGGGAGAGGAGGAAAGGAAGATATGAAATAAAGTTGTAGGACTGTAGGTGATGAATAACACAAGGTGAAGGTGACAAATGCGGCCGGATGGGGGTGACGATTGACGCCAGGTGAAAGTATAAGTGAGGTGCGTGTAAGTAACGCAAGCAAGGTGAAGGTGAAGGCGGTGAGTGATGGGAACAAGAATCTAGATAAACAAAGTGAGTCACCCAGTCGGCGTCCCACGTGGTCGACGCTTTACTACCTTGTTGACAAAAATCAGCTGACTGGCGGTACACAAGAATCAGCTGGCGGCAGTCGTGAGTCCCCTCCATCAAAGGCGCGCTGGGCCCAAGGGGAGGAGGGAACGGCTGGTGGAAGGTGAGAGGGGACATGAATGGCTGAAGAAGAAGAAAGGGGAAGAGGTTGAACGAATGACTGAAAAGAAAAGGGCATTTGTGGTAGTGGAGGCCTTCTTTGATGTAGTAGTAGTGGTGGTATTTGTAGGAACAGGGTATAGAAGTGTTGGTGATAGTGGTAGGAGCAGGTAGTAGTAGTGGTGGTGGTGGTAGGAGCAGGTAGCAGTAGTGATGGTGGTAGGAACAGATAGTGGTAGTGGTGGTAGTAGAAGCCGGTTGTGTTGAGGTGGTGTTGGTAGCAAAAAAAATAAAGTGTGTTGTGATTTGTGGGTTAGTGGTTAAAATCCGGTTGTGTTGTGGTAATGGCGGTAGAACTAGAAGCAGGTAATGGTGGTGATAGTGGTGGTCGCGGCGGTGTATTTGATGAGAGAAAGTAAATATGACTACACCTGACTAAATATACTCTATGTTGTCGCTGGTGTGGGTTCACGTTTATCCCTGGGTATATATATATATATGTGTGTCAAGAAGCTCAGGTAAAGGTTCAGGTGTAGCCTTGATTGTGTTAGATCGTTTGAAGGTTCGTTGTGTTTTTATTGACATTGTCTAAAACTCGACTCAAGGCTCACAATGCGACCCTCGGCGCTTGGTTTGTAAATATTAATTGTCTCAAACTTTACAAAACTTATTTCAAGGTTACTTTTGTTCTCTGGTGAATAAGTTCCTGTTGAAGTTAATTATATTTAATGGGTTAATAATGTCCCTCAGTGATAGGGGTCAGAGGCTTGTGTTAGGGTATAATTTATGTTCCTAACCTAACCTAAACCTATTTGTTGTTCCTTCCGTTTTATTAATTTGTGTGAAATGATATTGCGTTGGTCCTCTAGGGGGGGCGGGGGGTCGTCCTCCACCATGGGCGCTGAACTATAAACGTAGTAATTAAGATAATATGTACGGGAAGTTGTCATTCATTCACCAGGTGTGTGTGTGTGTGTGTGTGTGTGTGTGTGTGTGTGTGTGTGTGTGTGTGTGTGTGTAATAATAATAACATGTATTAATATGTAATAATAATATGTGTGTAATAACAATATGTGTAATATATATATATGTATATATATATGTATATATATATGTATATGTATATATGTATATGTATATGTATATGTATGTATATGTATATATATATGTATATGTATATATGTATATCTATATGTATGTATATGTATATGTATATATATGTATATGTATATGTATATGTATATATATATGTGTGTGTGTGTGTGTGTGTGTGTGTGTGTGTGTGTGTGTGTGTGTGTGTTTTTTTTTCATTATTTAAAAGTACAGAAAGACGCCAAATATTCACACAAAAAATAAGATCTAGTCGCAGCTGTTTTGTTGAAGTTCAGTTGAAAGGAGACGAATTAGTAAGTAAGTTGCATAAGAACGAAAGTCATAGTTACATTAGTCATCAGTCCTAATAGACCCCAGATAGTGGACCCCAGTCATAATGGTAAAGTTAGAGCGGGGCCTATTAGTGCTTTAACCCGTTTGTAACCAGTCCCAAGTCCTCTCATAATACCTCACACTCACTGTACTGTACTGTATCACTATACTCCATTACCTCAGTCACTACCGTTAATGTATGGTGTCATTATAGGAGTTTTATCACCATTACTGTATCACTGTTGACGGTATCATTGTATCACTATCATTGTATCACTTGCCGGCATCACTGCATCCATCTCTCAAGAGCCCCACAAGGTATCGAGGTCACGGTGATGGCGGGTGTTATTCGACTCGAGATTTACCTGTTGGTTTTACGAGCATTGAGTAATGCTGACGTCAAGCTGAGGAGATGAAACTAACAATGTTGCGGCCATAAATGTCAGTGGCCAGAGAGAGAGAGAGAGAGAGAGAGAGAGAGAGAGAGAGAGAGAGAGAGAGAGAGAGGACACCCCCTTTTTGACTTGTGTGAGCATCTGAGGAACTCTGCTGAATACATCGACGTAAGAACTTTATATTTGGACTCAATAGATGAAAGAGAATTTGGAGTTTTGATTCGGATTTTTGTGTGGGTTATCAGACATCTTATCTCTGGGCGGAAAATTCTGCTCAATCGAGGCTGAGTTAGTTGAGGGACGTCGTCGTGTAGGTGGGAGGGACGGCCTGACCTGATCCCTCCCAGGTGGATATACAGTGTGTGGGTGATGGCCGTGTTCACAAGACCTGCTGATCGTGGGAGTAAAGATAGAGTTAGATGAGACGGTATACTGAGGTGAGTAAGAGACACGTGATGGTGTGTAGGTGTGAGGGAGGGAGGGCATGGCAACGAGGGGTAGAAGGTGGAGGAGAGAGAGGGATGGAGGGAGGGAGGGAGGGAGGGATAGATGCA
>NW_024733126.1:10292861-10349451 GCF_018991925.1 Homarus americanus | reverse complement strand
AGGTAAATAATCCATTTATATAATACTTCTGTTGATGAGACAGGGGCCATTACATATGTCTATGTTGGGACTTGGTTGCCAGATGTGGGTTGTAATGTAAGGAAGAGCTTAGTATGCCCTTAGCAAAGTTGTTTAATATGTCCTTAAAAACAGGTGTAGTACCAGAATCCTGGAGGATAGCGAATGTAATACCGATTTTCAAGAAGGGGGATAGATCACTATCCTCTAACTACCGCCCAATCAGTCTAACATCAATAGTAGGCAAATTACTGGAAGCAATCATTTCAAACTATTCGAAACCACCTGGAGAAGCACCGATTGATCAATGATTCCCAGCATGGCTTTACAAGCAGACGTTCTTGTCTAACTAATCTATTAACATTCTTTTCATCAGTTTTCGAATCTGTGGACGAGGGGCACAATTATGATGTGGTATATCTCGACTTTAGCAAGGCCTTCGAGAGAGTCCCCCACAAAAGACTAATTAGAAAGGTAGAAGCACATGGCATCAAAGGTAACATCCTTAAATGGATTAGGGCGTGGTTACAGGACAGGAAACAGCGAGTGAGCATTAACGGCACTCAGTCCCATTGGAGCAACGTCACAAGTGGAGTTCCACAAGGCTCAGTACTTGGACCATTATTATTTATTATATACATAAACGACATAGGTATCGGCATAGACAGCAACATAAGTAAATTTGCTGATGACACTAAAATAGGAAGTTATTAAATCTGACGAGGACTCCGCAAAACTACAGGAAGATCTAAACAAATTTTTCGAATGGTCTGAAAAATGGCAGATGAAATTCAACGTGGACAAATGTAAAGTACTCAGTATAGGAGATGTAAATAGGGAAACCAGATACCAGATGAACAACGATGCCATAGAGAAATCCGACTGCGAGAGAGATTTAGGAGTAATGATAAGTAGGAACCTTAAGCCAAGTATACAATGCGTTTTTGCTCGTAACAAGGCTAATAAAGTACTTAGGTTCACACAAAGGAGTGTTAGTTACAAGACTAGCGAGGTCATCCTAAAACTGTATCTTGCGCTTGTGAGACCACACATGGATTACGCAGTTCAGTTCTGGTCACCGTATTACAGAATGGATATAGAATTCTTGGAAAGAATTCAGAGGAGATTGACAAGACTAATCCCTAGCATTAGGAACCTTGAGTATAGAGACAGGTTAAGGCATCTTAATTTGCACTCCCTCGAGAGACGCAGAACGAGGGGCGACCTGATAGAGGTGTATAAGTGGAAGTCAGGGCTTAACAAAGGGGACATTACAAAGGTACTCAAACTATCCAACCAGGAGCGAACTCTTAACAATGGTTTTAAATTAGACAAATTTGATTTAGGCGTGAAATAGGTAAACACTGGTTTGGAAACAGAGTAGTAGATGAATGGAACAAGTTACCAAATATCATCATTAACTCGAATACGCTGAATAGCTTCAAACATAGGTTGGATGCTTATATGAGCAATAGGGGTTGGGTGTAAACGGGACTGCCCAGTATGGGCCAATAGGCCCGCTGCAGTTTCCTCCATTCTTATGTTCTTATGTTCTTAATGGTTGCTAGGTAACAGCCCACGTCCCGAGACTTTTCACGACCTGGGACTGGCCCATATATGGGTCAGGTATGATTATGTTTCTCTGCCCATACCATACACCTGTGATAAGGCAGCCAATCAGGGAGCAGGAGCGGTGAGGCGTGAAAGGTGAAGGTGTGGCAGCAGCAGCAGGGCGTCCTCCCTCCCTCACTGTGAGTGTCAAGGGTGAGGCTCTGATGATAACGAGAAGTAGTCATGACCTAGATAACAGGGTGTGTGTGTGTGTGTGTGTGTGTGTGTGTGTGTGTGTGTGTGTGTGTGTGTGTGTGTGTGTGTGTGTGTGTGTGTGTGTGTGTGTGTGTGTGTGTGTGTGTGTGTGTGTGTGTGCGGGTTCATTATGAAGGACGTGGTCAACTTCCCGGTTTGCTCATGTTCCATGATACACGGTCACCTTCCCTTCCTCCTGGTACACCACTCCACAGTCTAAGTACTGTACCAGACAGGATACTGATATTGAAACACAGATACAGAGTGGATGATAAGAACAATTGAAAGCCGGGCTCTCGTAGTGCCACCTGAGATATACTATACATGACCATGACCATAGAACGGTGTCATCGCACTTACATGTAGAAGATCGTCTGTTTTATGCGACTTTAACATCTAAGTTAAATGATCAGGTTACGTTGCGTTACGTTAAATCGCATGAAACAGACGATCGTCCAAGTGAGACGTAATCCCTGGAGCAGCACCTGGAGTCCCTCAACATTACCATCCTTAGGTGTCAGACATTCACGAGTCCACCCCATAATAAACGTCAGTGAAGTCAGCAGCACCTGGAAAATATCTTCTGCCCCGTGATGATATACTTATTAAGACATCACCAGGCAAAGGTTCGCCAGCGTTCTTGCATGCATTGGCGTTCTTGTCTAGTATAAGTAAAAAGTATAACCTTGTGACAGGTGGTTTTGTTTACTGTGTGTACGAGGAAGGAAGGTGTCGGTGGGAGGCGTTTGGTGGTTGTGTCTGAATAGTGAGAGACTTGGCACGGATAGTGACGTGAGACCTGACAAGGTCAACCCAACATTGCCTCCAGGGTGTGTCGACCAAGTCTACCTTGTAGAAGGTAAATGACACCTGTTCTCTTAAGAAAAAGGGGAGAGTAGGTTCCAGAAAGAGCAGAAGTCAACAGCTTTCTCCTCGCGTTACAGCTGTCGATCACTTGTAAAGTATTAGTGACCATAATACCCGAATATAGGTGAGAAAGATCCTTGGTGAAGGGCGGCGCCTGATGTACCTACTATTTGGTTTAAAGGAAAGGCAGTTTATAATTTATCCCCGGCTGATCACGTGATTGGTACCAGGCATCCAAAGACTTCAAAATCAGCCATTGCATTGGACATCGTTGATGCCATTGGTCGGGTCTAGCACGAGGGTCTCCTTACAAAACTTCAGTCGCGAGGAATCCACGGAAAAGTTTTAGAACTCCTCGGTGACCCTGAGTGGACGTGCTCTGAGGGTCGTCCCAAACTATGCAGACTCCTCAAGTCTCCTGAGTGGGGCTGGGAAGTGTTGTTGAACTTCGAATAATGTGATGCTTTAAGCCTTACAGCCTATATACCGAAGCCTTTGTGTATGCAAGAGAGAACTAACCGTCTACACTACACACCATCAACATGGTCTTGTGGTCACATTAACCTGTGCTAGACTATGACGGGTAACTTCTGCCGCTTAAAACAACACCTGAGACAGGGGGACAGAGTGATTGTATACAACAATGACGTGGGCGTTTTGGGTATTGAATTCTTTTTTGGAGATGAAGGTAGTAGAGGCCTTGAGAACCATCTCGCACATATTAGACAGCAAAAGCTTGGCACCACTCCGAGGACGACCAGACTAAAGAGCTGTTGCCACAAAAAGCTCGACCAACGACATAGTCACCTTGACGTACCGTACAGCGCTCTACAGCATCACGTCACCAACATAACTCACCTTACTAGAAGTATTAGTAAGTGTTATCAACTAAAAAGTATTAAAAAACAGTAAGTGTGTTGACCAACTGAGTCTTCCAACTGAGTCTTCCTGCTCACAGATGGCTTCAGTAAAACCCCACAATAAAACTCTCCTGTTGGGTTAGGTTTAACATGACCCAGGGCAGAATAACAGGTCTTAGCCAGTAGAAAAACAAACAAACATGGATAGAAAGTTCCAGTTCAATACTTGTTTCACCTACCTCGTCATGTTATAGTGTAAACGAAGAAAATAAGTGAGGGAGGTTGAGGTTCGCGGTCACCAAACAGGAAGACTCTACCGTACCTGCTGCCTCACTTGTATAGTAGAGTCATCTGGTACCCTGGACGATGTTTTTGTGTGGGGTGGGTGGGTAGGGAGGAGGGGACCTAGGGGGAAGGGAAGATGAGGGGCTGGCAGACAGGTAGGTCGTCATATGGGGTGAACGTGGGCCATGATCACCCATACACACACACGGTAGTAGCGCCAACCCACCCCCACCTCCTCAAGTATGTGAAGCTATTTACTACCACCTGGGAGAGGATACAGACACTCACTCACTCACTCACCTCCCTTCCCTTCCCTTCCCCTCCCCCTTCCTTCCCTTCCCCTCCCCCTTCCTTCCCTCCCTCCACGGAACTCTAGATGGAGGGAACCGGATCTCAGCAGTGACCTCCTCTCCCCCGCACCACCTGGCTGCTGTCTGGACAATACTTGCGGCTCCTTCTTCGAATATCTTCCCCCTCATTACCAGCTATATTGACTTGATCATGGGGGTGAGGTGGGGAGGGAAGGAACGAGGGGGCGGGGAGGGAAGGAATGAGGGGGGCGGGGAGGACGTGAGGCAGGTGGGTAAGGGATGGATGGGGTGAGGTAGGCAGGGGTGAGATGGGAAGGGGAGGAGTGAGGTAGGCGGGGACGGTAGGAATGAGGTGGAGAGAAATGGGGTGGAGAGAAATGGGAAGGGGAAAAGTTAAGAAGTATGGTGGAGAGGGGAGGAGTGAGAGGGGTGTGGGTGAAGAGGGGATGAGGTTGGGGATAAGATGATGAGGGGTGAGGGAATGAATAGTGGAGGAATGAGGGGGTGAGCTAGGGCGGAGAGGAGTAAGGGAGTGAGTTTAGAGTGAAGGGGAAGTTTAAGGTGAGGTGAAGGAGATGGAGTGGTGAGATGATGGAGGACTGGGAGTGATGGTGTGGTGGGGGAGCTGTGATGGTGAGAAAGAGGAGGGAGGGTGTGTGATGGGGGAAGAGCTGAGGATAAAGAGCGGAATGTGTGTGTGTGTGATGGCGAGAGTCAGGTTATACTGGATGTGTGGGCGTTAAGTCTGTTCCAGTGTACCAGGGAGCCGTATAGGTGTAACAACAAGTCGCATGGCGTAAGTAAACACTCATTAGAATGTTAGCGCCGTTTATCACTAATTTTATCTGGTTGTTTTAATGACACAGTAAAGGAAAATGTAAACAAAAAATCTTATAATATTTTAATACTTAGATAATAAACAGATGTATTTTAAGAGATGATTTAAAAGAAAGGGAGCGTAGTCTTTGCTCGGATGGGTGGGGGTAAGTTGTTCCACACCTAAACAACGGGATATTTTACGGAGGTCTGGGACTGAGAGGAACCCATGGAGAGTGGTCTTAGTAGGTCTTTTTTGTTTTAATAGCTCTGGGTGTTCTTAGTAGGTCTGGGTGGCTTAGTAGCTCTGGGTGGCTTAGTAGGTCTGGGTGGCTTAGTAGGTCTGGGTGTTCTTAGTAGGTCTGGGTGTTCTTAGTAGGTCTGGGTGGCTTAATAGCTCTGGGTGGCTTAGTAGGTCTGTGTCATAAGCTGTATCTCTGATTATTCCAGAACAGGAAATAATTATTTTTGAAGTGATTAACTGATTTATAATCAAATAGACCACAGCAGTAAGTGTTAATATCCTCAAATTTTAACATTTTCAATTTAATCAACTGGGCGTGTATCAAGTTACCAAGGAGAGGTCGTGGGTGTGTGTAGGCGTGTGTTGTGGTGATGGTCGTAGGCCGGAGCATGATCAGCGCCTTCACCACGCCTTCCACCACGCCTTCCACCACGCCTTCACTACGCCTCCACCACGCCTTCCACCACGCCTCCACCACGCCACCACGCCTTCCCCACCCCTCCACCCCTTTCCCACCCCTCCACCACGCCTTCCGCACGCCACCACGCCTTCCCCACCCCTCCGCCACGCCTGCATTACACCACCACGCCTTCCCTGCACCTTCCCACACACCTACACCACCTCTCCACCACGCCTCGACCACGCCTTCACCACGCCCCCATATCTGTTAAGCACATGCAGTAGTAATTGATATTAAATAACTTTTAGTGTAATTTGAAGGGACAAGGAAAGAGGGCTATCTATCTATCTATCTATCTATCTATCTATCTATCTATCTATCTATCTATCTATCTATCTATCTATCTATCTATCTATCTATCTATCTATCTATCTGTCTATCTGTCTGTCTGTCTGTCTGTCTGTCTCTGTCTGTAGAAAGTGACAGGTAGGGGTGAAAACAACTGAATAAACTCGCTCATTATCCTCAAACTTCCCATTGATAACCAATAAGCAAAACCACTACTGAACTTCTACCACCGCATTGATTCACAGTGTCTCGGTGCTTCATGTCAAGTCACTGTGCATACTAAAGTCTCGGGGGTTCGTTCATGCCGACTCTCACGTACGAACCACCTCCCTCTGTCCACGAGCTAATGTTAATTCTTCTTACCTGTAGACCTGTATACCTGTAGGCCTTATTAAGTCACTTGTGTAGTCTGGTGTGTTATTTTTGTTGTTCTTTGTGTGTGTGTGTGTGTGTGTGTGTGTGTGTGTGTGTGTGTGTGTGTGTGTGTGTGTGTGTGTGTGTGTGTGTGTGTGTGTGTGTGTGTGTTTCCTTTCTTAAAATCAATGTGTTTGTCTTACCTGTAAAAATCTGAGTAAAATGATGTTATATTCCTAATCTTTAATACCTATACTATACAGTGCCTTTAACCCTTTGAGTACGATGACTTAACCCCTTGAGTACGATGATTTAACCACTTGAGACTGATGACTTAATCCCTTGAGAATGATGACTTAACCCCTTGAGAATGATGACTTAACCCCTTGAGTACGATGACTTAACCCCTTGAGAATGATGACTTAACCCCTTGAGAACGATGACTTAACCCCTTGAACACGCTGCCTTTACGTTGATACTAAATATTGTCAAACGCGTCCAGTTAGGTTAGGAGCAGAGTTGTTTGTGAAGGCAGAGAAGTGATTACGTAACTGCTTAAAGAATGAGATGAGTTAATCCCCCCCCCACCACACACACACACACACACACACACACACACACACACACACACATACACTCTAGGAAATATTGATTGGTTAGGTCAAGAAAAGCGAGGTTTACGTTAGGTTTTGGTTAGGGTTGGTTGGGATTGGTTAGGTTTTGGTTAGGGTTGGTTGGGATCGGTTAGGTTTTGGTTAGGGTTGGTTGGGATCGGTTAGGTTTTGGTTAGGGTTGGTTGGGATCGGTTAGGTTTTGGTTAGGGTTGGTTGGGATCGGTTAGGGTTTTGCTTAGGTTGGTTGGGGATCAAGGTTAGGTTTTGCCAGGGGTTAGTTGGGACTTGGTTAGGCTTTGGCTAGTTGGTCAGATCGGTTAGGTTTTGCTAGGGTTGGTTGGGACTTGCTAGGTTTTGGTTAGGCTGGCTGGGATCGGCTAGGCTCTTGGCTAGCTTGCTGGGATCGGTTAGGCTTTGCTAGGCTGGTTGGGATCAGTTAGGCTTTGCTTAGGCCGGTGGGATCGGTTAGGTTTTGGTTAGGGTTGGTTGGGATCGGTTAGGTTTTGGTTTAGGGTTGGTTGGGATCGGTTAGGTTTTGGTTAGGGTTGGTTGGGATTGGTTAGGTTTTAGTTAGGGTTGGTTGGGATCGGTTAGGTTTTAGTTAGGGTTGGTTGGGATCGGTTAGGTTTTAGGTTTGGTTAGGATAGGTTTGGGTTAGTAAGGGTGGGCGTTGATATTATTATTATTATTGTTGTTGTTGTTATCACTAACACTGTTATTGTTAGAGTAATTCCCTGTATTCTATTCTTAACACGATACACGAGCTGGTTTATCGCTGACGTCAACTTCCCCCTTCACCCTCTCCCCTCCACAGCCCTTCCCTCTTCACCCTTCCCCATTTACATCCATATTTACCCTTACACTCGCCGTCCCTTTACACACACTCCCACTACACCCTCCCCCAGTTCTCTTCCCCATCACAGTTCTCTTCTACACCTCTCTCCTTCTTACCTCTCTCTTCCCTACACCCTCCCTACACCCCTCTCCCCCTACTGCCTCTACACCCCTCTCCCCCTACAGCCCTCTGCACCCTTCTCCCCAACATTACACTTCTCCCCCTTTCCCCAACCCCTTTACTCCCCCTTCCCCCCCGACGTGATCACTGGCTTGGAATTTAAATCTGATATTTTTGGTGGGTTTGGCCTTACGACCCGCCGCCTTGTGGGTGTGTGTGAGGGCGTGACTGTACCTCCCTGACCACTGGGCCTTGACTGGCTATCCGACCCAAGCTTTGACTGGGACTCTGTACTTTGTGCTGTTTTGGTCCGTTACAGCCCAGGGTGTTGTAATGTGTGTGTATGTGTTCCGGTCAGCAATAACTCGACAGTTATGTAATGTGTTGTAATGACTGTAATGGCAGCTTAATAACGCCATATTGTGTTTTTATTTCTTCATGGTGTGTCACTGAGAAGGTCAGGCATAAGGGTTCGCGTTAAGCTTCGAGGCCAGTCAACGCAGAGTGACAGGGACTAGTTACGGGGTCAACCAACCAGGGGTCATGCAATTATCATAGAAGGTCACTTGTCATGGGGACACTGGAGGTCACTAACTTGGCATAGGGTCATTGAAGGTCACTTGTCTTGGGGTCACTGGAGGTCACTAACTTGGCATGGGGGTCATTCTAGGTCACTTGAAATGGGGTCACTGAAGGTAAATAACTTGGCATGGGGGTCATTGATGGTCACTTCATGGGGTCACCGAAGATCACTTGGTCACTTAACATAGGGTCACTAAAGGTTACTTGTCAGGGGGGTCACTGAGGGTCACGTGGTTCACCTAAGGTCAGGAGGTGTCTCGTTTGGGGAAGAAGTTGAAGCTGTTCTCTCCCGGTCTATTAACCATCTCGGGTCACCTCAAGATCAGACACCCAAATTATTTCACCTGAACATGAACCGCCTCAATGCTAACACAACACAACACAACACAACACAACACAACACAATCTA
The DNA here is from genome assembly GCF_018991925.1 of Homarus americanus. Lineage (NCBI taxonomy): Eukaryota > Metazoa > Arthropoda > Malacostraca > Decapoda > Nephropidae > Homarus > Homarus americanus. Next base: position 10,340,582 of record NW_024733126.1, on the reverse strand, counting down.
ATTTAACCTAACCTACCATAACATAACCTAACCTAACTTAACCTAACCTAACCCTCATTTGAAATAAACTTAACCAACCCAAATAAAACCTAACCTAACCTAATAAAACCTAGCCTAACTTAACCAAACCAAAATAAAACCTAACCTAACCCCAAGGTAGCGTTAGATGTATATAATATCAATAGGTGAAATAAGTTGGGTGTCTAATCTTCAGGTGATCTAATATTTTTCGTGTGTTTTCAATCATAAATATATCAACGACGCGAGCCTCTATTTACGTCTTAACTAACGAGGTATAGTTTATCTCGTACTAACCACCCTCTCTTCCCCCTCTCTCTCCTTTTCCCCTCCCTCTCCCTTCTCTCCCTCCCTTCTCCCTGTCTCCCTTCTCTCCCTTCCCCTCCCTTCTCCCTGTCTCCTCTCCCTTTTCCTTCTCTCCCCTCTCTCCCCCTCCCTCTCTCTCGTCCCCCCTCTCTCACTCTCCTGCCTCAGTATCTCTCGAGGCTCTTATCTCACTGGGTAATGAGCTTTGGTCGTAACAAGTCAGATAGAGGTGATGTGTCGTGGTCTAGGGTGTGTGAGGGTGTGTTAGGGTGTGTGTGGGGGCGGGGGGGTTTTAGGGTATGTGAAGGTCGTGTGAGGATGTATGAGAGATGTGTGTGTGTGTGTGTGTGTGTGTGTGTGTGTGTGTGTGTGTGTCCTTCCTCGTACTCGTCCACTTCCTCCATAAATTAAGGAAAATAAACTTGCATGACGATTTTATCTTTTTTTTGTGATTAATCCTATTTTTTGCACTTTTTTTAATATATTTTTTTTTAGTTTTACAATTTACGTTTTACGCCTTAATTTGACACTTTTTTTTATATATATTTACATTTTTTGGGGTTATTTTACACTTTTTATATCTGGTTGTACATGATCATCCCCAAAACACGCCCAATCTGACCCTTCTGATGGATGTATTTTCGGTGAACGGAAATAAAGTCACAGGAAATAACGTCACAGAAAAAGAAAGTCACAATTTTAGCGAAGAAAAAAAAATCACAGGGAAAAAAGTTACAATTAAAATAATAAAACAAACAGTATTTTTCAAGTGAGTTATTAATTAGGTTGGGTTGGGTTAGGTTGGGTTGGGTTGGGTTAGGTTAGGTTGTGCCGCCTAACACATCCAATTAAGTTAACCAGCCTTGTTACCTTGTTCCTGACGACGATGACATTAAACAGGTAGAAATAGAAGTACATAATTAACCATCATCTATAAGGTAATGAAGGTACAACACACGATACAATTTATTTCATATATACGTGACAAGATTAATTACTTTCAGGTGTAAACTGATCACCTGTCCTAGATTACGGGGATTCGGTAACTACAGGTAAATTTTCTGTGTAATTATAGTTTGTAAAGGTGGACGTTGGGGGGAAGGGTGAGGGGGGTGATAATAACTCTTCTGTATCACTATCATCCCGGAAGTCCCCCCTCCCCCACCTCCCCACCCCCCTCCCCCCTACCCTTTATCCCACTTGCTGCCATCTGGTGGTGGACTTGGAAAACACTCGGCTACCTAGAATTAGAAATAGGTTTGTTTTATTAAGCTGTATTACCATAAATTACAGGTGTTTAGTAGTTACAGGTGTTTTGGAGTTACAGGTGTTAAGGATAGTTACAGGTGTTTAGTACTATTACAGTTGTTTGGTAGTTACAGGTGCTAAGTACAGTTACAGTTGTTAAGGATAGGTACAGGTGTTTACTACAGTTACAGTTGTTTAATACAGTTAGTTACAGTAATATTCCTTGAAGGAGTTGCCATAACCTACATACGGATACAGCTGTACCTGAAACCTGATTGTAACCTTGTCATGTACACAGTATTACAGCGAGTGTATCGTTAAGAAGGAGGGCGTTGGCCTGTACCATGATGTCATCTGTATTCCCGGTACAGTCTTGTTACATTACCTACAAGTTCTGAATAAACATACATTCCTGTATTTGTGTATGAATATGTGATAGTACAGTGAATAAGGTTTGGAGGTCGCTGTAGTATTCATAGTCTGTCTTATGTATACTGATAGTCTTAGTATACATAGTCTGTCTTATGTATACTGATAGTCTTAGTATTCATAGTCTGTCTTATGTATACTGATAGTCTTAGTATACATAGTCTGTCTTATGTATACTGATAGTCTTAGTATTCATAGTCTTTCTTATGTATACTGATAGTCTTAGTATTCATAGTCTGTCTTATGTATACTGATAGACTTAGTATTCATAGTCTGTCTTATGTATACTGATAGTCTTAGTATTCATAGTCTGTCTTATGTATACTGATAGTCTTAGTATTCATAGTCTGTCTTATGTATACTGATAGTCTTAGTATACATAGTCTGTCTTATGTATACTGATAGTCTTAGTATTCATAGTCTGTCTTATGTATACTGATAGTCTTAGTATTCATAGTCTGTCTTATGTATACTGATAGTCTTAGTATACATAGTCTGTCTTATGTATACTGATAGTCTTAGTATTCATAGTCTGTCTTATGTATACTGATAGTCTTAGTATTCATAGACAACATTACTGCTATGAATCAGACCCACCATTAAACAGTCACACTCCCTGTAGCTAAAAATGTCTCCCGTCTCATACACTTGTTTCTTTTTCTCCCCAGGTAAGAGTTGCGGCACCATACCTGGACTAGCTGGCTGCCCCCTCCCCCCCTCACCGTCATCAGGTAAGTCCTCTACTCGTGTTGATTATTATTCACAGGTCATAAACTGAAGGCTCTGTTAGGACTTGTGTGGGTGTGGCTCTGAGAAGAATGTATGTCCGTGTCTTTGTTTTCAGCCGACACGACGATGGCGGACTACAAACATGGCTTAGGTGTTTTATAAGTTAGGTGTGTGTTTGCGGGATGGGGGAGAGGGGGGGGGGGAGATATTATCAGTCTTGTTTTAGGAGTTTGATTATAAATATGACTAGAGGGTTTTATAAGCCATGTGTGTGTGTTGAGATATTATCAGTAGTGTTGGGAGAATCTGGCTATGCAAGTATGGCTGAAGAGAACGTTGAACTCGGGAGGGTGACTCTTGTGTCTTAAAGAGTACAAGAGTGGACCACAGTATGTCTCATGAAACAGCCCAAGGGAAGACATTGGTGGTCAAAGTCAAGTCTGAGTGTGTCTAGTGCCAGGTCAGGTGTCTATGGTCCCAAGACTCGTAATGGCACTCCTGGCACTCCGGGCAATCAGTCATTAGCGCCTGGCGTTTCACCTCAACCCATAATGAAGCGCTTAATGGATCTTACAAGCAGGTAAACATTTCGCCCGACCCATCACTGTAGAGGCACTGTACAAGTATCAAGCGGTGGCACTACCCTCCCCTCCCCCCTCCTCCTCCCACAACCTCTGGAGTGCCGCTATTGATGGGTCGGAGTGAATCATCGAGGTCATATAATTTTTTTTTTTTAGTAATTATATTTTTGTTTTCGCTAAAGGTAAATACCACAACAAATTTATTAACTCTACAGTATATAAAGTGAAAATATCGAGTTACTTAATACTATGGATAAATACCTCAGAACATTTTCCTCTCAACCGTAAGTACTGAGTTATTTTAAAGCACGTTTACAATTTTGCCGGAGTAACGAGTTCTCGGTATTTCCTGGAAACAAGTTTTTATGCGAGTTTTTTTCCGCGAACAACCAAGTGTTACTTTTTCCCGGAGTCGCAAATTAAATCCACCAGTTTCGCCATGAACCGCGGCCGACTTTCCGAATTTCCTGGAAATAGAGTTGTCGTGTTTTCCTGTAACCAGAGCGTTGCTAAGTTTCCTTGGGCAACATTTTCCCGGAAGAGGACCTATCCAAACTTACGGTGAGTGAATAAACTTCGGTAAATAATGAAGTTTTATTTTTTCCTTAGAATAAAATGATCATATTTGTTCCTAAGTTAATTTTTTCCTTGAGAGAAGAAATCTATCTTTTTACCCATGTAAATTACCTTCATTTATTGTTAATATATTATCCAATAAACTATTACCAACTCATTAAAAGTAATTTAGTGTATGAAATGAAAAAAAATCCCATATATCAATTAGGAATAAAATAGATTACTTTTTATATAAGAATAAATTACTGTACTACCATTTTGTTTACAGGTTTTAGTGTTAAAAAATGGGACAAGACCTAAACCGAGTAGTGATGATGATTCAGCCGGATACGTCTCCAGCTGGCTACATGTCCTCTTCAATAATGCCAGCTGTGTGTAGGCCGGAGTGAGTGTAAGTTATTCACGTGTTTTAGGCGGATTTGTGTGGGTATTTTGTGTGTGGTTTATCTTGTTATTTGTGTGGATTATTACTTTGCTTGTGTGGATTTTCTTGTTTGTATGACATTTTTTTTGTATTTACATGAATTGTTTTTGTTATTGTTGTTTGTTTTCGGTGTTTTAGGTTTTTTTTTTTGGAACGGGTTGTTGTTGTTGAGGAGACGGAGTTGTATGGATTTCGTTTCCTCATACAGATGATATAACTCATGGTCAGGTGTGTGTGTGTGTGTGTGTGTGTGTGTGTGTGTGTGTGTGTGTGTGTGTGTGTGTGTGTGAAGGTTACTTAGTATGACTGTATCATTGGTTATGTTATGTCATAGTGTAAAGTTGTTTGGGAGTGCCAGTGCCGGGGTGATGGTTATGATGCACTGGTGAGAGAGAGAGAGAGAGAGAGAGAGGTGTGATACAAAGACTAAGACAAGGAACACGAGGTCGATATAACATTGATGTGCTGGAGGTGCGTGTTGAGGTGGAGCTAGGGGGAGGGGGGCAACACCTGAATACTTTGAAAAATAAATAAAAATCACAAGTTAAATATTTACCATAGTTGTTGATCTAAGTACCGCATATCACTGCCTCATTTAACCGTATAATTCACCTCGTAAAATGGCATCAGATTTACACTGAGACTCGACCGGAACTAGAAGTATCTGTTTAATCACAGTTAGGGGATATTTTTGTTCCCGTAAGTAAGGATGAGAGAAAATGTTCAGCTACGGTATAAATATTTCAGAGGAACTTTGACGCCGTTTTAGTCTTGTGAAGCGCTGTAAACATGGCGTCCAAGGTTCATTCTCCCATCCCCAGCTTGTGGTTAGGTTACTCAGGAACTAAGTTTTAATCTCTTGAGTACGATGACTTAACCTCTTCCAAGGGGATAGATCATACTAATGGGGTTATGACAATGTACTCGGGTGATTAAGTCATTGTACTCAAGGGTTTAAAATCAATTAATTACATTACCAAAGGGATGAAAATATCTCACTCACTGGGCTAAATGCATTGTACTCGAAGGATTGAAATCGTATTTGAGGGATTAAGGATCTGAGTCCAAGACGAAGGAGGAGTCTGGGGGAGGAGAAGGTGGGGTGGGGGGGTGGGGGAGGGGACGTAAACACTCAGCTCGTGACGCATAAACACATACCACACACGCCACTAACGTCTGATGATCACGACAGGACATAAACAGACATTTGGATCGATGTGTGTGTAACAAAATGGTCATACTTTAATAAGTGCCATAGTGAACAAATGCTGCTCAGACACGCCAGAAAGCCAGGTATGTTGCCATTCATACCTGAGCTGGTCCTCCACACCTGAGGGAACCAGCTAATGAAGGTTTTGTGTGGAGCTGTGACTGTATACCTTGAGGGGGGTCATGTCAGGTGTGTGTGTGTGTGTGTAAAACCTATCCTAACTTAACCTAACCTAACCTAACCTAACCTAACCTAACCTAACTTCAAACAAAAGTAATCTAACCTAACCCAACCTAACCTAACCCCAAACAAAATTAACCTAACCTAACCCACATGTATCTTGATTTAGCTTTCATTATAGTGTTGTCGTTGGTGGTGAGGTGATAACTTTTTTATCTTATCAGTTTACAGTTGTACACACAGTTTACCGTCTTAGTATTGGTGGAGGACAGATAGTGTGTGGTGTGGTTAGTGGGTGTGTGTGAGTGGTGGGTGTGTGGTGAGTGTGTGAGTGGTGGGTGTGTGGTGAGTGTGTGAGTGGTGGGTGTGTGGTGAGTGTGTGAGTGGTGGGTGTGTGGTGATTGCAGTAGCTGTGTGTGAGTGTGTTATGGGTGTGTTATGGGTATGTGGTGGGTGTGTCATGAATGTTTTGTGGATGTGTGGTGAATGTATCTTGAGAGTGTGTGGTGAGTGAGTGTGTGTCGTAACCTTGAACAACATAAGGGTACACAGGATATGCCACATATCGTCAGGGTGTGAGTGTTGGTTGTGTTCAGTTCACTTGTGTTTATAAATCACTGAGGACATTGATGTCTAACAGCTGTGTTCTCTGACCTACAGGGAGGGGGAGTCAGGGGGAGGAGGTAGGGGGAAACAGGAGACAGAGGAAACAGGAGGTAGGGGGAACAGGAGGAAGGGTGAACAAGAGGTTAGGGGAACAAGAAGTAGGGGAAACAGGTGGTAGGGGGAACAGGAGGTAGGAGGAACTGGAGGTAGGAGGAACAGGTAGTAGTGGGAACAAGAGGCAGAGGGAGGCAGCAGGCAGGGTGAGGGAGAACACAGGGAGAGGTAGGAACACGTACTCAAGCAGCAGCGGGTAAAGTGAGAGGTCCTCAAAGGCGAGTCTATTCACGGCTCAGTTGTGATGTTTAAGTCATTTTGTTATGAAGTGTAAGTCTGTGTTCTTCCTCTCCCCTTCCCCCTCCTTTACTTCCCCTCCCGCACTTCCTTACCTCACTTCATCATTCCCCTCTCCTCCTCTCCCCTATCTTCTTCTCTTCCCTCTCCCCTGTCACTTCCTTTCCTCTCCTCCCCTCCTTTTTTCTACCCTCCCCTCATTTCTTTCTGTTCCCTCCCTTTCCTTTCCCTTTTCTCCCATACCCTCTCTTCACTTCTTACCTCCCTTTCCTTCCCATTCTCTCTCACATCCTTTACCTCATTTCTTCTCCCCTTCTTTTCCCATCATTTCCTCTACTCCCCTTCTTCATTCCTCTTCTACCAGCCCTTTCTCCTCTCCCCTCTGCCCTACCCCCATCCTCGTCTACCTCTTCTTCTTTTCTCCATTTCTCCTTCCCCTTCACCACTACACCTCCCCTTCCTCTCCCCCTCCCTTTCCTCTCCTCCCCATTTCCGTATTCTTCCCTACTGCCTCTGTCCTCTTCTGTGGCCATGTGTGTGTGTGTGTGTGTGTGTGTGTGTGTGTGTGTGTAAAATAGGGCAGGGTGAAACTATGGGCAAGTTTCTTTACGCCATTTGTCTCAGTCTACCCAGCAGTAATTGGTGACCTGGATGTTAATCGATTTGCGCCACCGTCTATAACACAGTGCGACTCAATGCCTTATGATTATTTTTTCGATACCAAAAACAAACTCATCCGTGCCTGGCATACTCTGTGCTTGTGTGTGACGGTGTGTTTCGGTGACCTTGCTTGTTCGTGCTTCTGTGAGTGTAATGTAATGCTTCTGTGATTGTGGTCTCGTGCATCAATGCTTTCCTGTACTTCTGTGAGTGTATTTCAGTATATCATAGCTTGTCCGTGTTTGTGTGAGTGTATTGCTGTGTATTATAACTACTTGAATTTACTGTATACTTTTTTGTTTGTGCATGCTTTTATCAATGAACTTGTGTGTGTGGTGTGTGTGTGTGTGTGTGTGTGTGTGTGTTTGTGTGTGTGTGTGTGTGTGTGTGTGTGTGTGTGTGTGTGTGTGTGTGTGTGTGTGTGTTTGTGTGTGTGTGTAAACTTTTACAAATTTATTTATGTGCGTGCACTAAGTAAGCTCAATTTTAGTCATGTGCGTTTGACATTAGGAGTGTTGTGTGTACACTTACAAAATCATGTGTGGATCCCTGTAATTAAAAGGATTTTGCGTGTACATTTGAATTCATGCGGATATTACTTCACAAGTTTCGTGTGTACACTTAAGAATAATTTTGCCTGTTACTATTGAAGTATATTTTGTGTACATTTTTAGTCATGTACGTATTAGAAGTGTCGTGTGTACTTTAAAGTTTGTGTGTGTCTCTGATTACAGGTCATCACGTCACCACGCGTACACAGTATTATGTCTTTAGCGCCTTACTTTACCGATGTACTTATATATCGTATGTACACTTATAACTAATATCTACACTTATTACTATTACTTACTAGACTGGACTTTATTAGAGCTCCCTGGCCTTTATGAGAGCTCCTTGTGGGCTTTACGAGAGCTCGCTGGCCTTAATGAGAGCTCCTTGTGGGCTTTCCAACAATCTAGTCACAAATTTCACCTCCATTACTAAAAGTTTTCCAGGAAGCAGGACCCAACAAGGACCCTCACTTGCGAGTGGACATTGCGTGCATGCTTGCTTGCTTGCTTGCGCGCGTGTGTGCGTGTGGCGAGCAAACTATTGGTTACCCTCACCAAGCGAAACATTCAGCGACCAATGAGGGAAATGTATGTCATTTTGTTCCCCAGCCCCTTCCCCCTCCTCCCCCAACCCCCTCTCCAGCCCCCCCCTTTCTCTCCTCCAGCCCCCCCTCTCCCTCCAGACCCCCCTCACCTCTCTTAGTAATGAGGCCATCTTGTTTGGTGTCACGTGATTTAATATTTACTCTGGGTTAAGAAATTGTCCGAGAATAACAAACGGATACTATTGTTCTAAGTGTTCGTGATTGCTAAGGATTATTAAGAGGCGGATTTATTAAATTTTCATTGGAGGGTTTTTTAGTAAGAAGTCGGATTTATTTATTTTTTGTTTCCAGGTATTCACATGACCATTCGTGATAAGTGGATTCTTTATTACAGGTTTTATTTTGTTTTGTTTGTTTAACCGTTCGTGGCCACTTGTTTACTCCAGGTAATATTGCAGTGATGACAATGAGATATTGCCAGGTGATGCAGTGACTCATTATTACGTGATGTAGTGACTCAGTGAAACAGTGACTCGGCAATAAAGTGACTTAGTGAAACAGTGAATTAGTGAAGCAGTGACTCAGTGGAACAGTGATTCTATGCAACAGTGACTCAGTGATACACTAACTTAATGAAACATTGATTTAGTGAAACAGTGACTCAGTAAAACAGTGATTCAGTGATAGAGGAAGTAGTGCAAAGTGTCTAGTGGTGTCCTCTCCTCATTTAAGTAACATTGGAAGGGAAGAAAGAATTAGTAACTAGGGAGGAAGAAAGAATTGGTAACTAGGGAGGAAGAAAGAATTGGTAACTAGGGAGGAAGAAAGAATTGGTAACTAGGGAGGAAGAAAGAATTGGTTGATAGAAATGATGAATAAAATAGGAAGAGACCACCACTACCAAATAGGGTGTTGTGAATTGGTTCCTATCTTTACAGTTGAGTAACTGAAGGCAGTCGAATACAGTGCCACCCACGTTAACCTATTTGTGACCTGAAGTTTTTATTGGTCAGCGATGTTTATTCTCACTTCCCCTAACAGGTCATCAGGCCTATGGGAGCCGCCGCCGCCACCTTCACCACCAACAAACTGGCCACCTACCTTCTTCATGGGTACACACCATGATTTAAAACCCATTTTTATGTTCCAGCCTCTTCTACTAAACACCCTATGGCGGGGGAATGGAAGGATGGGGAAGGATGGGAGGGAAGGCAAGGGAAAGGATGGGGAGGGGAAGGAAGAGGAAGGGAAAGATGGGGAGAAGAAGAAGGGGAAGCTCAGTGAAGATGGAAGTAAAAGAGGATTTTAATATATTCCCTTCTATCGGCACGTCAATTGTTATTTGTTTTCGAATGTCACTAATACATAAATACCATCCATTTTAAAACTACTAAGTCAAGATGTTTCCCCTTCCCACTAGATCACTGTATTATGGGATTAAGTTCCTGGAGACTATACAGTTCCCCGTGGCGTCGTGAGAGTATAATAAACGGCCATGCTCTTGTCTCCTGTGGGTGTAAGTAAGGCCAGCTGTATAGAATGGTGTAGGTGACGGGAGGCAGCCTTGTGGGATCACCTCTCAGTAGTGTGGGAATTTGGGCGATGTTTTTGATGTATTGTGGCAAATGTTAGAAGAGGAATGTCATGGGGGAATTGAGGGGGTATATGACGAGGTGGAAGAAGAGAGGGAGGAAAGGGGAGATTGTTCTTTCTAATGCCCCTCCTCCCCCCCTCAAAAAGTAAACAATCTCTCGTCTTTCGTACTAAAAAAACAAAAAAAATTCTTGTATCCTCAACCTTTAGTAATTACATTCAATATCCAGGTGTGTTGTTGACCGATGGACGGAGTTACTATCGAGAATCAGGGAGATATAGTGTGATAGCAAGGTGGCGGTGATTGGTCGGGAGATTATGGTAGGGAAGAGAGAGAGAGAGAGAGAGAGAGAGAGAGAGAGAGAGAGAGAGAGAGTTGTTGATAAAGGGAGGAGAGGAAAGGGATGTAGGTGGATATTGAGAGAAAGCTACACATAAACTGATATGACACACACACACACACACACTGAACCTTCTTATCTCTGACACTTCGAATGACTCTCATGATTTTCGGCTTCAAGCACTTTTATACCTGTTTAAACTAAGACACACGTCAGCCAGTCATTCATGTTCTCTCTGGGTCCTACGTCAGCCAGTCATTCATCTTCTCTCTGGGTCCTACGTCAGCCAGTCATTCATGTTCTCTCTGGGTCCTACGTCAGCCAGTCATTCATGTTCTCTCCTGGGTCCTACGATATTGATCATTCATGTTCTCTCTGGGTCCTACGTCAGCCAGTCATTCATGTTCTCTGGGTTCTACGTCAACTTCAGTCATTCATCTTCTCTCTCTGGAATTCTCCTCAGCCAGTCATTCATGTTCTCCCTACATCAGCCAGTCATTCATATTTCTCCCTACGTCAGCCAGTCATTCATATTCTCCTACGTCAGCAGTCATTCATATTTCTCCCTACGTCAGCTAGTCATTCATGTTCTCGTCAGCCAGTCATTCATGTTCTCCATCAGCCAGTCTGTTCATGTTCTCTCTGGGTCCTACGTCAGCCAGTCATTCATGTTCTCCCTACGTCAGCCAGTCATTTATAGACTGTATTATTCCAGGTGGTGATATTTGGTGTGACCTTTACTCGACTTGTTCGTTTTACCTGTACAACACTCACCTGTCTGTTTCAAATATAAACAAACCTTGTGTCATCCAGGTGTCAGAGGGATAGTGTGGGTGTGTGTGGAATTGTGTGTATGTGGGGGGGGGGGGTATATGTGTGTAGTGTGTGTGGGTGTGTGTGTGTGGGTATGTGGGTGTGTTGTTATTTATCTTATCAATCAGGTGTATCACCTTATATTATACTCTGCTACATTGCTACATTGCTACAACCCCACACCTCCCTGTCACTTCCCCTGGCACTCTCTCTGGCCCCTCCCCATAGCCTCTCCCCTGGCACTCTCCCCTGACACTCTCCCCTGACCTCTCCTCCTCTCCTGCCCCTCTCCCTGCCCCCCTGTCTCACCCCTTGGCACTCCCCCCTGGCACTTCTCATTGTCTTGACCTTTGCAAAGTATCACACAAAGGTCAAAACCATAATCAAATATTTCTCACCCAGTTACTATATTTTTCCCGTCAACTGTGTGTCAGTCATAGTCTATCGGTTGTTAAAGAGCAGCTTCTCCATATTAATAACAGACAGATAGACGTATGTACAAATAACCCAAGTCCACTGATCTCGTGCGGGGTATAAAAATATCAATTATGGTCAGCTCTATTATACTAAAGTTCTATACAGGTGACGACAGATGACAGACAAACACGCTATAACACTAATATCTTGCGCTGTGATAATGAAAGGTCACATCACTTTGTTGTTGACATGTAGATAATTAATTGATAACTTGAGGTGGTAAGTTAACTGATAAGGATGGTCATATAGCTGATAAACTTGATACTAAGATAAACAGGTAACGTGACACTAGTACCCACACTCTGCACCGTTTATGTGTGTATGTGTGTGTGTGTGTGTGTGTGTCTGTGTGTCTGTGTGTGTGTGTGTGTGTGTGTGTGTTAGGAAAAAACATTATCATGAACATATCTGAAGAAAAAACATTGATTAAAAAAAAAAATCCTTACTGACTAAATTATATAACGAGGAAATTAAAATGACAAAACATAAATAAATAAATAAAATAAATAAATCAATCAAATATATAAACAGATATTAAAATAACCACAGCGAAATGGCAAAAATGCTTTTAGGCGATCCTTGCTGGCCTTTTGGCTCCCCTCCCCCTCCCCCCATGTAAATTGAGCGAGTTAGGCTATTTTTATATTGAGGACGATGTGAGTGAAGTCCGCCTCCCACACACACCACACACGGACGGACGGACGCGGCGCTGAACACAATTAAGGGCTAGTCTTTTGTAACAGTGACCTGTAATGGACACCCTTTTCCCTCATATAATTTTAACTGGGAGGTGAGATAGATAGATAGATAGATAGATAGATAGATAGATAGATTGGTAAAAAGATAAGGCATACAGATAGGTAGACTTATACATACATACATACATACATACATACATACATACATACATACATACATACATACAGTACAATGCTTTAACACAGTCTAGCAAAAATACAGGTAAGTCTCCACACCTGTCTCTTACATCACCTGAGAGAGTACAGTCATCACGAACAGTTACATTTAGACTGTACAGTTTAGGTCAGAATTTCCTTAACACTTTTTAATATTTGTGGTACATAATGTTTTGGTCATGTATAAGATCACTTGAAGATTAGACACCCAAGGTTAGGTTAGGTTAGGTTAGGTTAGGTTAGGTTAGGTTAGCATATATAATTATATATGCTAACCTAACCTAACCTAACCTAACCTAACCTTACCTAACCTAATCTAATCTAACCTAACCTAACCTAACCTAACCTAACCTAATCTAATCTAACCTTACCTAACCTTACCTAACCTAACCTAACCTAAGCTAACCTAACCTAACCTAACCTAACCTAACCTAACCTAGTACGTCAACCGGTTCATGTTGTGTCTCGCTCTCCCTGCCTGGTACAGCACCCGGTCCTGGTTACCTGTACCTGGGCGCTAGGTGGTGGTGTGAGGGAGTTACTGGTTCACTCTAAGGAATGTTCACCTCTTGCTATTTAGAGTGGGGGAGCATTCAAGGGCTGACTCCTGCTGCTGCCGCCCACAAAAACTGGTCCTGTGTGTGTGTGTGTGTGTGTGTGTGTGTGTGTGTGTGTGTGTGTGTGTGTGATGGCATGCAAGTGTGTGATTGCATTTATGGGACAATATATATATATGTGTGTGTAGGTGGATGCTTATATGAATACATGTCTTCTCGTGTACGTGTGTGTGTGTATGTGTGTTGTTGTTTTTTCTTCACATGCCTTCAAGTACATGAATGTGTGTTTACTGTTTGTGCGTCTGGGTAAACTAACAAGAGAACTTAATCACAATATTTCCACCAAGGAGGGAGTAAAAAAGGTCGACCCCCCTTCCCTCCCTCCTCCTACCTCAGCTGACGAAGCACACACACACACACACACACACACACACACACACACACACACACACACACACACACACATACTCCTCAAACCTGTCAAGTGAGAATTAAAAATCGCATATATGTTACTACAAACACCTGAAATGAACTCCCTTTGAAAAATTAATGAGCTAAACGTATTTTTTATTTTGTTTACAGGATTACCTTACAAGCAACACAGTGTCTTATGTAGGTTATGTGTATCGATTAACCAGTTGAACATGTCATAGTATCTTGTGAGGCAGTGTTGTACGGGGACTCACTTGTCTTATATCACCCTGGCGTCCACCTGCTCTCCTAATTAAGGTCTTTTGTAGGAGTAGTTATATCTTACTACATGAAAGGTGTTGGGTGTTTCAGGTGTAACGAGAAAACAGGACCAAAGAGTTGATGAAGGTGATAATTGTCATGGTGAGGGAGAGAGAGGGAGGGAGGGAGAGGGAGGGAGGAGAGAGAGGGAGGGAGGAGAGGAGGAGGGAGGAAGGGAGGGAGGAGGAAGAGGGAGGGAGGGAGGGAGGGAGAGGGAGAGAGAGAGAGGAGGAAGGAGGAGACAGATGGAGGGAGGGAGGGACAATTTTACATATCTGCCTTTGTTTTCTTTTTTTGCTCTAACCCTGACACATATTGCAGGCTTCTGACCTGACCTTACCTTGCCTTAACCCTAACCCAACCCACCTAACTTAGCCACCTAGCCTTTTCTTACTAGCAGCCACCCCTGCCCACCTAACCCAGCCACCTATTACCTAGCAACCCACCCTAACCCTAATCCCAACCCACCCCTAGCCACCTAACCCAGCCCCACCTAACCCAGCCACCTAGCCCACTAGCACTAACCCACCTAACCCACCTAACCCACCCTTCAATTTCTGCCGTCCTGTGATTCATCCATCATTTTAACACTTTTATCCTCGTCTCCTCCTCCTCCTCCTCCTTTGCTTCACTGCCCCCCAGAGAACTTAGTTAAAATTGGTTAAACTTGGGTGAGTATTAAGTTAAAGACGGGTGATGGTGGTGGGTGAGGTGGTGGCGAGTGATGCGATGGTCAGTACGTGAGGTGTGTGATGGATGAGTGGATGAGACAGTAGTGGGTGAGGAGGTAGATAATGAGGAGATGGTGGGTAGTGAGTGGGTGAGGTGTGGTAGTGGATGACAATGGGTGAGTGAGTACGTGAGGTGGTAGTGGTGGTGGTATGGATGAGGTGATGGTGGTGTGTGTGTGTGTGTGTGTGTGTGTGTGTGTGTGTGTGTGTGTGTGTGTGTGTGTGTGTGTGTGTGTGTGTGCGCGTGTGCGTGTGTGCGTGTGGGCCCTCCGTGATCAGGGTTTACGACAATAAATACAGTGCTTCTCCTCTCTCTCTCTCTCTCTCTCTCTCTCTCTCTCTCTCTCTCTCTCTCTCTTTTATCCGTCCGTTATCCTCCTATCCGTCCTTCCGTCCTTCATTCGTTGAGACAAAGACGCTTTTCATCATCCTTTTATTTAGCTTGTCACTATTATTCTCACCATCCTTCACCTCCTCCCTAGCCCAGTTTATATTATTTACCACCGTCATCATCACTATCACTGCCCTCCTCCTCCCCCTCCTCCTCCTCATCGTCAGCATCATCGTCAGCATCATCGTCAGCATCATCGTCACTTGTTATTACCAACCTACACTAGTACATCTCCCTTTCCCTCCTCCCCCCTTCCTCCCACCTTTCATTACATCAAACCATCATTATCATCATCCATTATCATAATCATCATCATCATCATCATCATCATCATTATTATCACTATCATGCATTACCATTTTCACCATATCCTACACCAACCTGCATCTCCCTCACTTAACCCCCCCTCCCCCCCGTCTCTCACCTACCTCTCTGCCTTGTGGATAGAGGTAGGTAGGTAGGTAGGTAGGTAGGTAGGTAGGTAGGTAGGTTTGCCCTTTACTCGTACGACAGGTTTGGTCAGTCAGCGAGTCTCAAGATATCGACGACTCGACCCGTTAGCCCCCAGCATATTTTTTCGACTTACGAGGAGGCGGGGGGGTAGGAGGGGGTAGGAGGGAGGGTTTATTAGTGGGTGGGGGGTTAATGGGGAGGAAGAACTAGTTAAGCGGTTCTGTGGTAGGGAGTTGGGGAGAAGGGGGTTATTGAGGAAGTTGGGGGTGCTGAATAAGAGGTGGGAGGAAGTACTGCGGGTGGTTGGGAGGGGAATTGTTTTTTTTTGGGGGGGGACGAGGGGATGTGGTCAGTCGTGTAGGCTGAGGTGGGGAGTGAGAAAGTCGGAAAAGGCTCCGAAGTGAAATGGGGTAAAGAGAAAAACGAGAAGGGTAGAAGCTTTTATTGTCACTATGTTGAGGGAGGGGAGGTTGGTGGCGGCGGGGACGGCGGCCAGCAGTGTGTCCACGCAAACAGGTGCTCAGGAGTCACACCTGTTGGGTCACCTCGAACGGTTAGTTGTTTCACACAGCTGGTGCAGGACACAGCTGGTCTGACGAGTAAGCCGGAGAGCTGCTGGAGTATCCTAAGATAATTATCCTCAGCGGAATGATTGTCTACACACACACACACTCTCTCTCTCTCTCTCTCTCTCTCTCTCTCTCTCTCTCTCTCTCTCTCTCTCTCATGATGGGGTTACATCATATTCCCCCCAAATGCAATATAACATCTCCTTTTAATCTACTTTTTAAGTTTTCTTTAATCTGTTCTACTTAAGTATAACAAAGAACAAATATAATGTTATTTTGTAGAAGCTCAGGTTATTTTTCAATTTCCCCGTTGAATTCACATCACCAGTATTTCGAGTCCTTGATCTTTATTAAGTTAGGGAAGGGGTGGGTGGAAGTTGGGTACATATATACCACAAACGCCAAAACACACGTTCGAATCCACCTAAGCCGCGTGCTGAGGAGAAACCCCTGGTGTGTTTCTGTAATTAAAACCTTTCCGTTTCCTGGGGGGGTTCATACACAGTTACACACTGATTATGGCGCTCTGAACCGCTTCATGTTTATGTTGTTGTAATTATCGTTGTTGTTGTTAGTTGTTGTTAGTTGTTGTTATGGTTTATTATTATTATTATTATTATTATTATTATTATTATTATTATTATTATTATTATTATTATTATTATTATTATTATTATGATTATGATTATGATTATGATTATTATTATTATTATTATTATTATTATTATTATTATTATTATTGTTATTATTATTATGATTATTATTATTATTATTATTATTATTATTATTATTATTATTATTATGATTATGATTATGATTATGATTATGATTATTATTATGATTATTATTATTATTATTATTATTATTATTATTATTATTATTATTATGATTATGATTATGATTATTATTATAATTATTATTATGATTATGATTATGATTATGATTATGATTATGATTATGATTATGATTATGATTATTATGATTATGATTATGATTATGATTATGATTATGATTATTATTATTATTATTATTATTATTATTATGATTATGATTATGATTATGATTATGATTATGATTATGATTATGATTATGATTATGATTATTATTATTATTATTATTATTATTATTATTATTATTATTATTATTATTATTATTATTATGATTATGATTATGATTATGATTATTATTATTATTATTATTATTATTATTATTATTATTATTATTGTTATTATTATTATGATTATTATTATTATTATTATTATTATTATTATTATTATTATTATTATTTCATCAAATACGCGAAAATTAATGATTATTGAGACTTAGCACTGGAAGAAATGTGCTTAGTATATTCTTGTAAGGCTACGAGTGTGTACGTATGTCTGTCTGGTGGCTGTCTTGACATTTTGGCGTGACGTAAATGTGTCTGTGTGTTTGTGTAGAGATAAGTGTTTGTTTATTTCCAACGTGTTTCGTAACTTGTACGGTAGGAGACATTGTTATTTGTATTACTAATGTCATCTCTCTCTCTCTCTCTCTCTCTCTCTCTCTCTCTCTCTGGTTTGTTTTTACCTCACGCGGAAACATCTTCATTAAACCTGAGTGTCCTCCTCCTCCTCCTCCTCCTCCACATTCTTTTGTTCATCTTCCTCTTTCCTTTTTTCTCCTCATCTTCATCTTTTTTCACCTTCTCTTCTATTTCTTTCTCCTCCTCTTCTTTCTCCTCCTCCTCCTCCTCCACCTGGGTGATTGTCCCAAGTTGTGCCGCGTTTGTCTTCTTCGTGGGTGAGTGGGTCGATGGTGGCAATCCTCTCAGGTTGCATTTTTCACCATCAGGAGCCCCGGGGGGAGGGAGGGAGGGAGGGAGGGAGGGTGGCTCACCAACACCGTGGGCCGCGTCTGTGATTCACATTTTCAACCTGAGTAATATTCTCACTTTCCCGAATTTCACTGAGAAACATGGATCAGCTGAAAATTAGACACCCCAGCTTTTTTCACGTGAAGATTAAACTCCCCAGCTTATTTCACCTGAAGATTAACCACCCCAGCTTATTTCACCTGAAGATTAACCACCCCAGCTTATTTCACCTGAAGATTAACCACCCCAGCTTATTTCACCTGAAGATTAACCACCCCAGCTTATTTCACCTGAAAATTAAACACCCCAGTTAATTAGGGTGAAATACGTTAGGGTGTCTTATAGTCAAGCGATCCGAAACACCTGTGTGGGTACAGATATCACGCTCAGGTTTATTTAATGATACTATGGTGATATTAGTGTAAAGGTGTAAAATACAGGTAACAGTAATTGTGTAAATAAGCTGCAGGACTCAATTATCACACACACACACACACACACACACACACACACACACACACACTGAGTATACATGTATGTCCGTGCTCTTCTATAGTGTGTTAAGTTTAGGTGTTGGAGCAGTACAAATTGTGGGAAGAGAGACTGAAGTAAAGAAAATGAATCAAAGTGAAGGAATAAAAAGAATGACATGGAAGGAATGAGAGGAAGTAGAAAGAGCACGCACACATACACACACACACACACACACACACACACACACGGGTATACACAAGGCACACATGCAAGAGAGAGAGAGAGAGAGAGAGAGAGAGAGATGAGTAGTAAGAGAGAGAGTAAGAAGAGCGGCGCACATGGTAACAGTGGTAGGGAGAGTAGGGAGGGGAGGGAGGTAGGGTGTGGGAGGGTTAGAAGGGAGGGAGTAGGAGGGTGGGAAGGGGGGTGAGGGGGAACAACTCAGTGTTTATCTTGGTGATGTGATGCCAAGGTTCTGGCCGACCTGCCACACTCCGTGACTCCTCGCTATTTGTGTCTTGGTGTTCGTCTAGTTCACTGCAGCAGCATCACTGGAGGCTGGGAGGCAACAATGGCGCCGTGTTTGTGGATCAAATAAGTGGTTGTGTTGTTAAGGAGGTGCGGGGTGTTGTGTAAGAGGTGGAAGGTGGGTAGTGAGGCAGGAGGGACGTGCTTGGCTGTTGGCTGGTCCGCCCACCCGTCCCTCCACCCGCCCGGAGTCTGCGTACTGACTACGTCACTGATACGTCACCATACGTGCGTGTGTATGTTCGCCTCTGAGTGAGCCAGACGCGGCGCTCAGTCTGAGAAAACCCGTCTGTCCGGACGCACGGCTATGACGCTCCCCTCTCCTTAACACTCGCGCGCCCGCTCTTGGGGAATGTGCCACGACTTGCGTCTTAAGGAGTACCTCACACCACTGCGTCAGTGTGTACTGGGCCCGCCCACACGCCTCCGCCACACTCCTGGCGGTCGCATCTTACCTCAACGCCCATAGTGGCTACCTTTGTTTGAAGTTTTGAAGTGATAGTCTAGCGTGTCTAGTGGAGTGTCAAGTTTATAGTGCGGTGAATGTTGTCAGAGAGCCGAGGAGCCATGTCGTCTTACCGGAGCCAGCGGCAACACTGCTACTTGTGCGACCTGCCCCGTATGCCCTGGGCTATGTTGCACGACTTCTCTGAGCCCGTCTGCCGCGGCTGTGTCAACTATGAGGGCGCCGACAGGATCGACCTGGTGATAGAGGCGGCGCGACAGATGAAGCGAGCTCACGGAATAAACGAAAACCGCCAGGGTCCTGCCAAGCCTCACCCTCGCGTGCCCATGGAGGCCCAGAACGGTGCCCACCATGGCCCTATTAAACTGGAGGGCGGCATCAAGATGGAGCCTGGATCCCACTCACAGTCTGGGTCCCACTCTCACGCCCACTCCCACGGCCACCCGGCGCCCCTGCCTCCCCCTGGTGCCCCGGGTGTGGCCTTTGTCTCAGGGGACGTCCGCCAACGTGGGCCACATATGCTGGCCTTCCCTGCAGGCCTGGCTCACCGCGAGGACCCTCATGCGCCCTCCCTGGTGAGGCCACCTGCCCATCTCACCGCCCACCCACCCCTGCCGCCCCCTCACTCTCGCCCACCAGGAGCTCCGGGATCCTCGTCAGGCTCGGCACCTCAAAAAAGATCCTTTGAGCGAGACGACGCCCAAAGTCCCAGCGAGGGCAGTGTGCCCAAACGGCCCATGCTCGAGGAGGGACACAGGCCCACCCTCACCCGAGGAGAATCCCTGCCAGCCGCCCCCGTCGCCCCCAACTACAAGGATTCGGCCAAACATCATCCCGTCCGAGTGTGGTCCTTCGACGGGTCTTCAAAGCCCCCTTCAGGTAAGTCTCACTCCCTCCCTCTGTGGTTGTGTGTGTATCTTTGCCTGACATGTAACACAGTCCATTATTCACTCATTGATTGATTTTAGAATGTCATCTACGATCATTGGATGGCATTCATCATCTCCCCCTCCCGACCCTTGTCCTGGCATTTGACAGTCACGGCTAAAGGTTATAACCACGTCCTGTATAATTTTCTCTCTCTGTCAATACGGGTTGTGCCCAAAGAGCAAATAACAGCCCCATTGTTGGTACCCTTAGCGGATACAACGTCAATGAAATCCTCCAAAGTATTCAAAGTCAAAAAGTTCCACTGTTCATGTGGTAACAACGTCATGTCATGTAATAGAGGTCCCCGAGGTCCCAGGCCGGACTGACATGTCTAACTTGCTCTCCCTTGTGATGGGTAGGTAATGAGATTGCGGCCCACTTCCGCCTCTCCCTGTTAGGGCTGGGTGCGGGGGCGCTGCGGAGTGGAGCTGCAGTAGGCGGTACAAAGTTGAAGGCCTCAGGTTCTGTCGTCAGCGCGGGGCTTCAGCGAGGCCCTCAGCCCAGCAGCAGCAGCTCTGGTGGCCCGCGCTCCTCCCCATTCAGTCAGCAGCAGCAGCAACAACAACAACAACAACAACAACAACAACAACAACAACAACAACAGCAGCAGCAGCAACAACAGCAGCAACAGCAACAACAACAACAACAACAGCAGCAGCAGCAGCAACAGCAGCAGCAGAAGAAGAAAGAGGATGAGCAGCCAAGTGGTAGGTGGTCAGCCAGCCACCTAGGCACCTACCTCACCTATCACATTAACACCCGGAGTGGACTGCGCTCGGCTCATGGCCGTATTTCCGTTTTTTTAGGATTAATGACTTTTAAGACTTAAGATAGTGTTATTACTTATAAGCTTATTAACACTTTATATCCGACTCTATAAGTGGGTTAGTGACAGACAGGCGTTACAGGAGTGTGGTACTAACTCTTTATATAAAGTCCTCACTAATGTTATATTTATAAGAATCTTCTTGGTGTAAATGTTTGTATTTATGTTTTACTGAGACACGTTAACATGTACAGTACACTGGACACTGAATAACAATTAATAACTAACTCACGATATACTGTACTGGAGCGGCACAGCTGACAAGTGTGTATTTAGTTAATATACAAATATTTCTGAATGTTAATGTGTCTTGAAAACTTTTATTCAAAATTCGGAATCACAAGACTTACGCATTGGTGCCTTGTTCAGTCTACCGGGTACAAGAAACACAGGTATAGCGTCAATGGCCAGCGAACCATAATGGAGAGTGGTTAAGGATTTACACCGTGTCTGTATGAACACTTGTCTGTGTTTTATTAACTAACTTCACAACTTGGTGGAGTTGAAGTAATGGTGATGAGCCACCGATGGTACACGTGATACAAGTTCGCCTTCATTAAGTTACTATTACTGTGATCAGTCGGTAATACTACACATAGCTGGGGCTATTTTTAGCTTTGGTACAGCGAGCGATCACTCATTACCGCCGCTTACACCGACACCGCCAGAAAAAGGATCAAAGGTTGCGGGTGTTTTTGTCGTGGCAACACTGGCGGGGTTTTGCTTGTTACTATTGTGGTGGTAGTTGGCGGCGATAGCTTGTTTCCTGACTCAGGCGCGGCCGCGTCTCCCTATTTACTGTACGGTACTGTACCTGCATCACGTCTGTCTGTAAACAATTTTTTTTTCTTACGCGATGTACATGAATCTCACCGTCTCACGATGTGTACACGTATCTCACTGTCTCAAGATGTGTACACGAATCTCTGTCTCACGATGTGTACACGAATCTCTGTCTCACGATGTGTACACGAATCTCTGTCTCACGATGTGTACACGAAACTCACTGTCTCACGATGTGTACAGAGAAGTAATTTACTTTAAATCTGTAAACAATTACAATTCAATTCAATAAGAAAAAAATCGTCACTGTGGTTACTTCATCCCTCCCGCTCGTCCCAGGTGCGTAATTAAGCATCCCGTGAGATACAGGACTGCGCCTTGCAACTTCGTCCTTGTAAACGTGAAAAATTCTCATTGTCTGTGTGTTTTGTAAGTCAACATATATATGAGGACTCTATCTCTCTCACTCATAGTCCTTACCTTTTTAAGTCAGAGATACCGGTAAAAAGGTCACTGACTCATACACTCTCCCTGTGTTAAAGTATTTGGCCTCAACCTCCCTTATTTTATGTCATTGCAAAATAAGTGTAGCGAAGTTTATTTTGCTTTAGTTTTTGTGCATTGTAAAATAAGTGTCTCCTTACGCTCACCAGAATGACCTATAAATGTGAATGAAACGTCAAATTATCCACGTGGTGTAGTGTAAATCCGTGGCTCGCTTACTTTAGGAGTTAATTATCTGTTTTCCGTATAATATTTCCTATTAATGTATTATTCACCTTAACCTGTTTATCCAGTATACTCACTTATAGAACAACACACACACACTGTCTCTTCCTCAGACTAATAATGAACGAACTGAACACTTATTCATACTTAATACACCACGTCATTATAGGTACAGTGAACTACTATCATAAGAGACGGTGATTATATTACGTTCTTTTTCTTTGTCTAATCTCTATACGGTACGGCCTTCGTTCTCTTTCCGTGTAAAAAATCAGGGTCGACTTTCCTCAGATTAACTCGGGGTAAAAAAAAAAACATGAATAGGCAACAGACAGTGAGGAGTTGCCATGTAAATAAACAGCGAAGGTCCAAGGTATCAACACTGAGGAAAACATCGAGTTAATAAATGGGGAAATTGTTGTTAGTGTGGAGTAAACATTGTGTTTAGGCTAAGTAAATATCTATTATTATGGATCTAGCGTTTATTATAGGCGAAATATTTTACATACTACTACTACTAATAATAATAATAGTAATAAAATAATAATAATAATAATAATGGTTAAAAAGTCAGGATCATGTTATAAATGGAGTGTTGAAATAATAGTTAATGTAGTGGTAATGTTAATATATACAGTAAAAGATAAAAGTATTTTAACCTTATCAATAGTACTGTATAAGTTGACGATAATACAGTGATAGTAACAATAGTCGTGTCTTCACTAAATTTGAACTATTTATTAGTAGTAGTAGAGTCAATATCGTGTTATGTACCCCACGTCATCACACGCCTTGCCAAGTACCTGTACCTCACTACTAAACGTTCAGACTGCGCTGCTTCGATCGAATAAACGGTGCTAATAATAACTTAACCTGCGTCGTCATTATATCTTTCTCCTTTCCGTCCTTCCTTCCTTCCTTCCTTCCTTACTGACAGGCAGACAGACAGACAGACAGCCTCGAAAGGACCCAGTGGCTGTCTTTTACATTTTCTTTGTATTTAAGAGTTTTAAGGCGATCTTTACTTACTGTAGTCTTTTGAGTTAGTACACACCTATGGCTGTTAATTACACTGACTCACGCACCTGTAAACGGTCTTAATTACACTGACTTGGGTATATCTTATAATTACTCTGACGCACGCTTAAATTACACTGACCCGGCCATTGTCATATTTTCCCTCGGTGCACCTGTTCAAGTTAATTACAGTACACCTGTTTAATGAATGTATGGGGTGGTGAGTTTACAGTGTAGTACAGGTGTGAGTGAGTGTTTTGTGCTGCACAGGTGTTGGACTCAAGATGTAATGGACGATATCTTTCCTCTCAGGGCTCAGCACACGCTATCAGATTTTCACAAAGAAACCGATTTATAGACATTCCGATTTATAGACACTCCGATTTATAGACACTCCGATATATAGACACTCCGATTTATGGACATTCCGATTTATAGAAACTTAAGGTTTATAGATACACCGATTTATAAAGCTGCTCGGCTTTATTGATACACTGATTTATCGATATTCAGTTTAATAGCCAGATTCACTGCCCCGTGGTTTAATATACTCAGATTTATTGATACTAGAGTGTGATAGTCAGATTTTTTGACGTTCATAGATTTTCAGCTTCTCGGATTTATAGACACACTTGTATAATACTATTTTTACCTCCTTACCTCTCCTTCCTCTTTATTATCTCTCTTGCTACCTAGGCACTTTATTGCTCTCTCTCTCTTTCTCTCTTCATCTACTTTGTATATTTACTTCACCTTGTTTGACTGTTGGTCTTTATCACCTGGCTACTGTTGACTTTGATCACCTTACTGTTGTTGTTAATCAGCTGTTATTGGCGTTAATCAGCTGTTATTAGCGTTGATCATGTGTCCGGTCATACATACAATCATCCATGTGTTAAAGTTGGTATGTATACTTGCAAACATACACAAGTTTTCGTATAGTTAGGAGGGTTGTCAGTATATACATCACATGAAGATTAGCCACCCTAACCTAACACAACACTAACGTAACCTAACCTAGATATAACCTAACTTAACCACACCCCCGGTAGCATTTGGTTGGTTAATGATCAGTTTGCCAGTGGGGTTAAAACACGTAGTGCTTCTTCACTAACATACGGTACACTAACTGAGGTACCGTACTGTACTAAGGCAGAGGAGGTCCGGTGCGTGCAAGACTGGCCACGTATACGCTTGGACGAACTGGTACGCTTGTGCTTATGTCTCGTACACACACTAGCGGGCTCGACACACATACACAATAGCGGGCCCGACACACACACACACACACACATACACACACAAGTAAACGGGACCAATACGTAGACTGGACCCGACTGTACACACACGTGAAAAAATCCGGTTCGTACTTGTAGGAGGGGGGGAGGGGGTGGCTCAGTGTTAGTGAGGTATATACGCGAGGGGTAAGTGGGGGGGGGGCAGTGTGAGAGGTACACACGTGACAACCCGTCTTTGGTTTATGACCCGTCACATATTTTCCCATTTGGCTTCGTCTATTTATATGTGTGGGATTACTAGACTGCTCGCCCCTTCCTGTCTCCACTCTTCCCATCCCCTCCCTTCTCCTCTCCTCCCTTCCCCTCCCAGGACACTCGGGAGAGGCTGAGAAGGTTGGGTTGATGGGGATTGAGGGAAGGCGAGGAAGGGGGTAACGAAAGTGCGGGCGGTGAGTGGAGGGGTGAGGAGAAGGAAAGATCCTGGTTGTTAGGGACAGACTGTGTCAGGAAGAGGGGCGAGGGAATGTGTGTTGAGTGAGGGTTAAAGGTAGAAAGAAAGTCAGGGGTTGATCATAGAGAGAGGTGAGGAGGCGGTAAATGCAGCTGGGAAGGAGAGGAGAGCCAGGCGGCGTCTGGAAACTTGCTGACTATCGCAAAATAAACATACAAATAAAAACCTGCCTCGATGTTTTCCCGAGGGCGGAGAAAAATAAATAAATAACTTTGTGGATGTTTTGCTTAAGAACGGCGTTAAGACATCCTGAGTGGTGGTGGTGGGGTACCTTGCCAAGAACGAGGTGTGTTGCGGGCCAAGGGTGAGGTAATGGTGGGGGAGGAGGGATTCCCACTTCCTCCATTCCCCTTCAACCTCCATTCTTCATCCTCCTACATTTTCATCCCCTCCTCCATCCTCCTTCATACACCCCCCAACAAACACCTCACCCATCCCCTCACTCCTGCGCCCTGCTAAGGCTTCTTGGCAACTTGGATAATTCACTCACCTCGCACTTAATATATCTGAGTCCACGTCATATATTACACACAGGGAAGCCGAGATACCGTTGTAAGGTAAACAATAGTATATTTTTGTATCTGTCCTCAGGTCGTGTTCTAAACGTCCTCAGCTGAGGTTTTTGTTGGAATTATGTTTTTTTTACTTGAAGGTGACGAGAGGGTGAAGTAGGAGAGCCACCACCAGTGTTGGTATCTGCTGGTCACTCACACGGCGCTTCTTGTGGCTGCCTGAGGGAGGGAGGGAAAGTTGAGCTGGACGGGTCAGGAGGAACTTGGGGAGAAAACGGGATGGGGGAGGGGAGGAAGGAGGAGCTGGGGGGGATGTTTGGGGGTGAGGGTCGAGAGGCCAGCTGTTGTTGCTCTTACTGCTCCACGCCACGTTGTTACAAACACACACATACGGTATATATTATATACTGTGTATACACACACACACACACACACACAACATAAGGTCAGGGGTTCAGACGACGTTTGCAGAGCGAGTCGTCAAAAGTGCGGCGAGTGTGAGTGTGGGCAGTGTCAGCTTCCTGGCTGAGCGGCGGTGTGGATCGCGGGTGTGTGAGAGCGTGCGTGCGTGTGTGAGTGAGTGAGTGTGTGTGTGTGTGTGTGTATGTGTGTGTGCGCACTGGAGGGCGTGAGTGGTGGTGGCGGAGGTTGGCAGCGAGCCAGGGTGACGTCACGCTTACGTGGCCCCCGCGCCGTGGATGAGGGACGCAGCAGCAGCAGCGCGGCCTTGAGCCTCCCAGCCCAGCCACCCTGACCGACCCACACACACACACACACACACACTCACGCTGATTCTCTGTTTACACTCCACACCCGAACTACACTTCCCCCTCCACTCCTCACACATACGACAACATCACCGCTGCTGTAATGCTGTGTATAAGCACCAGTGTTCCTCCAGCGCGTCACTGCAAGAATGTGTGAACGTGGATGATGTGGAGAAAATTCGTGGCATGCAGGCAGCCCCCGAGCGACACCAACACATGAACACACGCTCGGCCTGCTGCTGCTGCCTACACTGGGGTCTCCCGGCCAGCGCTCACCACCACCAGTACCGCCCCATCATGCCACATCATCACCACACTCACCACCAGAAAAGTTATGTGAACAATGACCGAATTCAACAAATCTCACGGATGAAGTATTTGTTAAATTTCGAGGATATTAGCTCTAATTGTTTGTCTGAGGCCTTTGTTTTTATATCTGTTCACGACCTGATTGAGAACGACGATTTTTTCCCTTGTTTAACAGACGACAGGTATCATCTTAAAAAAAAACTGACTGTGACATGAGTTAACCTTCAATCACAAACTTCCCTAAGAACCTTTGTGTGAAGGTCTCGATCAATTTATATGAAACTAAAGAGTCGTTGATAATGCCCTAGTTATCTGTTATGTATTTTACTCGTATTATGAACTTGACAATGCCCTCAAACTATTTATGTGTGTCATTGTATCGACTCTGTGAGCCTTGCATATGACACACCCTCAATATAGAAAAAAATCGTAGTTGAGTTACAGAAAAACCCATACACACACTCAGTCACTGGGTTAGTCTGGAGTCACCGTAAGACACCCGCTCTACCTGTGTTTACGTCGGTTACACTGCCATTATGGGACTTTCACCAGCCAAGTGAACTTTAGGATACGAGGTGTTAAACTTTATAACTTTCTTCCGTTGTAGTAAGTTAAATAGCTCTGTAGGTAACTCTTAATTTTATAAAGTAACTGGTTCTTCTTTGTTAAGTATTGCCAGCCTTATCTTGTAACCTAAACGCCTATATAAATATTTATAGTTTTATACAGTAACATCTTATAAGTAACACCAGCCTTTTCGTTTAACCTAAGCGCCTATATAAGTAACACCAGCTTTATATAGTAATTTAGTCACCCTATATAAGTAACTGCTTTGTAAGTAACACCAGCTTTACCTAGTGAATTGAACACCTGTATAAGTAACACCAGCTTTATTTACTAACTTGAGCATCTGTATAAGTAACACTAACCTTATCTACGAGTTTGTGCTACTTATAAATACTTTACCAGCTTTATCTTTTAACTAGGCTTCCTATTTTAACCAATTTCAACCTTAAGTAACTTTAGCCTTAAGTAACATTAGCCTTAAGTAGCATCAATCTTAAGTAGCATCAGCCTTAAGTAACATCATTCTTAAGTAACAACCTTAAGTAGCCTCAGCCTTAAGTAACATTAGCTTTAAGTAACATTATTCTCAAGCAACATCAGCCTTAAGTAGCATAAATTTTAAGCAACAACAACCTTAAGTAACATCAGCCTTAAGTAACACTAACCTTAAGTAACATCAACCTTAAGTAACATCAGCCTTAAGTAACTTTAGTTTTAAATAACATCAGCCTTAAGTAACAGTTTTAATTGATTAAAGACTTTGTACGAGCTGTTTCTTAGTAAGTTTAATAGTAAGTTTAATACCTTTCCATGTAAGGCCAATCCATGTTGTTTTTTGTACGTTCATTAGTAATTACAGGTGATTAAAGTGATTAGGCGTATTATATACTCGTGTACCCTCGGTGTAGTGTAGTTGACGTCACTCAGTGTAATGATTTGAGTTTGCATTAAGTATATATCTTGTTTAAGTAATTTTTATGGTTGTGTTTATTCATTGGAAGACAGACCTTTCTTAAGTAACTCAATCAAGGTTTCATTAATATTGTTAAGTAATGCAGATGGACAGTTAAGTAACTCCAACTCCCATTGAAGTGAGTCGATGGGTTTTAGGTAGCGTTAAAACACTTTTTTGTTTTTTTAAGTTACTTAGATGGCGTTTAGTTATCCAGTATACCGAGTAATCAAATTGAGATGTTGTATAATATATTGAGACTATTGTAAGTAACTTAGAAACCCTCTTAAGTAACGTAGTGAGTGTTTAATAATTTGGATACCACCTTCTCCTCCTCGGCTACATGACGTAAGAGCAAGGAAAAAACGAGTGTCACTTGAAGCTAAAGGTTAAGAGGTCGATGTTGTGGTGATGATAGTGGTGGTGGTGGTGATAGTGGTAGGGGTGATGATAATGGTGGTGGTGGTGATAGTGGTAGGGGTGATGATAGTGGTAGGGGTGATGATAATGGTGGTGATAGTGGTAGGGGTGATGATAATGGTGGTGGTGGTGATAGTGGTAGTACTAGTGTAGGAGTTGATGGTGGTAGTAGTAGTGGGAGAACTATGCTACAAGTTAGGTGTAAACATCTCTTAAACAGGTGTACATCAGGTGTAATTCTTTGATTTGACTTGTATAAAACACCATCCATCAGTGTGATCAGGAAAGGCGTGTGTTGGGGTAACGGAACGGATGCAGAAAATTAAGTAGTATTATGTAGTTAGTAATATCGAGGTTCAGAGGGAGTAATAATCCATTATATCGAGGGTAGACACTGTAAGCTTAAAATAATGAGAGGAAACTGGAGAAAGAGAGTAACGTCACAACATGGCCACGTCTGTCGCCTCGGCTGTTAAGTAAGGCAGGAAACACGACTCAGACACAGCAACCAGTACAGTCAACAGAAGCCTTGATGTGTAATGGAACTTCTCAGTAGATTTCAAACTTTTCCTTTCCCTTTAATTGTTATTTTAGTCTGATGATAAATAAATAAATCACATGAATTTTAGACACTCTATTTCACCTGTTAATTAGATACCCTATTTCACCTGATAATTAATCATTCTAATGCTACCTGGGAGAAGGGGGGGGGGTTAAGGTTAGGATAGCGTTAGGGTAGTTAATCTTTAGGTGAAATAAGCTGGAGGGTGTCTAATCTTCAGGTGAAATAAGCTGGAGGGTATCTAATCTTCAGGTGAAATAAGCTGGAGGGTGTCTAATCTTCAGGTGAAATAAGCTGGAGGGTGTCTAATCTTCAGGTGAAATAAGCTGGAGGGTGTCTAATCTTCAGGTGAAATAAGCTGGAGAGTGTCTAATGTCACAGTGAAATCAGCTTAGGCTGTTTAATCTTCAAGTGACCCGTCAGATTAATTGGTCCTTTACACAGTTGCCTCACACAGCATATATTTTTTTTGCACCACACTGGACCGAGCATATATTTACACGAGGGCGTTGACTCTGACATAATTGTGGTGCCCAAAGGAGTGATGAAAGGTGGTCAAGGGGGTGTTGAAGGGTGGAGGTGGTGGTTGAAGGGGTAATGAAGGGTGGGGGTGTTGAAGGAGGCATTAAAGGGGGTAGTAAATGGGTGTTGAACGGAGTGGTTTTTTTTATTGGGCACTCCCCTACATCCTTGTGTAAGGTGAAGCGCAGAAGCGTTTACAGCTCCCAACAGGGAAGCCTGCTAAGTTCATGCTTGCCTTTATGTCTCACGAGTTAAGGGCGTAGAAGCCTGAAGAGTCAGTGGTTTATGTCATCAAGTTATTGGAAGCTCCAACAACTTGTCCCTGAATACGAATTCGCACCTTTCGACTTACAACAGGTACCTACTGTACTGCTAGGTGAACAGGGACTAATGGGGGCTAGGAAGTAAGACCAAACAACTTCCACCGGCCCGGGAATCGAACCCGTGACATCTCGCTTGCGAGGCAAGAACTGTACCGCTTCTACCACCGATCCCAAAGGAGTGGTGTTGAAGGGGTAATGAAGGGTGGGGGTGTTAAAGGGGTAATGAAGGGTGGGGGGTAGTGAAGGGGAAGGCGAAGGGGCTATTGGGTATTCACGTGAAGGCAGGAAATCACCCAAATGTCTCATATAAAAAAAAATATTTTTTTTTACATAATGTTTAAAGATTTATAACATTTAAATGGAACAATTACGAATGTATTTTAGAAATTGAGTAGGAATGTTAAGTCTTTAAAATGTTGAAAAGTGTGTGGTGTGGTGTGAGTGTTTACGTTGAAAAGTGTGTAATGTGAGTGTGTACTGTGAGTGTTTACGTTGAAAAGTGTGTAATGTGAGGGTGTGGTGTGAGTGTTTACGTTGAAAAGTGTGTACTGTGAGTGTTTACGTTGAAAAGTGTGTACTGTGAGTGTTTACGTTGAAAAGTGTGTACTGTGAGTGTTTCGTAAGGATTCAGATATGGCTTTCATCTTTTCCCCACATTACAAAGACCACCTCAATTTGTCTTATCTGTTCATAACGTTTCTTGGATAGGATATCCTCTCGTGTGTGTCCCCGACTCACTTTGGGGTATCATGAATGGGGAAATAATTAAACCACCACCACTACTACCACCACCACTATCACCACCACCACTACTACTACCACCACTGTTCCCTGGTGCGGATATGTGCTTATTTATAATGTCGTTGTGTGGTGCTGTTTGTCATCACTGTGATTGGTTGGTTCCTTCCTGGCCAAGTTTGATCGAATGTGAAGAGTTTAATGGGTTGGGAAATTTTTTTACCTTGTTAGTAGAATAATTATTATTTTTTTTTGTAAGGGGGGAGTGGGTGGTATATGTCGTTGTAATATGGAGTGTATTCAGTTCGTTTTGTCTGTCTGTCTGTCTGTCTAGGTATCTATCTGTCAGTTTGTCTGTCTGTCTGGTCAAAATATTCTTCCCTCGATGGACGTTTCTGAATGGATGTGTCGGCCACCCGAGTTACGACTGTCAGGGATTTCTGGCTTGAGTCTCATTCTCCTCCATCTCCGGGGGGTGGTGGGGTGAGAGAGGGGTTACCATGTGCATTTGTTTCTACATTATATCACTTATTATTATCTTTTACGTCCTTTCTCTCCGTCGTTCACCTATTCTCCTATCCCTTGTATCCTTTTCGTTAATCTTCTTCCTCTTCCCTTTCTTCGTCATTTTTCAATCCTAAACTACAGTAGTAGGGAGACATTATCTAATCCCCACCCAAAAAAAAAAAATCCGACCCTAAATTAAAATATCCAATCCTAAACTAGTAAAGCAAAATTATCCAATCTTTTAAAAAATAACCCAACCCTAAATATTAAGAATGGACATAAATATTATCCATCCCAAAAATCGTCTTTTAAAACTATCCACGAGTGTTGTGTTTGGACGTCCCCAGTGTGTGTGTGTGTGGCGGGAGGGGAGGGAGGGAGGGGGGAGGGTGTCGCTTCCTAGCAACCTCTTCTCTCATTTTCTTCTTCTTACCTGTTGTGTAGTTCCTTATCTTCACGCCTCGCCTCGCCTGACAGGTATATATCTCGTGTGGTTTATACAAGCTGGTAATGAGTCTAGACCTCCGCCGTGTGTATGTGTGTTGACATTTATATCGCCCCACGTGACCTATCAATCGCCTCTGTTTATTCTCTGTGCTTTAACATTTGGTGTACATCTCTTTGGCTTCCATTTATTGTTATGTTATGAAAATTTACTTCTTAATATTTACCTTTACATCGTTATTGATGTTCTGTTTCTCCTCAACCTTGTTTTGATACCTGGCAGTGGTTGATGGTGCGTGAGTTGTGCCCGCGCGAGGAGTTAGGACACGCGTTCAATTCACCTTGACATTTGGTTTTTCTTTACAGTTTACCTCCTGTGCTTGTATGTAAGTAGTGACAGGTGTAGGTGAGAGAGTCAGGTTTTGAGTTAAGGTGCAGGTGTGAGAGTCAGGTTTGAGTTGAGGTACATGTGTGGAGGGGAGAGAGTCAGGTTTGGGTTGAGACACAGGTGTGTGAGACGTGATCGTTTACTCTTGAGCCAGACAGACACGTGAAGGTTTGGAAACACGACACCTGTCACGCAATCTGGGTCCCTTCTCCTAGGTCACGAAAGGTCTGTGTCCACCCCTCTTCCAGGTTACGAATGGTCCTTGTCCACCCCTCTTCCAGGTCACGAAAGCTGTGTCTACCCCTCTTCCAGGTCACGAAAACTGTGTCCACCCCTCTGCCAGGTCACAGAAGCTGTGTCCGTCTTTCAGGTCACGTGGGTTCAGTGACCTTGGATCGAAAGTTCTATTTGTAGAAATAAGGTAAATGACCCACGTAGGATTAAACTGTGACGTAAACGAGCTTAACACACATAGGTTTAAACAGTGGCTTTGGATGGTACTAAAATGATAAAATACTTGAACTTCAGTGTGATATGCTTAGATGACGAGGTACCGATGTGTGTGTGTTTAAGGTCGTTTCTCACGTATCCTTACCCCACTTCGTGAGGTTTTGAAGCTTCCTCCTTATCCGTGACCCAAGAGAGTTTGCAGCTGTAGGTAGAAGGCGAGGGTGACTCTCCGTCCAGGTATCTTGGGAACGTGATAGGTTAAACATAAATCCGAAATTAATTTGCCTTGAATCTTGAAAATTTATATATAAGTGGAGGCGGGGAACTCTGTATTCCGGTATGGTCAGGTCAGGTCAGGTCACCCTCATAGGGGGAGGTGGTACACAGGTGGTACACCGATTGGGGGGGGCTTCCATTACTGTAATTGGTGGCTTCCCTTTCCTGTTGGTCATTACACAAGGTTTCCGGCTCTGCTTCATTTACACGTAGTCACTCCTGCTGGTGACAAAATTCCGTGACGTTCTTGAGTGTGTCCTGATCATGTTATGTTTCGTGTTAAATAAGGTGTTGGAAGCCGAGCCTGGATCACGTACAGTACGTCTTTACTATCCAAAAAATATCGTTTATATCGGAATCAGGATGCTGGATAGACAATGGCGTTCATGTACTTGTTACAGAAGATTTATATGTCGAGTTATACAAGATGATTCAGTTCTGGCAGAGATGAGTGAATGTTTACTGTACAGGTTAATGTGACCTTTACGATACACACCCGTAATGACGCCATCTTTTTATTTGTGTACACCTCCTTCATGGCCACCACACACGTCTGGTAGCGTACATGGAGTGTTTACCTGTTGTTTACTTGGCTCCAACTTCACGGGCACGGGCCTTCATTGTTTCCTCGCACCATTTGATCACCGAAATGTATCCACGTGTCTCAAGTACACATACAATACTGCACACTGAAACAGGCACGATAAACACACACGGCCACTATTGTATACTAGTCACAAACACTCCAGGTGTTCTTGGTGCAGTGAACACGTTTGGGATATTGACAGGTTGACTGTAAAGTAAAAATAAATAAAATGAAATGTAAGGAGCTGAAGTCATACAGATGATACAGGGACAACGTGTGGTGCCGGTACTGAGGACAACCCTTGTGGATGTTGTGGAGACGAAGATCAAGAGACTGAGGGAAATGTGAGGAGCTGGAGTGAGAGGGAGGGGGGACCAGGTGGAGCACGTCAGGTGAGCTACACCACCACCAGGTAGTCAATACGTGCGGCGTAGTAACCCCTTCTCACTCCCTCCCTCCTCTCCCTCACCTCACCCACACTGTAGTACCCCTTCACACGTGTTCTGGTCGACCCGCTCGGTCATTCACATGACACACAGCTGGCACTACCCGTGTGTCGAGCCACGTGTGATATTCCTGACGTGGTACTTTACTCGTGGCATCCTAGGCACGAGAGTCATTAACCGGAGTCTCTGTAGTGAGAGCTGCCCGTACCTCCGTAATGCTCAGGTCTTTCACACTAAAAGAATTTAACCATTAGAATAATTAGATGGGCTGCTACTTGTTGATGGCGGTGTAGTGTGTGTGTGAGGTGTTGTGATGTGTGAATGTTATCGACCTGTATTGTGTTGTCATGAAGGTAGTTGTGGCCAAGCGTCCTGGCGTGTATTTTTTTCTGATATCGGGTTTTGAGACTTGGTTATCGTTCTCCAAGCTAACATTCTAACACTTACTATTACTTGTGTTACATCAAAGAAGATATGAAACACAAAGACCGCAGTAAGCGAAAGGTATTTCATTACATTTTCTGGGTGAGAGATTTGACACTTAGTATTTTTTATTACACTGTTGAACGAAGAATAGCACATAGTATATATAATATGTGAGAGGTCTGTGGTGACGTGGGGCGGCGCTCACAAGCCTTGGTCGACACCTGCTGCCTGGTAAACGGTGTGAGGTGTATCTCCAGCCTCTCCTCCACCTGCTATAGCTGGGTGGGGTGTGAGGCCGAAGGTTGTGAGGTACTCCCACGTCGCCCCTCACACGCCCAGGGCTCACGGGTATCACTGTCGGGGAAAGGATAACATGGAGGAGGAGGAGGGAGGGGGGAGGTTAGGGCAGGGGGAGATAGAGCAACAGTGAAGACAAAGTATTGTCACCCATTCTTCGTACGTACTCCGAAGTCAGCGTTTACTTAGTAGAGTTCTGTATCTAATAATTTGTTATCGTTGTTGGACTATTGTATTACTAACCTTATTGCGCGCTTAAAGACCTTCGGTGTTGAAGCGCAGTAATAACATAGCGTAACAACAACAACAATAGCGTTTACTTCTGTCCAGCCGGGGTCAACGTGGGACGGGGGGAGGGAAGGCGGTGACAGTCCTATACGATAAGATAAACTATTAATCACACACGGTGAAACCTACGGCCTGAAACCAGAGGAACTTAACACTAACCAGTACTTATACTACACAAGGACAAGGAAATATTATCAAGATGTAAATAACCTTATAATGACCCTTGTTGCTGTCATGCACTAGAGAACAGAGAGAGGAAATTATACAGTTTCTTGTTGTTATAAATGTGATGGTGATGTGTGTACACTGTTGTTGTGATGTCTCTGTATGTACAACTAAGGAGTTTGGTGGCAAGTGGTGCAGTATTAAGAGTAGTTATGTTCTGTTGTACAGGTTATCCTGGTCTGCCGGTGAGTGCGGCGGCCGTGGTGGCGGCAGCAGCGGCACAACAACAAGCACAAGCTGCCAACAGTCAGAGCCAACAAGGGTCATCACAGGGACCCGGCAGTACCCGCACCACCTCCCCCGAGGGCCCCAACTCCTCCACCAACGGGCCTTCGCCCATGGCGGCCCTCCAGAGTGTGACGGACAACCTGCCGCCGGGCTCCCCTCACAGCCACGCCTCCGCCTCCCCCCAGCAGCGCTCAGCATCCAGGAACTCATCACAGCTGTCCCCATCCTCAGGTACATCTCCGTCCTCCCTTATCCTTTATTCCTGTTAGTTATACAAATGTACATGTGATGCTGCATCCTTCTTCCTAACGTGTACATGAGTGAATGTAATGCACATTCTTTTAGTTTAAATATGACCGTGTGGTGTTTACATCTTTTCTCTGATAATATAAATGGTTGTGTGCGCTATATACACTCTTTCTTCAACCTGTATGTATATATATATATATATATATATATATATATATATATATATATATATATATATATATATATATATATATATATATATATATATATATATATATATATATATATATATATATATATATATATATATATATATATATATATATATTTTTTTTTTTTTTTTTTACACTGGATAACCCAAGTCACTAATAGGTTTAAGTATGATATAATCATTGTGAATAATATAGATATAATTAAATATTCAAAAGACTATGAAGTTGGGTTGTAAGTTGACATAGTTTTGCCCTCGACTGTGAGGCTGATTTGAGAAGGTGTTTGTTCACGTGGCAGGAGAGCCGAGGCGGAGATCATCTGGCGGGAGACACGGTGATTCGAGTGGAGACAGCAGCCCGGGGGCCCAGGGCAGCGGAACAGGCAATGGGGGTAGCGGTAGTGGCAGCGAAGCCCCGCAGCCCAGCAACAACCTCAAGTGCACCATATGTACTGAGCGGTTGGAGGACACCCACTTCGTGCAGTGCCCCTCCGTCCTCCACCACAAGTTTTGCTTCCCCTGCTCCAGAGAGTCCATCAAGCGACAGGGCGCCGGCACTGAGGTCTCTCCTTGCACCATCTCGTTAATCTCTTACTCCAGATTCCTCACTATCTCTTACTGTTTAGTCTCTCTCGCTCATACCTCTTTACCTGCCGCTGTACTGTACACCTTTTACTCTACTGTCTCACCACAGTGTTCCTCTCGCTTGTGTCTGTAATACTCACCTCTCTCTAGTACTTACTCTTAACTCTAGTGTCTCATACATATCTAGTCTCATTGTTGTACCGTGTACTTGAATATTAACACTTTTGGTCATATACTGTATATAAAATTTTAGATGATTATTAGATTTACTTAATACTTATGTAATTACATTGGTGAGGTGCCTGATGCATATACTGTAGAGTGAAGTGAATAACTTGACATGTTTTTGTTCTCAGGTATATTGCCCCAGTGGTGAGCGGTGTCCCTTGGCCGGGTCGTCGGTGCCGTGGGCCTTCATGCAGGGGGAGATTGCCACTATCCTGGGCACGGCCAACATCCTGCCCCAACACTCACAGGATGAAGCCAAGACCAAGAAGGAGCGCGACACATAGGCTGCGCCGTGCGAGATTCCTCTGGTTTTAGTTAAAAAGGTTGCCAGCGATGCTTAGCTGGTGACTTTTGTCGGCGTCGACCGCAACGTGCGTGTTCGGCGTGGTGACGCTGTACTAGCGTGTCCAAATGGTGCTGGATCCGGTCCTTGCTGTGGACTCTGCCCGTTAGTGGTGGTGATGGCAGCGGCCGGGGCCCCCACGGTGCCTCGAGGCCATACCACCAGCTGTGTGTTGGGCGTCGCCATACGGGAGGCGACCAGGGTGAGAGGGCAGAGTCAGCTAGTCCAGGGAGTCTACACTAGTGACTGTTAGCCAACTATGCGGACATTCAGTGTGTCAGTAAATTGGTTCACTCCTCTGGGGGTGGCCAAATTTCCTGCCTTTATAAGGAGTGATGACTTTCTGCCATGAGATATTGGTGATCTGTCGTGGCAGGACAGTGGGACAACTCAGTGAAAATGATCATCACAAGTCAAGGATCATCTACTGGTTGATGTTACCAGAGCATGTGGAATTTTGTTTGTAGGAGAACCCCGAGGTTGAGACCGCCTGGGGTGAAGAGCGGCGACGAGCGTGGCCCAACGGCTACCCATAGGGAGTGAGTAAACTTGTGTCGTCCTGGGTCAACTATGGCTGCTTCTCATGAGCGCCTTGACCTCAACCTGTCGTTGGCTTCAAGCTGTCGTCAGTCTCAAGATATCATTGACTTCAAGATGTTGTTGTTGTCAGGATATTATTGACCTCAGGCTCCGTTGTCAGCCTCACGCTATTAGATATCGTCGACATCAAGCTGACATTGACCTCAAGCTGTTGTCGACTTTCAAAGATGTCGTCCCACTCTCGGTCCATATTCTTGTGCTGATTTCTTCACAAGTTTTACCTTCAGAGTTGAGCAGAATTGTTATTGTAATCTCTTAGGCTGTACATATGTGTACAATCAACACAAACACATACCCACACATCACTCATGTACACATAAACACACACACAGACACACACACACACACACACACACACACACACACACACACACACACTGTAACTTCTCACACACTGCTCCAAGACCGTGTGACGTTCGCAATGACCAAAGGCTTACCTTGTATATTGATTGATAGGAATATATTACTTTAGTGTAATGTGATAACACACTTAGCCTACTAGTCATTTATGATACTGGGTAATTTTGGTACAGTATCACAATTTGGAACTCCGTACTCGCTTTTGTAGATTTGTAAATGTTCCAAATATTCTCTCTACCGGAATCTGTCAAATCTTCTCCACCAGACTAACACCGGCGTTTGTTTAAAACCAAAATACAACTTCAATTAACATTCAAATCAACTTCCTTCTTGTATGCGACAACCCGAGAGAATAAACAGCACATCATTGTCTTTTTAAAGGTTTTTTCCGTTTTATTTTGTAATTTTTATTTTTCCGCCAAGAGTTTAGAAGGTAGCAGTTATAAGTGTGTCTTTGTCTCCATTTGCTAATTCCTTACGCTGGGCAAACCTCACGTTGGATCCTCGGCACATGGTGGCTACCTCAGCTGCATTGCTTAACTGGCATGTCATGTGGATGTGTTATGTCATGCAGGCCTACCATATCATGCAGATGAGTCATGTCATGTGAATGTGTTATGTAACATGGACCTGTCATGTCATGCAGACGTGTCATGTCATACTGACTTATGTCATGCAGATGTGTCATATCACGCAAACGTGTCATATCATGCTGACATGTTATGTCATTCAGACGTATCATGTCATGTAGACATGTCATATCATGCAGTTCTGTCATGTCATGCGGATGTGTCATGCTGTGCGGACGTGTCTTGACAGTGCCTTTTATGTCTCAGGCTGCTCTCTAAGGACCGTCCACATGTCATGTCTGGTTCTAGGTCCCTGACCACCAGGTTAACCATTTATGGGCACCAGGTCAGCTGTTGTGGGCACCAGGTCAGCTCTTGTGGGCACCAGGTCAGATGTTGTGGGCACCAAATCAGCTTATTGTGGGTACCAGATCAGCTTATTGTGGGTACCAGATCAGTTTATTGTGGGCGCCAGATCAGCTTATTGTGGACACCAGATCAGCTTATTGTGGGCACCAGGTTAGCTGTTGTGGGCATCAGAACAGCTTATTGTGGGCACCAAGTCAGCTTATTTTGGGCACCAGGTCAGCTGTTGTAGGCACCAGGTCAGCTGTTGTGGGCACCAGGTCAGCTTATTGTAGGCACCAGGTCAGCTTATTGTGGGCACCAGGTAGTCATGACTGTCTTGTTGGTAGTCTGATTGTATTGTAGATAGGCTGACTAGTATGATTGTCCTTTGGATTGTTGGACTGTAGTCTGAGTGTCTTGTGGATAGTAAGACCATCATGGATAGCAGGTTATATGGTAATCTGACTGCCTTGTGGGTAATCTGAGTGTTTGTCTTCTTGATAGTCTGATTACTGTATTTTGGGAGTTTTGAATAGTCTGACTGTCTATTGGATGATCTGACTTAAGATGTAAATAGTTTAAGCTGACTTGAGCATAGTCTGAATGACTTGAGTTGGTAATCTGATTAATGTGTGCGAGTTGTCAGAGGTATTACATAAATTGTTAGATTTTCATTTGAGGGAAATTAACTGCTGAAACGA
This sequence comes from Homarus americanus, assembly GCF_018991925.1. Classification (NCBI taxonomy): domain Eukaryota; kingdom Metazoa; phylum Arthropoda; class Malacostraca; order Decapoda; family Nephropidae; genus Homarus; species Homarus americanus. The sequence continues at coordinate 10,300,810 of NW_024733126.1, read as the reverse complement.
TCTGTCATTAAACTGGTTTGAATGTCATGCAGAATGCCTCACTGGCTTTTAGACAGTACAGTAGTCTGACTGTTGTGGATAGTCTAAAGAATAGTATGGTCTGATTATCATATGTTATGCTGACTTGTCATGTGTATAGTCTTGACTATCATGTAGGTAATTCAGACTGTCACTTAATCTGACTGCTAAATTAGTAGCCTGGATTATCAACACCAGTGCAGTAGATGATGGGTGCCCACACCTGGGTTGCAACATGAACGCCCTATAGCCTGAGATCCAGCGTGGGTCCCCCGGCCCCCACGGGCTCCCGGGGGGAGGGGGAGTGCTGCTAGTGCTGGGGGAGGGGTCTACCTCATAACAGTTCTACCCAGTTGGACGAAATAGTTACCTGGGGATCATCATAATTCAAGTAACGAGTAGCATTTGTTTGTTTTCTAAAAGGGGAAAAATAATAAAGACATTGTTTATGCAATCTTGACTGCCTTGGTAGTGTTACGGCACATTCCCAGTGTTACCTAAGAGTTACTGCGCCCAGGGGATTTGTTGGCTACTCGATGTTCTTCTTGTCTTAACATTTTGGTTGAGAGGTTTTGCCGTCCACATAGTAGCACTCCTCTTTGCCCACGCCCGTTAGCGTCCATTATTATCTTGTCTCATCATTCCCAGAATATACAGTGTGGTAAACAGAACCAACCCTTGGAGAAACACTGCTGGCTCGGTGTCCTACGCTACTCCGCAAATGTCCTATGCTGCTTTACAGTGTCCCTTAAGCTGCTTATTATCCATGTCATCCGCTGTTTCGCTAGTTTTCAGATGCCATTCACTCATTACCTCTAAAACTACTCACCATCACTTCCTTGGCTGTTGCGTCATCTCTGTTCACTTTCCAACTGTTTATCATCATATCACATTTCTTCGCTTGGTCATCCTCCTCTGCTTCTGCTCATCAGTGACCCGCGCTTCTCTCAGTGTAATGATTCTGGCTCAGTCACACGCCCCACCAGTGTCATGGTCACACCTCCTGGGACAATGTGCACCGTGTGAATTTTGTTAGTGTCTTCTATTTTGGCGGGAATGGCCTGGTGTGCGCGATAATAGTGCCGCTGCTATGGCCTCCCCACTCATTTTTCGGCTGTGTCCCTGCGCCAGAATCATTGGCTAATCTTTCGTTCTTGTTTTCTATGTTGCCATACGGCATTTTGTTGTAAGTATTAATGCTACTGGTGTTACTACTTTAACTACTCTTTCCAAGGTACAAATGAAGTAGCTCTTGACGTATTTTTGTAGAAGGGCTTTGTAAAATAAATGACCACCGGAAAGGTTGAAAAAGGATTCACCTCTGAAGACCTTCTGGCATAAAAAATATTGTCCATTACCTGTTGAAAATGGCGCAAATGCCCTGCTTTGTTTATGAGTTGGCGTCCAGTTGAGAGAAAATGAGGATAAGTTTTGGACAAGTGTTCCTGTTGGTTTCTTTAGCATCCAGCTCTTAGGTTGAGGTTGGATCAGTGGATGGTCCTCGCAGGCCACAAGTGTTGCCTGCAGAATGTGATTTGCCGCCTGTAGGACCTGGCTTGTGACTGCCGGGTTTGTGGCTTGTAGGAACCCTAATTGTAACTTGTAGGATTTATATCCTGCAGGATCTCATTTGTAACTTGTCGGGCTTGTGGCCTGCTGGACCCCATTGTAACATATAGGAATGTGGCCTGAAGAACCTAGAATGATCAGCAAAGCTTGTTGACTGCAAAACATGACTTGTGGTCTGTAGGCCAGGGCTTGTAGTGTGCAGGTCGTGACTTGTAATCTGTTGGGCGCAGCTAATCTATTTGGTGTTGTCAGACCTCTGGAGACAACGATTTCCTGTGGAGTTGACACCAGCCTTGAAGAGATAAGAAGATCTTCAGGAGTGTGTAACTCCCAGGAAAACTTGGTATAATCCTGGGTCTGCTAACACCACTCCAGATGCTCTAATCACGCCTACAGCACCTGCAGCCGCGTTCTACAGGCCACGTATTAGTCGTTACCCAGCCTCAAGACCCAAGGCTTGGGGCGGGAGGGAGCTGTGACGTCATAGACAAAGGAGAAAGAGCGGGTCTCTGGCCAGCCAGAGGCGCCCACGTGGAACACATCGACATAAGCTGTACAGTACTCTAGGCTGCCCGTTAATATATGGCATCATACATATTGGTTTATGTATGGTTTGATGTACCTGCTTTTAAGATATATATACAAATTGTTGCCTTTGGGCGACTTTTAATACCTGTTCATATGGATGTTGTTGGTCTCTTATTATTGTAAAGGGTGTACAGTGAACACATGCATAGTATAATTATATGAAATTATATTACCTGCCGCAACCATTATCACTGCTGTTCTGATCAGTGTTATTTTCCCCCTTTGTATAAATCCGGTCACAACCATGTGGTGAGAAGTGTGTGCCATAACCTGGTGCAAGTAACAGTGCAGCAACGCAGTAATAAACTATTGACAACCTCACTCGTAAGTCTTTTATTTACTACCTTTACTTACTACCTTTCATCTCTCCCCAGCCTGTGGATTCACAGAGGTTAATACGGTGAATATTTCTCGTGACTCAAGATATAAAAATGCAGCTAACTGGATATCTAGAGATGTATATTGTAAATGCAGCTAACTTGTTGAATTGAGCCATAACAAAAGTAACCATCTACACTTTTATAGCTTAATTCAAGAAGTTAGCTGCACTTCTATAGCTCAGGTTACCAGTAAAATTAAACGTGGGGACTGTAGTGCTTCTGACCTCGGGTAAACACGGCGACTGAACGACGATAACCTACTGTGCACACCCACCATCCATCACTCTATGTGGTAAGTCAATAGTGAATTAAACCAACAAAGAATTAGCATAATCTCTTTTTTTTTATTCAACATTAAAGTGTATGGAGCATTTATGAAAAAAAATAAGTTCTTTGGTATATGATGGTAAAATACGAGTTCTTTGTTCAGTATGAAGGTCAGATGGCAGCTATCATAGTGTGCTTGTAGGTCAGATGTCCTCAGTTCATTCATGTTTGCTATAAGCGATGGTGCACTTTAAGCGTGTCTGTTGTGTTTGAACGTGCACTTTAAGCGTGTCTGTCTGAACGTGCACTGTAAGCGTTTCTGTTGTGTGTGAACATGCACTGTAAGCGTGCCTGTTGTGTATGAACGTGCACTGTAAGCGTTTCTGTTGTGTGTGAACATGCACTGTAAGCGTTTCTGTTGTGTGTGAGCATGCACTGTAAGCGTTTCTGTTGTGTATGAACGTGCACTGTAAGCGTGCCTGTTGTGTTTGAACGTGCACTTTAAGCGTGCCTGTTGTGTTTGAACGTGCACTTTAAGCTTGTCTGTCTGAACGTGCACTGTAAGCGTGTCTGTTGTGTGTGTGTACGTGCACTGTAAGCGTGTCTGTTGTGTGTGTACGTGCACTGTAAGCGTGTCTGTTGTGTGTGAACATGCACTGTAAGCGTTTCTGTTGTGTGTGAGCATGCACTGTAAGCGTTTCTGTTGTGTATGAACGTGCACTACGTGCCTGTTGTGTTTGAACGTGCACTTTAAGCGTGCCTGTTGTGTTTGAACGTGCACTTTAAGCTTGTCTGTCTGACGTGCACTGTAAGCGTGTCTGTCTCGTACCTTGTGTTAGGTGTAACCAGCTTACACACACACACACACACATACACACGTATACCGCTTGGGAGACTCAAAACCTTGGCGACCACTCAGAAACCTTGGCTAATCGACCACTCAGAAACCTTGGCTAATCGACCACTCAGAAACCTTGGCTAATCGACCACTCAGAAACCTTGGCTAATCGACCACTCGGAAACCTTGGCTAATGACCACTCAGAAACCTTGGCTAATGACCACTCAGAAACTTTGTCTAATGACCACTCACAAAGGTTAATGCACGAGATTAGTGGTGGATACAGAGATGTGGATAGAGGTGGATACAGAGATGTGGATAGAGGTGGATAAAGAGATGTGGATAGAGGTGGATACAGAGATGTGGATAAATTGAAGGCGTGAGTGGTGTGGATACATTGTAGATTTTGTCCAATATAAAACTCTCATGTGATTTTGTCCAATGTGAAACTATCTTTTGTCCATTAGAATTTTTGCCCCCCTTAATATTTTGTCACAGGAAGTCTCTCCTCCAGGGTACAGGTGACCATCACACCGTTAATAATACCAGGTGCTAAATATAGTCCACAGTTCTTAAGGTTTTTTACGGTAGGTGTCGACCACTTCATTCCTTCCTTCCTTCCTCTATCCTCTCTTCCTCTTTCTACCCTTCTTGTCTACCTCTTTCTCTCTTCCCTCCTTCTATTCTCCCTCTTCTCCCTCCCTCCCTGACATCGTGGCACCATATTGTCTCCCTTTAATGGAAGTTATGTCACAGGAAACGGAAAAAAAATATGTTGTTTCCTTGCGCGACAATGATACTGACTTACAGCCTTATACCACAACAACACTGGGGTGAGATTAGTGCGTGGTACATTAAGGCATTTCATAATAATAATAATAATATACTGTAGTTAAAAAGGTCATGTTCCTTGGATATTTATGAACATAGTATCTGAAGGACTGGCCGTGTGTTAGAATTTTCCTATCACCACCACGTCACCACCAGCACCACTATCACCACCACGTCACCACCAGCACCAGCACCACCACCACGTCACCACTACTACCACTAGCGCCATCATCACCACAACCACTATCACCACCACCACGTCACCACCAGCACCACTATCACCACCACGTCACCACCAGCACCAGCACCACCACCACGTCACCACTACTACCACTAGCGCCATCATCACCACAACCACTATCACCACCGTCATAGCTCTATATCTGTCCTGTTGTAGAAAACTAACATATGTAAGTTATTTTTTTTTACATACAGTAGACGTGTGTGTGTGTGTGTCTGTGTGTGTTTTTCCGTCCGTCTGTCTGTCTGTGTTTCCGTCCGTCCATTTTTACATTCACTGATTCCTCTATTTATCCTTCTAATCATTTGATGAAACGAAGGTAGTGAGAGTAAAGGGAGGAGTGAGGTAAAAGAGACAGATATATATCACAAAAACTAGATAATCCATTGAAAAACCATAATAAATGAGTCAAGTTGTGTCCATGAGGGAAAACCCGGAAAATATGACCCAAATGGCAAAAGGTCAAAACCCTATGTTAGACCTCACAGTGCCGGGGTATTGTGAGGGACCATCTGTAATTGGTCTTGTGTGTGTGTGTGTGTGTTTGTGTGTGTGTGTGTGTGTGTATGTGTGTGTGTGTGTGTGTGTGTGTGTGTGTGTGTACGTACAATACATACTGCTTGTTGACATAATTACATGATATCAGTTACACCTGACACATTATGATAATTTCTCAAGACTTTTTTATTCACAGTTTATATTGTTTTATTAATTTAGAGAAGACGGTAGAGTTACAGGTATTAATAAACAGACCACATGGAGATTAGCCCCTACCACCTCATTTCACCTTAACCCAACCCAACTTAAACCTAACTTAACTTAATCCTTCCTTGTAGTGAAATAATCTGGGAGGCTAATTTTCAGATGATCCAAATACCCACACAAATAAATATACTTCAAATTGATTTAAAAAAAAAAAAAACAATATCTAATATCATAGAAGATTTTGACATACATACATACATACATACATACATACATACATACATACATACATATACAGTATATTTAGTTAATTCATCATCTTCCTGTTAGACTACAAAGGGCGTGGCAGGTTGACGATACAATAATAACAAGGACAGGAGGAAATACAGTACAGGTGTCGTGGTATAAAACAAACAGTCATCATCACATGAGAGTGTACACAAGATACCATGAAGGAGGACTGTGTGACTACGTGCTGGGAACACCGGGGCTGTAAGTGCAGGTAGTTGCGGTCGACCACATAACAGCTGGTAATTGAAGTCTTTTTTGTGTGTGTGTGTGTGTGTGTGATTTGTCAGTGTGTTCGTGGTGTTCTGTGTTGTGTTACCAATGTTACCGAGAGCAGTGTATTACCCATGTGTCTGTGTGTTATGTAATCTATATGTGTTGTGTTACAATATCCACGTGTGTTACATATCCACGTGTTATATATCCACGAGTGTGTTATATACGACGAATGTGTTATGGTGTTATTCATAAATGTGTTAGAAATTAAAAAAAAAATGTCCTCAACTAGAGATCTGAGACTATACACTATCTACCACACTTCAGTAAAGATGGCGTCAAACTTTCCCCGGAACTCTACTCGAAAGGAATGTATAGATTTCCTCCCTATAGGAAAAATGATTTAAAGGGGGTGAAGGTGAGAGGTGTTGAGTGGGCTGGTGAGGGTGAGAGGTGTTGAGTGGCGGATGAGAGTGAGGTATTGAGTGGGAGGTGATGGTGATAGGTGTTGAGTGGCGGATGAGAGTGAGAGGTGTTGAGTGGCGGATGAGAGTGAGAGGTGTTAAGTGGGCTGGTGAGGGTGAGAGGTATTGAGTGGGAGGTTAGAGGAGGTGTTGAGTTTCTTAAGGGAATACTGGCCTCTGTGTACACTTGTGTGCTGAGTCACTGATATACTCGTACTAATGATAAATGTTCCTCTTGTGTGATGATGATGTCAATATGTACCTTATTTATTGGCTTATGGTAAAACGACCTAACCTAACCTAAACCCAATCTAACCTAACCTGACCTGACCTAACCTAACCTAAACCCGATCTAACCTAACCTGACCAACCTAACCTAATAACTACCGAACCTAACCTAACTAAACCTACTTGCTGACCCAACTTAACCTAACCTAAACCCAACTAACCTAACCTGACCTGACCTAACTCTAACCTAAACCAATCTAACCTAACCTAACCCGACTCCATCCTAACTAACCAATCTAACCTAACCTAACCTGACCTAACCTAAACCCAATCTAACCTAACCTGACCTGACCTACCCAACCTGATTTAACCTGACCTGACTTAACCTAAACTAAACCTAAACCCAACCCAACCCAGTTTAACGAGATATCAAGACTTAACGAGATATCAAGACTTAACGAGATATCAAGACTTAACGAGATATCAAACTTAAAAATAATCATGAACAGATGTGTATCATTGGCACCTAACAATTACCCAAATGTGAAAATGACTGGTGGCAATTATTTTTCCTGTAGAAGTCTGTCCCTGACCTACTGTAGACACCACCAGCTGGGGCCTGAGTGTCTCCCCCGTCAGCAGTGAGTGAATCAGCTCTGGCCTTGTGATGATGATGATGATGATGATGATGATGATGATGGTGTGTGTAATCCCCAGCCAATTGAATGATGATGTGGGGATGAGAGGTGTTGAGTGGGAGGTGAGGGAGTGGGGGGGTGAGGGGAGGGAGTGGGGGAGTGATGAGGAGCGATGGGGTGATGGGAAGTAATAGGGAGGTGATGGTGGATGATGAGGGGTGATGGAGGGTGATGAGGTGATGGAGGTGATGGGGGTGATGGAGGTGGGGTAATAGGGAGTGGAGGTGTTGAGGGGTGTGGGGAGTGATGGAGGTGATGGGGTAGTGATGGGTGATGGGGGAGTGATGGAGAGGTGATGGAGTGATGGAGGGTGATGGGGGTGATGGGAGGAGGTGTGGGTGGTGTTGGAGGTGTTGAGGGTATGGGGAGTGATGGAGTGGGGGTGGAGGGTGATGGGGGTGATGGAGGTGATGGGGAGTGATGGGGAGGTGATGGGTGAGTGATGGAGGGTGTGGGGAGTGGTGGGTGTGGGGTGTGGGGATGATGGAGGGTGATGAGTGGTGATGGAGGGTGATGGGGATGATGGAGGTGAGAGGTGATGGAGGTGATGGGGGAGTGGTGGGGGTGATGGAGGTGTTGGGTGAGTGTTGGAGGTGTTGAGGGTAATAGGGGTGGTG